>NC_133661.1:32422453-32780858 GCF_037893015.1 Macrotis lagotis | reverse complement strand
AATGAACTAATCATAATAATAACTCACATTTACATAGAGATTATTATGGGTCAAGCTTTAAAATTATTATCTCATTTGGTCCTCACAAGAATCCTTCAAGGAAGGTGCTGTTATTTATCCACATTTTACAGATGAGTAAACTGAGGGAATTAAAAAACTTGTGATGCCCAGCATCATAGAGCTAGCAAATGTCTAAGGCTGGATTTGAACTGAGATCTTCCCAACTCAAGGCCTAGTACCCTATCCAGTGTGCCACCTTGTTGCCCCTTACAATTCATTTTAATGGGCCTCAATTATTAATCATTTTGGCACTTTTTGTATCTGATCTAAAATGTAATTTTCCTTGACAAAAAGAAACAAACAAACAAAAAAAAATCAGATAAAAAACCAGAAAGAAGTTGCTAACTGTTCTTCAGCCTTTTCTCTCTTATTTGTTGTTAGCCCCCAGCCCATCACATGCTTCATCCACTTTGGGATCTTCTTTCCTCCACTATTTAGGAGGGAAAGACTTCTTTGTTGTACTTAGTTTTTCATGTGAGCCTCAGTCTATTCCATGCTCCATATTCTTGATACTCTTTCTCCAGAACCATGCCATGCTTTGATATTAATTCTGTTACCTGTGTTTCTTTCTACCTTGTGTATATTTTTTGATCTGAATTGGTTAGTGAGATTCATATGCATCCCCATCATCCTTTTTATATATATATATATATATATATATACATATATATATGAAAGATATATATATTGAGTTTTACAGTTTTTCCCCTAATCTTGCTTCCTTCCCCACCCCACAGAAGGCAGTCTGTTAGTCTTTACATTGTTTCCATGGTATGCATTGATCTAAGTTAAATGTGATGAGAGAGAAATCATATCCTTAAGGGAAAAAAAGTATAAGAGATAGCAAAATTACAAATCAAGATAACAGTTTGTTTTTTTTTAAATTAAAGGTAATAGTCTTTGGTCTTTGTTCAAACTCCACAATTCTTTCTCTGGATACAGATGGTATTCTCCATTGCAGATAGCCCAAAATTGTCCCTGATTCTTGCACTGATGAGATGAGCAAGTTCATCAAGGTTGATCATCACCCCCATGTTGCTGTTAGGATTTTTCTGGTTCTGCTCATCTCGCTCAGCATCAGTTCATGCAAATCCCTCCAGGCTTCCCTGAATTCCCATTCATCCTGGTTTCTAATAAAACAATAATATTCTGTGAAATACATACACCACAGTGATTGAAGCCATTCCCCAAATGAAGGACATTTACTTAGTTTCCAATTCTTAGATCACCACAAACAGGGCTGCTATGAATATTTTTGCACAAATGATGTTTTTACCCTTTGTCATGATCTCTTCAGGGTATAGACCCAGTAGTGGTATTGCTAGATCAAAGGGTATGCACACTTTTGTTACCCTTTGGGTGTAATTCCAAATTGCTCTCCAGAAAGGTTGGATGAGTTAGCTCCATCAACAACATATTAGTGTCCCAGATTTCCTACATCCCTTCCAACACTGATCATTGTCCTTTCTGGCCATATTGGCCAGTCTGAGTGTTGTGAAGTGGTACCTCAAAGATGCTTTAATTTGCATTTCTCTAATAAGTAATGATTTGGAACAATTTTTCATATGACTATGGATCACTTTGATTACCTCAGCTGTAAATTGCCTTTGCACATCCTTTGACCATTTGTCAATTGGGGACCCATCATCCTCTTGAGATAACTATTTTCCTTCACATTCTATGGATTCAGAATATCATTTCTGAGCACTTTCCACCCCACCCCACCCCCATATGATGTTGGCCAAGAGATCTTTCTTATTCATCCTCAAGAACCCCTTGAAATTAGATATCTAAAAATCCACAATATCATAGAAAATAGAGAGAATGGCAACAGGTAAAGATGGGGGGGAAATCTGTTCCATATATGAGGAGGAATGTTTATGTGAATGGGCAGGATAAGTTGGGGAATTGCCTGCAAGGCATTAACTTTTACTGGACTATAGTGTACAAGAAAGGAAGTGGAAATGGACAAAATTTTTAAAAAGATTGTCTGGAGGCATATGGTAGAGGGTTTACAAACCACATTGAAGAGGCTATAATTTTTCTGCAGATGATAGGCAACCACAGAAAGGGAGCAGTATGGTTGGAGTTATGTTGTAAAGAGATGCTGGCAGTTGTGTGAAAGTTAAATTAGAATGAGGGGAAAGCTAAAGGCAAGGAGCCCCCTTAGAAGACTAATAAAATAGTAAAAGAAAAAAGTGATGAGGGACTTACATCAGGTAGCAGTAATAGGACATAGATAAGAGAAGATGTATATGCAAGAGATATTTCCAAGGTAGAATCAACAGGACTTTATAACTGATTGCTGGGGTAAGTGAGTGGGGGAGAGTGATGGAAAGCAAAACATATAAAGGATACCACAGTTTCAAGTCTAGGGTTTTGACAGGGCCATTAATGGAAGCAATCAAGTTGGGATAAGGGTCAGATATGAGGGAAAGTGGAATTATGAAGTCATTTTGGGGGCATGTTGAGATTCAAGTGACAGCAGGTAGACATCCAGCAGACAGTGAGAAATGTGGGGCTGGACTTCAGGGGAGAGGTCAGTGCTAGAAAAATAGATTTAGGAGTCATCTGTGCAGAAGTGATAATTGAAGCCATGGGAGAGAATTCAGTTGCTGAAATAAATTGAGGAAACAATTGGAAGCTAATTTCAGCTCTAAAGAAATGACCTGTGTGAAACTAGCAGAGAAGGTAGAACAAAGGGAGAGGGTGGGTGAACTGACTCAGAGAATGAGAGAATACCAGAGTAGGAAATGACTTGAAAGACCATAGAGTCAAACCATTTCATTTGACAAATGGGGAAACTGAGACCCAGAGAGATCAAGTAACTTTTCAAAGTTGACATGGTGACAGAAATGAAATTCAAATACATTTCTTATGTCAAGTTAGAATTCATCTGGGGAAAAAAAGATCTGAGGTTTTAGTCACCCATGAGCTCAATACAAGTAAATCAATAGTATTATTTGGTAGTCTACATAGATAGATTGCAGGAGTCTGAGTTACTGGAGACATAATTCAGTCTTTAAGAAGTGACAACATTGGTATCCATTCATTTCCATTGATCACAGATAGCATAGTTGGTAGATGGTCTTCAGTTCCAGGTTCTCCATTTTAAGAAAGAGTGTAATAAGCAAGGGAGTATCCAAAAGATAGCAATCAATAGGGCAAGGTTTCTTGAGAATAGACTATATGAAGATTAATTAATGGTACTGGGAATGCTTAGCCTGGAGAAGCAAAAGCTTTGGGTGGGCATGATCACTGTCTTCAAGTAGTTTAAGAATTGTCAAAAAGAAGATGGGGTAGATGTATTCTATTTAGTCCCAGAGGGAAGAATCAGAAAAGTAACAGGTGGAAATTTCTTACATACACAAAAATGATGTTGGAGAGGCAACCTGATGATGAAAGCTCTCCCAAAGTAGGAATAGATTGCCTTTACTTTCTGGAGGTCTCTAAGCAGAGGCTGGAGGACCACTTGTCAGGTACATTGTAGGGAGAATTCTTGTTCAGATCCAGGTGGGCCATAATGATCTTGAGGTTCTATTCAACTAAAATTCATGTCTTCTGACTCTAAGTCCAGTCCTTCTTCCCAGAGGGTCTCCCAGTGACAACTTTCAAGAACAAAAGAAAACATTCCATTTCAGAAATGGATTGGCAAAAGGCAAACCTAGAACGTCTTTTCCAAAAGGAGAGGCTAGATTCTTCAAAACAAAGTCCTGTGCTTCCAGCTTCAATTCTTGGCCAAATTCTAAAATCCATTATTAAAGGGATTGTCACTGAACAATTGGAGAAGGAAGCTGAAATCATTAGGAGCCAACCAGTTTCTTCCAAAAAGAGTTCATGCTAGACTAACTTCATTTGCTTCTCGACAGAATAACTTGACAGGTAAATTGGGGGATGATAGTAAGGCCTAGATTTCATCAAGGCAAAATACTTCATAATATCCTTGTAAATAAAGTGGAGAGTTGTGGACTTCATAATGAATTGTCACTATGGAGATGTGTCTCTGGAGTAGTATCCAAAGGCTCTATCATGGCCCAGAACTGTTGTATATTTTCATCAATGATAAAATGATGGGAAGATGCCATGTTTATCAAATTTGCAGATTAGAGAAATCTTACCTAATTTCTAGGTAGCTAGTAGAACAGTGAATAGAACTCTGTGCTAGGAATCAGGAAGACTCATCTTCATGAGTTCAAATCTACATTTATTAGCTATGTGACCCTAGACAAGTCACTTAGTCCTGATTGCCTAGTTCCTCATCTGTAAAATGAACTGGAGAAGGAAATGACAATCCACACTAATGCCTTTGCTAAGAAAATCCCAAATGAAGTCACAAAAAGTCAGACACAGTTGAAACAATTCAAAAATAACAAAAATCTGGGCGGCTAGGTGGCACAGTGGATAAAGCATTGGCCCTGGAGTCAGGAGTAACTGGGTTCAAATCTGGTCTCAGTCATTTAATAATTACCTAGCCATGTGGCCTTGGGCAAGCCACTTAATCCATTGCCTTGCAAAAACCTAAAAAAAATAACAAAAATCGAATTTGCAAATTGGAGGAATGGATAGGATGGTAAAACCAAGACCTGAAAAGATACTGAAAAGTTAAACCTATTAAAATGATGTGCTACACATAAAGTCCTGAATTTAGGCTCAAAATTATCAGAAATATAGTATGTGAGGTAATGAATTGTATGAAAATAACTGGAGGATTGTAGTAGACTACAAGCTGAATTTGAGTCAACAGTGGGACAGAACAGCCCAAATTCTGATGGGTCGTATCAAAGGCCATAGTCTTCAGAATATCAGAGTGACATCCCCTTCTATCCTCTGCTCTTGTCAGGCCTCATCTAGAGGAATTTTACATTTTGAGAATTATGTTTAAGCATCTCTTTCAACTAAAATAAGAGAGGTAATGTGGTCCCAGGGAAAGAAGGCTGACTGGAATCAAAGGCACTGTGTTGAAATCCTGGCTCTGACGTTTACCAGTATGGCCACAAGTATAACATCAAATTACCCTCTCTGAGTCTCCGTTTTTTCATATATGAAATGAGACTTTTAGACTAGATGACCTCAGAGGGCCCTTCCAATGTTGCTGAAAGGCCAATCCTATGATACCTTCAAAAGGGTGACTAGAACGAGAGAGGGGACTCCAGAAAATGCCACATAAAAACATGATCGAAGTTGAAGGAACTGTGGGTGGAAAGGACATGACAAGTGTCTTCAGGTATTTGACAAGTTAACATAGGAAAGAAAAATAAATTATACTTATTCTGTTTGGTCCCAGAAGACAGAACTAGGAGAAGCAGGCAAATACTAAAGAGAAGCAGACATTAGTTCCATGAAAATGGCAGAAGTTCTCAGGAATGCAACTGTCCAAATGTAGAAGCTTTTATCTGGAGTAGAAGTGGACCTGCCCTCATTAAACATTACTCCTCATCACTGGAGTTTTGGTGATTGCTTAGCAGTGATGCGGGGGAATTCTTGCTCACTTGGGAGTTGGACTAGGTTACATCTGGTGTCGCCATTAATTCTGATTCTTAGATTCTAAGGCTCAACATCTCTGAGTCTCAGTTTCCATCCCTGTGAAATGAGATTAGACTTGATATGGAACATCTCTCCCATAAATAATATCTCTCATAGCCAGAAAATATAGGTGACAGTTGGACATGCCCAAGGGAATTAGACAGTAGTATATGGAACTAGAGGTAATTCCAGTCATAAAGACTGGATGCTACTGGCAGCAATAGAACCTAGATCTGAGAGACCTATTTAAAAGACAATGAAATGGGCTCCTTTGCAATGGCCATAGTATCTTGGTGAACCTTCACTACCCTGCCTCCCCCAGTTACAAGTGACTGGTTTCTTGCTTTTCAGGGAAGAGAATAGGAAGGGACTGGGCAGACAAAAGGTGATCAAAAAGCTCAACCCAAGTTTCTGGCTCTACTTTTCCTACAAAGAGTGACAAGGAGGTATGGTGGCAGGTCTCATTTTTCTAGAGCTAGAGAACCAGCATGTGCAGGCCCCCAGGGAACCAGATATCACCAACAAAACTCTACTTAACATTCAAGACTGCTCAACGGACTTTTTTTGACCCGACAGTACATTACTAATCCTATACCTGAGAGAGATCAAAGACAGAGGAAAGGGATCCATGTGTACAAAAATATTTATAGGATTTCTTTTTGTTAAAGCAAAGACCTGGAAACAAAGGGAGTGTCTAACAACTGGGGAACAGCTAAACAAGTTATGGCATATGAAGGTGATGGGACTCTATCGTGCTGTAAGAAATGACAAAAGGGACAGTTTCCGAGAAGGTTGGAAAGATTTATTTGAAGTGATGCAGTGTGAACTGAACAGAACCCGAAGAGCAATTTATACAACTACATTGTAAAGACAAACAACTTAGAAAGATGTAGGAACTCTCATAAACACTATAATTCATCACAGCTTCAGAGGGTCAATAATGAACTATACTGCCCACCTTCTATTGGAAGGATAGTGTTGTAGGAAGGAAGGGAAAAGGAAGGAAGGAAAAGAGGGAGGGAGGAAGAGAAAGAAAGGAAAAGTGGAAGGGAGGGTAAGAAAAGAGAGGGAGGGAAGAGAAAGAGATAGAAAAGGGATCATTCAAGGATTCTTTGATGTACAGAAGAGAACCAAAGGAAATTCAGAAGGAAATACAGACAAGTGGGACAGCTTTGAAAGGTACATGTTGGCTTTATTATGTACTTTTAGAAACTACTACAGTTCTTCCGTTATTCTCACACAAATTGTTGCTTAGCAGTACCTCTCACATTCTATATTTGTACAGAATTTTGAGCCTAAATTCAGGACTTTATATTTATCCACATCATTTTAATAGATTAAACCTTTCAGTATCTTTTCAGGTCTTGCTTTCCTAGTCTATTCATGCCTCTAATATCAAAATTAGATTTTGGTTGCTGTTGTTATTACAATAGAGATTCATATAATTCTCTTTTGTAATTCTACTTTTCATGAGAGGATGTTCTTTAATTTTCTCTCTGTGTGTGTGTGTGTGTGTGTGTGTGTGTGTGTGTATGTATGTATGTATTTTGATCTTAGAATCTTTTTAAAAGGCAAAAGCCCAACCCTTGGACTAAGCTGCCCATACGATTCATGTAACACCCTTTAACTGATTCTCCCACTCCCCAGGACAACATCTATAGCAGAGACTTCAAGCCCCTAAAACTCAATTTACACAATAGAGTCAAGGTCACAGGTAAAACTGTCCTCAAATAACTTGCTACCACCTCTTGTTCTATCATCTCTCTCCTTCCGGACATATCTTTCTTTCCGACCAAACCATAACCCTCCCTTCCAAACTCTTTTCAAAATCCATTTCTACCAGACAGCTTCCCTGGGTTAAATGTGCCCGGTCCCAATTCTTTCATTCACTATAGCATCTCACTAAATAAAATATTGTTTATCGTTGATTCTGTGTTCTCATGACTGTGTCCTATATTTTTCCAAGAATGGGAGCCACGGTCATCACAATCAACTTTGGGACTTCCTGAAGGAAAGGGCCATGTCCCTGCAGTCCGCCTAGTATTAGAACAAGAGAATGGCAATGCATGAAGGATAAGCCCACTGTTCCAGGAGAGGATACTGATGTTTCAATCAGCATTTGGGGTTGTGTTCAGAGAATGTATTTAAGTAGAGAGAAGCAAAGCATCCATTTCTGGCGTATCTTTTAGGTCAACCCTGTGTTTCTATGAACACAAAGCCCTTTTGTAGACTACTCTTTTTCTTGTTGGAAGGCTCAATAGTCCTTAGAAGTCTGCTTTTAGGCATTTCCCAAGGGAACGGTCATGTTTTTCCATCAGATCAGCATCACCTTCAAGAATCAGAGGATCAGAGAGCTGGAAAGGACATTGGAAGTCATCTAATCTAACGGCTTCATTTTGCACATGAGGAAACTGAGGCCCAGAGGAGTGACAAAGCTGGAATCTGACCCATGGTCCTCTGATTCTAAATCCAGGTCTCTTGCTATTATACCAAACTATAAAACCCGTGTCTCTACCATAAATCTGAAAAATTCCTTAGGGAAGGAATATATTTCCTCTCATTAAACCAAGAGACACCTGAGGGAAGATTTCTGACTTTTCCTTAAGAAGAAAGGACCCCCATCAGATCAGGACCTTCTATGTCTTTCCCTTAGCCGTCTTTCCCTCAGTCTTCCCACTTCATTTCTCCTTATAATATCCATTACAAGGGGTAGTTAGATGGTGCAGTGCATAGACTACTGGCCCTGGAGTGAGGAGGATTTGAGTTCAAATCTAGCCCCAGACACTTAATACTTCCTTAGCTCTGTGACCTTGGGCAAGTCAATTAACCCCACTGTCTTGCAAAAATAAAATTTAAAAAACCCCAATACCCATTACAAAGTTCCATGAACATTGAACTGTCACCTAGAGATGTACTAAACAAGATCTTAGCCTATTCACATTCCTTCCTGGAGTAAAAAGACTCCCATGACTAACCATGGCTATGTGGTTCCTTTTTCATCCCTCCAAGGCATCATCTAAATGAATGGAACAGTGACAGAAAGGTATCCTCAACTGCCCTGGACCCACTTACCCTTTGTTCTTCTTTTCATTCTCTGCCCTCTCCCCACTTCTCACCCACCCCTTTGCTTCCTTCCTCCCAAGAAGAGGTGAGGCCAACTCAGCAGACAGAATCACACCCTAACACTGAATTAAAACCAAAAAAAATTCTTCCAGGGAAGAAGCTACCCATCAGATTCGCTACAGAGCTGATGTCAAAAGTGACAAAGAGGGAAATTGAGAAGGAAAAAAAGTCAACACAAAATCAAGAGAGACTCCGTTAACGAAAGCTCCTATTCCTGCTTCGCTCCAGCACCTCTTGGTGATATCTCATTTAATCATTTGCTGGGCAGAGTCACTGCATAAATATTTATTTTCTCCAGGAAAGTGCTAATAATATCCAAGAGGGATGTGCACCTGGATCAGACTGAACCAAGTGGGTCTTAGGGAAGGGTGGGATGAAGTTAGTGAAGCTAACCATTGGGTAACAATTAACCCAACCTTGGGTTCTCCAGCTCAATGGAAGGACCCAAACCAAGATTTTTCCATAGTCATTCTCTGATGCCTGACAAAGCTAATGAAATCCCACAGAACCTGGGATCCTCTAAGACTTGGAGATATTTAGTTTGGGGACCTCATCAGCTCCTATGGAGTTTACTGTCATCTCTATCCAGATGATTCTTAAATTGATTTGTCTCTCCCTAATCTTTCTCCTCATTTCCAGTCTCACATCTCCAACTCTCTGAATATTTTTCAAAGTATCAACATATCTTCCCCCCCCCCCAATCCTCCTGCATTCCAAAATTCCTCCCTGCTGTAAAAATGAGTAAAGGACACCCCGGTATCATCTTTGACTTCTCATTCTCTCGCTATCCATATTCAATCAGTTGACCAAATCCAACATGTCTATCTTTGTAGCATCTCTTCCCTTCTCTCTCTGATACTGACCTCATTACCTCATCTATACTATTGCAAGATTCTGCTGGTTTTTCCTTGTCTCAAGCCTCTCTTTGGTTCTAATTCTTGATGCCATTCTAATCCTTCCTTCTTCTACCTGTCAAATGGTTTTTTTTCCCTAAAATATAAATCTGACAATGTCAGTTCCCTATTCAATTAATTCCAGTGCCTCCCTATTGCCTCCACATTCAAATACACAACCAACTCTGTTGGCTTTGAAACCCCTCCACAGCTTGAACTCTTCCTATTTTCCTAAAATTCTTGAACCTTACACCTATCTCAACCCCATAGACTCTTCAACCCAGTGACACTGGGCTCCTCATCATGCCTCACACAAGATGCTCCATCTCCAGTCTCTAGGCATTTTCATTGGCTGTCTTCCAAACCTGGAACATTCTCTTTCCTGACCTCTGTCTCCTGGGTTCTCTAACTTCCTTTATATCTCAACTAAAATGTTACCTTCTTCACAAAACCTTTCCTGGTCCCTTTAATGTTAGTCTCTTCTCTTTGTTAATTATCATATATACATATATATGAACATATGAATATATACATATGCTTATATTTAGGTTTATATATTCATATATATGTGTTTTTGCATGTGTGTATGTCTTATTTGTATATATAGTTGTTTTCATGTTGTTATCTCTCCTATTAAATTGTTACCTCCTTGAGATCAGGGACCATCTTCTGCTTTTTGTTGCACACTCAGAATTTGCAAAGAAAAAGTGCAAATGCTTTGCAGTTCATCTAGCATAAGGTAGCCACTTAACAAATGATAGTTGCCTAAGCCCAATTATGAACTTCAAACAAGGCTTAGAGGAAATCAGGTGGAGAGAAGTGTATGGGGGAGGGGTATATGGTCAATGTCACTGGCTCTCTGGGATCCACTTGAGCTGGTCAGGCACATAGAAGGAAAGGTTTCCATCTCTGGCCATGGACTGTGACCTAGAATAAGTGATGGTCTTGGAGTCAGGTTGATCTTAGGTCAAATTTTCCCTCAAACACTCACTAGCTTTGTGACCATGGACAAGTCATCTACTCTTTCTATGTTTCAAGTTCCTCATCTGTAAAATGGGAGAGATAATGACTGTAGGTGTTGCCTTAGAGCATTGTTGTGAGATTGATAGAAAAGTTAAAAAATCATTTAAATGTCAGGTCTTATTATTAATCCTGATCACAAATTGAGTCCTAATCTTAGACATCTGTACCCATCTGTATGTCCTGTATGTGTCCACAAATTGACTATCCAATCCCAGGCATAGCCCAAGTCCCAAGCACTGCCAAATTCATTTTCATTTCAAGTTTCATACATTTATTAAATACTTGCTTTGACTCTGGACACCACAGTTTAGGAAAGACTGAGATTGGAGAATAGCCAGAGGAAGGAAATTACCATGGTGAAGGGTTCTTGAGCTTATGTCTCATTGGTACTGACTGAAGCAATGGAAGATAATTACTTAGGAGAAGAGGGGAACTGGGGTGGAGTAGGGGCAACATACCTGTCATTGAGGGGAGAGATTGGAGGCAAGAAGGTCAATGAAAAAGGTTTTGTAGGAGTTCAAATGAGAGGTGAGGAAGAACTGAATGTGGGTGGTAACTGTGGGTGAAGAGAAAGGAATGAAACCCCCAAAGTCTGTAGAAAAGGAAAAAGAAATATGTGGCAATGGATTAATTGTAGTGAGGGTCAGAGAGTGAGGAATCTATGGTCCTATAGCTTCATGTGTAGCATTTGCCTAGACTCTGGAGTAAAGGGGCTTAGGTTTGATCTAAGTTTTAGAATTAAAAATTTTAATTTTTTCAATTTTGAAATTTAAAATTTCCTCCAAAAGAACTATAGGCATTCATCCCTGGTCATGTATGACTCCTAGGGTTTGAGTCAGGGATCTTCCAAACACATTGGGGGGGGGGGTTGAATGAGAAACTAAATCTGACTCAGTGCAACCATCCCACCTGGATGTACCATCCTATTCTTGACAGGCAGTAAGGTCATCTCCAAAGATGGAGGAGCGACTCATAGCTTTATGGGGGAGGGGGACTCCTGATGTCAGAACACACTCTTCCCTCCAGACCACCAATCACAGATCACAAGAAGAAATGAAGTTCAAGGAGCTAATGCTTCAGACATTGATATACTCAGGGTCATATACTCTGAAGGAGTCAGAGGCAGGACCACTAGGTCTCCTCCACCAAATTCTTTCTAGCTGCTGTGCCAGGCTAAACCCCCATGCTAAAGCTCCATCTTCATTTAGCAGCAGCTCATATTTTTCCCCCTTTATAAAACATAGATAGAAATGAGAGAGAGAGAGAGAGAGAGAGAGAGCTAGAGAGATAGATATAAATAAAAATAGGAACTAGATTCATTGTAGCATGGTAATAACTCCAAATGATGTAACCCCAACTGCCAACTTAACACACACATGTACATATATAATTGTATACATACATATCTATCTGTATAATATATACATATATGTATAAACATGTAAGTACCTCTTTAGACATGTGTAGAGAGGAAGCATGTTGTTGTAGATGGTAGGGAGCTTTCAAAGTTCCCTTCCAATCAGCGGGGTGACCTTGGATAAGTTTCCCGTCTCTGTTTAACAGCACTTTTTAAAACTTTAAGTTTGAAAATTGACTATCACATGCATCAGTAGAAGGAGTTTCTTCTTACCAGGGAAACCATAGGTTCTAGCCCTCTCCTTATCTATTGTATGTGTTTGTGTAGAGAGAAGGGTAAGAAACCAAGAGATGTTTCTAAGTGAAGATGGGGATATGGGGCAGGGAGAGAGACAGAGAGTTTCAGCTAGAGTCAAAGACACAGAGGGACAGAGACAGAGAGAGCTGGATTAGGCAAGAGGATTTTACAGATTGAATTCCAGGAAAGCAGGAATGCTTTTCTTGATTGAAGAAAACCTAGATAGCTCTTCCCCTAACCTATCAAATAATCTTTAAACAACTCTCAATTATTCTCATTAAATGAGGTGAGAGTTTGGATCCTTGGTTCATTCCCAAGATTCCTGACCAACCAGACATCAGTGATAAACCAGAGGATCAGATGACCATAGACCTTGAACTAGAAGACACTCTCAGGGGCAGCTAGGTGGCGCAGTGGATAGAGCACCGGCCCTGGAGTCAGGAGGACCTGAGTTCAAATCTGACCTCAGACACTTCATAATTACCTAGCTGTGTGGCCTTGGGCAAGCCACTTAACCCCACTGCCTTGGAAAAAAAAAAAGATACTCTCAAAAGGTCAAGTATCCAAGAGTTCAGACCACTGTTGTCCCTTCTGACACTGCAATGAAAGGACTGTAGGCTTTCTCTCCAAATTCCCTCTGTGAGGAATTGTATTTTTCCAGGCAAATCTATCATTGACTTGAAGCCATAACCTCTACCTCACCCCATGTGCCATTTTATACACATACTCACCATACCAACCAGGCTGAGGAGAATTCAATGTCACTTTTCAAATCAGACCAACATCCATGTCCAGAACAACCAATACCATCTCCAAACCACAAAGAAACAACTAAAAGATATCTTACCTGGTTCCTAAATATCCCTGGGCCTCACCCCCAGACCCAATGACAAAACTACAGAAGTTAGAAAGAGAAGTATGTGAAAGGAGAAAGGGGGAAAAGATAATAGCAAAATGCAGTGGGAGTAGAATAGAGACCAAATATTATTGAGAGAAAGAATAAAGGAAGAAGAGGAGTTATAAAAGAATGAAGGAGAAAAGCAAATAAAAGAGAGAAAAGAGGAAGAAAGGAAGAAATAAGAGTGCAGGAAAAAAGAGACAAAGAAAACTAGAAAGGGAGGGGTTATCTTTACTATATCTCTTTCCCCTGCCCCCCCTCCTCCTTTATCCCCTCCCATCCCTATTACTCTGAACTCTGCCCTGGAAACACCTGGTTAATACCCAAACAAAGATGGCTGGATGCACAGAGTCCACTTGGGATTATGGGAAAACAGCCCTACTCATTCATTGCAAACTTGCAAATTTTTTTGAAAGGCAGTAATCTGGCAGTCGGCAGTAAATGCTACAAAAATAATCATACCCCCTTGACCCATTCCATTGTTGGGAATATCCCTTGAAAGTGTTCTTACAATAAAAAAGAGCTATTCGTTCATGGATTTTCACAGTAGCATTATTTATAATTGCAAAAAACTAGAAGCAACTTAAATGGCCAACACCAGGGGAATGGTAAATAAATTGCAGCACATTAATGTAATGGAATTCTATAATGCAATTAAGACAGACAAATATGAGGAATGCAAAGAAATCTAAAAAGGTCTTTTATGAAATAATGCAGAGTGAAAGAATAAAAAGGAAAACGTGAGTAATAAACACTTGGATACATTGAATTTAGATTTAAAGCGGAAAAGGATCTTCTAGAATCATCTTATTTTACATAACACGATTATCAGTTGAAGGAACTGAGGATGCTTAACTTGGAGAAGAAGATACTTATAGGGGAGAGAGCTAAAGACCAGAGAAGGGAAATGATCTGGCCAAGGTCATGCAGGCAGCTACTGTGTATAGCTTCATAAGGGGAAGGGTGAATGGAAA
Organism: Macrotis lagotis; assembly: GCF_037893015.1. Lineage (NCBI taxonomy): Eukaryota > Metazoa > Chordata > Mammalia > Peramelemorphia > Peramelidae > Macrotis > Macrotis lagotis. The sequence goes on along the minus strand of NC_133661.1, from coordinate 32,766,710 downwards.
AGAATGGGCCAACAATCAAGGAAGACAGAACAAGGGAAAAAATATTATGACATTTTACTGGCTTAAATTCCTATATTTAAATCTAAATAGCTCTAAGGCAAGTTTATTGTATTGATGCTCAATATTGTTAATAATAAATCTTTTTTTAATTTCAGAAACAGAGGCCACTTACCTGAGTCAGAAGGTTTATCACTTCTCAGCAAATGGACAGACCTGTGTGGTGAGAGGTTAAAAGGGCATCAGAGGTGAAGGGCAAACAGACTTTGGACCTGTTTGGACCTGGTAGGTACTCATACGAGGATCCTAGGACCCAGGATGGGATCTTCCCCAATGATCCTAGAAATTTCTCTCTTCTTCATCCCATCAACACCAAGGGATACACAGAAGGAAACACATTGCCAAATTCAGTTTCATTCAATTCAGTCAGTGTTTACTGAACACTTCCGTGCTCAGTACCAGGATGGACTGATGCTGAGACCTAGGTTCTAACTTTTGAATTGTGGGAATTATGGGAGGTTAAGAATGGAAAAGAGTTCACTACGAGCTGGAGGTTAGGTTAGGCTTTCGGGGAAATGGACTTGGATCTGAGCCTTGAAGGACAGATCACATAAAGAGAAGCAAATAGAAAGTGGGGGAGGGAGGTGTTTGAGGAAACCAGCATGGGATAAGGAAGGACATAAAGGTAGGAATAAACCTAACATGTAACTAATAGGTGAGTGGAAGGGAGGGTAAAGGAAGACTGGAGTGATTTGGGAGAGCCTTGAATGCCAAGCACAATTAGTCTCTTGGGGTGCCCATGAGATCTCACACATCTGGCAGAGCTTTCTGGTTCCAGCAACAGTGCCAAAGATGAGAAGTGTATGGGAGAGAGGGGAGCATGCTGGGGAGGTGCAAGAGGAGAGCCTACCAACTGCTAGCTCTCCTTCCAGGTGGCAGAACAGTCTGGTTGGAAAATGGAAACGAGTGCTAAGATTTTCTTCCCCACCCCCTTTCCTCTACTTTCTCCTCCCTTCCCGCCCTGGCCCTGGAAGACTTGAGAGATTGATCTTAGCCTGAGACAGCAGAGATAACTCGATATAATGAACTCCACTCTTTCTCAGTTAGGAGCTTTTAAAAAATTGAAAAGGAAAAGGGGGGGTGAGGATAGAGAAGCAGTTCTTTCTAGTCCATAAGTCCTCTGGATCCAGTCTTCTTCACTGAAGCCCCTGAGCTTAAAAATGGCCCTCTGGCTGTCCCCCACCCTCTCCCAACTCTTCTCCCCACCCTCCCACTTTCCCCCTTGGGATGCCTTGATGGAACAAAGGTTAAAAATATCCACTTTCTATTACTGGCTTTAAAAATAATTTCTGTGAGATCAGGAACCAAATCCACCAGGAGCCCTGGGTTGTCTCCTTCTTTCCCTGGCCCTCTTCCTATCATAACTAGAGCTTCCCTAGCCAGTATAAGGTAGAAAAATTGAGGCAGAAAATTTACAGTGGCACAATTACAAAATCCACTGACATTTTTTCATCCATCAGACTCCACAAACTATTCCCTCCACATATCCCTAGTGCCTTGCACTTTTTTATGTTTGCATTGTATATATCCTGAATATATTGTTGTGGAATATAAAGTCATTGGCATGCTATCTCCTCCATTTGAATGGAAGCTCTTTGAGGGTAAGGATCATATGTTTTTTGCTGTATTTTGTATCCCTAGCACTCAGAATAGGGTAAGAATATAGTAGGCACTTAATAACAGCTTGTTAACTGACTTGATTATTCTCTATGAGCAGCCTACCTCCCCCTGCCTCCATCCCCTACCAAGATATGCACTTCCACATGAGAGGGCTGGGATTAGACTTGGTTGCTTGACCCTGATCAGTGAAGGGGTAGAAGGTGGGGAGGGAATTGCAAAGATGCAGATTTAGGCTTGGATGTAAGAAAAAAATACTTAAGAGTTCAAAGGAGAGTAGAACAAATGGATGAGAAGGTGATTAAGCAAGGGGAAGAGAGAGGCGGAAGAGAAAGAAAATAGCTAACATTTATATGGCAATTAAAGTTCTGTTAGGCACTTCACAATTATTATCTTATCATTGTACTAACTTTAGGAGGTAGACACTAGTGTATCCATACCAAATATAGAGAGAATAGAAGGAAGATGATTTCAGAGGAGAAGGCATTAGTAGCTGAAGGGAATGAGAAAGGCATCATCCTATAGAAAGTGGGATTTGAGCTGAGTTTGAAACAGAAGCTAGAAAGATGAAGAAGCAGAGAGTTAAAGAAGGCCAAGCTAATGCAAATACAGAAAGATAGGAGATGAAGCTTCCTATTGGGGAACAAGGAAGTTGAGGATTTGGATCAAATTAGAAAACGAGATGAGTGGAAAGGGGCAAGGTTGCTTTAAATGTCCAAAGAAAGTTTTCTATTTGATTCTAGAAGTAACAGGAGTCCACTTGTCAGAAGTGAACAGCATGATCAGACTTGACCTTTAGAAAAACCATATTGGGGGACAGCTAGGTGACCCAAGGGATAGAGCACAAACCCAGGGTCAGGAGGACCTGGCACTTAGTAATTACCTAGCTGTGTGACCTTGGGGAAGTCACTTAACCCCACTGCCTTGCAAAAACAAATAAGCAAACAAACAAGCAAATGAATGAATGAATACAAAGAAAAAAACACATTGGCAGTTGAAGAGATGATGATTTGGAGTGAAGAGGGAAATGAAAAAAGAGAGAATCATTAGAAAGTTATGCACTAATCTAGGTAACAGTGACAGTCTGCACTAGGATGATGACTGAGTGAGTAGAGAAAAGGAAATATAGAGTAGAATTGTTGTGAAGGGAGAAATAACAAGATTGAGCTATGGATGTAACCAATCAGCAAAATGGAAATTAGCTGAAAGAAGGGAAGAAAGGGTATTCCACACAGACTAAGAGCAGTCATTCTCAAAGTATGGTCCAGTGATTCCCCAGAGACCCCAAGATCCTTTCAGGAGGTATACAGCATTAAAACTATTTTCATATTAATATTAAAATGTTTTAATTTTAAAATGGTAAATGCCAATAGATAGAACCCATGAACAAAATCTTTTTGGGGTTCCCAATAATTTTTAATTATTAAAGGGTCTTGAAAAAAAATTGAGAACCACTGGTCTAGAGTATCCTAACCTGCAGAGGTTAAAGAGGCTGATGGATGAGAAAATGTCAGTGGATTTTGTAATTGTGTCACTGTAAAGCAGTTTTAACAGAGTGGTGGAAGAAAAAATCAGACTACTTAGGGGTTGAGAGAATAGAGGGTCACATGTGAACTATTACAAGGGGAAGACAAGATTGGCCAATGAGAGGCCAGACTTAAGAGCATATTCATGTTGGCAATCTCATGATAGATTTTATAGAGCATACACAGATATTCCCTGCTGGGTTCTAACCCATCATGTGGAATTTTAGAAACCTGTTCATAACCATATCAGGTGATGCTGAAATCTTCTAATTGGCCACATATCTGGAAAAGCTGATACTTCAAGAGGAAATGGGCCAGAATTGAGTTCACATACAAAAGGGATGACTCAATGTTGTCTCACTCTTTCTCTTCTTGATAGTTAGTGAGGATAGAACTACTATGAGCTGCTTGGTGGAGCAAACTCAATAACTTTGGGTTTGATGTGGCTCTAAGAAGAAAGAACTCTCAACCCAGGGAGTCCATGGATAGATTAAAGGGATTTTTGTCAACCTGAATGGGGAAGAAATCTTTACTTCAGTATAATTGGTTTCCTGTGCAATCCTTTGTATTTTATTTTATCTATTTAAAAATATTATTCTGAGAAAGGATTCAATGACTTTACCCAGTTGTCAAAGGGAGACATTACACAAAAGAGTTTAGAACCTTTGCTCTGGGGGGGGGGGGGGGGGTTCTAATTAATCTACTTGTGTCTATCTATGTTTCCTGGCTGCCTCTGAAAAGATGCCTGTCCCAGTTCTCATGTTTCCAGGACCCATGACAAGGGCTAATCATCACTGGTGCAGGTAGAATTGATAAAGGTGAATCTCAAAATATCAGAACTAGAAAATAATTTGGAGACCACTAAGTGACATCGATTCCTGGAAAAGGATATACTCAAGAAGATAGTTGATAAGTAGTCATTCAGCCTTCCCTTTAGGATGTTCAATGATGGAAACTCTCATACCTCCCAAGGTAGCACAATTCCACTTGAAGATAGCTTTAATTCCTTCCATCCAAGTGAAGTTTTCTTCTTCTAAGCTCTATCATTGCTCCTAATTCTGCTTTATGAGACCAAATATAACACATCTAATCCCTCTTCATCATAGAAGCCCCGCAAATACTTGAAGACAGAAATAACTCCTAGTTTGTTCTTCTCCTAGCTAAATATCTCTTTATATGGCATGAACTCAAGGCCTCATCATTTTGGATTTCCTTCTCAGAATCCTACTGAGCTTAGCAATATCTTTTCTAAACCATGCTATCCAGAACAGAACACAGAAGTTCAAGTGTGATCTGAGCAGGATACAACAATGGAACCATCCTTTACATACTCCTAAAAACCTTTATACCTTTTTTGATGTATGCCATATCTTATTAGCTTTTTTGGATATTCTATTTCAACATTGATTCATCTTGAGCTTACTCTCCAAAAACAACCAAAAGTCAAAATATCCTTATCATTTTTTAATAAGATTCTATCTAACCATGTCTCTCCTTTCTTATATTTGTGCAACAGTTTTTGTTAGCCAAAATTTAATATTTTACATGTGTCCCTATTCAGCTTTCTTATATGAAAGCCAATGCTTATTCTGTCAAAAAATTTTGTTTGGAATCCTGACTCTTTCATCTAGTTTGTTAGCTATTCTTCCCAAATGTGTATGGTCTGGAAATTTGATGGGAATATCATCAAGCCTTTTGAATTTCTGAAAAATTCCAAGCTTAACAAACACCACATTATGGGTAAAACTGTGAGCAACACATAGCCATAAAGATCCTGAAGCCTACCTACTGGACACCAACTTCCAGGTTAACTTTAAAGTGTAATTCATTATTCATTGAATTTGGTCATTCAATAAATTTTGAATACATCTCAATCTAATAGTTCTTGGTCTACTTCTCCCAATTCTTCTATAACAATATTATAATATTTTCATATATTTTCATATTTTATCTATTTATTTTATATTTATATATTTTATATATATAATATACTTTGCCAAAATTAGCTAAATTATAGCCAAAACAAGGGAAGTTAGGTAGCACAGTGATTAAAGTGCCTGAGCTGTAATCAGGAAGACTGCTTCCTAAGTTCAAATGTGTGACCCTAGGCAAATCATTTAACTCTGTTTGCCTTAAGTTTCCTCATCAGTAAAATAAACCGTAGAAGAAAATAGCAAAGCAATCCAGGATCTTTACCAAGAAAATCCCAGATGAGGTCAAAGAGTCAGATATGACTTAAAAAAAAATAAACAATAATAATGAAAAACATTCTCTTTGGTTTAGAAATTCTGTCATAAAGAGAAAGAACATTAGTTTGAATATTTTATGTTCTTGACATCTTCATGTCAAAATTTACACAGAAACTTACTTTTATACATATATACTAGTAATATTGGTATATAACTCTCTTTCTCTGCCTATCCCTCCCTGGTTTGAATATTAGGACCATATTTTTCTCAAAAAATTATTTCAGATATTTGGCCTCATTCATTTAAGACTATTTCACTTTCTTTCTCAAAGTGGAGGTTATTTGGACTCTAAATTTCCTGATTTTTTCTAATCTTGTTACTATATATTTACATATATATATATGGAGAGAGATAGATTTATAGATATTTATGCATTTCCTTTAAATTCTCAGTTCTAGGTTTGCCAAACACTCATCTTTATTATGTATGACTGCTTCTAAGTCTTGATTATGTAACCTGTTCCACTGATCTAGTTTTCTATTTTTTAATGATGCTAGTTTTGAAAATCACTACTGTGTATTATGGTTTGAAGTATTGTAATATCATGAACTTGTCAGTCCTATATTTTTTATTATTTCTTTTTTATCTATCCTAGACCTTTTTTTAAAAAATAAATTGCCAGGGTTTTTTTTGTCAACTTCTTTTAGTCTGGTATAGTACTGAATTTTCAAATGTACTTAGATACCACCATTGTGTTTATTATATTGACACAGTCCAACCCTGAACACTAAATTATTATCTAATTATTTTGGGGAGGAGTCATTATATTCAGAAGTATTAACTATGAAGCTAGATGTGGAGTCAGCACTCAAAAGAGATGTCAACTGATACTGAAGAATGTTTTATGCTCCTAAAAACAGCAGTAGCCTGGGCAGCTTCAGGATAATAACTTTTCCTCACTCCCTTGAAGCAATTACTTTGCTATGACCAGATCATCTATAATTTCCCAGTGGCCAATGAAAGCTGAGCTAAGGTGGAAGGCTCCTGACCACATTATGGGAGCTGATTGGTGGATTTATTATATATCATCCCTAGAGTCTCTCAACCTAGAGAGCTTAATGGGAGACAAAGGAAATGGGTATACCAATATAATGAAGGAAACAGCAATGGAGGGAAGATTTTAAGGGGGCAGAGGGAAGAAAAAATAAAAGAGGGAAGAGCACGGAAAAGAGATGAGAGAAGAAAGCTGAAGGCAATAAGGGAAGAGAATGAACAACACAGGAAAGAAAAGAGGACAGTCAGTTGGTAGTGAACAGAAGGGTGAGGAAGGGAAATATAGGGGAGTGGGAAGAGAGAAAAGAAGAAAGGAGAAAGATGAAAATGGAAAAGAGATAGAAAGGTGAAAGAAACCCTAGTTTAGCTCACTAGATTTGTGAGCTTTAGCAAATTTATCCTATCCTTTCTTGCCCATTTTAGCACCCTCTTGTGGGAACCTCCTAGGATATTCCTACTATGGCATCATAGACACCTAGGATGTCAACTTGGAAGGAGCTTTGGAAATCTTCTAGTCCGACTCCCTCGTTTAAAAAAAAAAAAGAAGAAATTGAGCTTCAGAGAGGTTTAGTCACTTCTCTGATGATGATGCTCATTAGTGCCAAGGCTAAAACTTCAACCTAGCCTCCTGTCTCCCTATTTAGCCTTCTTTCTTTTTTAACTAATTACCCCTGAAACAGATCTTAGGCACTGGATCCAGTCAAGGAACTCTCATTTGTAGATCCTATTCTGAGTTCTGTTGATTATGAAAATTGAAAGGGCAGTGTACAGACATTATGGCATGAGGGCATTTTTCGAAGAGATAGAAGTATGCCCTCCCCTGAAAGAACCAGACCCATTTCCAGAGAGTCAGGCCAAGACTACTTCTGCCTACCACACTCATTCAAAAGAGATTTCCCCAAAATTCTGGCCATCCCTGAAGTCTGACTCTGGGGTCCAAGAGAGAAGACAAAGCAAACTGTTAATGACAATAATAAACTTTAATGTTTCCTTTTAGCAACTCTGCTGCATGGAAAGTACTTATGGTAAAGGCGTGACCTTGAGTGACCCATTTACCCTTTTGTTGAGCCTCACTCTTCTTATCTGTAAAATGGAATCAATGCTAGTTTTATTACCATATTCTTAAGGTCTAAAAATATAGAAAATATTTTCTAAACCCCAATGTAAAGCCTTATGTGAAACAGAAGAGCTGTGGGCACATGGAAAGTAGAATAAGAAGAATCTGACTAATGTGACCACAAAGAATATTGGGTGGGGAAGGATGGTCATGTCTCCAGGCAAATATTGAGAAGTTCCAGGGCTAATGTGGGAGTTTTAAAAGTTGTAACTGGCTGACTGGTTAGCATGGTTGATAAAGGAGCTTCAGGATCATGGGGAAAGATTAGAACCCAGACCAAGAGAGTGTCAGTATAGAGTCAAGGTCTCAGATGCCAGTTGGAGAGAGTAAGCTGGTCCAAGGAGGAAAGAGAGAGCAGTGAGATACAGCCCCTGCTTCTCCCAATGGCCTCTGATTCCTCTAATATTATTGGGACTTTATTAAGGCTTGAACTATGTAGGAATTGTGACTGAACCTCTGGAGAAAAAGAAAACATAACTCTTCTGGAAGGAGAGCTATAATTATTGCTTTACTAAAGAAAGTCAAAGACAGATCTTTTCCTGGTTTTTTTTACTGCTTTTAATAAACCTATCCAATGGCTAATTCCTTTGTTAGTCTTAATACTTGTAGATTGTGGTGTTCTCAGGGGATGCAGGCTGAGGCCCAAACAAAATATAGAGATTATGATTAGAGCGAGGTCTCCAAGACTGAATCCATTCCACTTGCCAAATGACAAATGGAACTTCCAGCACTTAACCAGGTCACATGCTCATTTTATAGATGAGGAAACCAAGGACCACAAAAGTTAAGCTGACTTGCCTGAGATCACACAGCTAGCAAGAATGCCTTCTGTAGCACTCTCTTATTTCTAAATACTTTCCTGTATATGGCATGATCTTGCCCACATTCAATAGTTATCTCAACACCAAGGTCTAAGCTCTGTCTCCTCTAAGAAAATCTCTTTCCCTAAGACACTACTTTCCTACCCCACAACATGCAATTATCTCCCAAGGTTCCTCAGTCCTGAGAGGCTGGAAGGGAGAGTTCCCTACCTGAACTAGGAGCAACATCCTAATATTCCCAGTGACTGAAAAGAAGCCAGAGCTTCTAAACATTTCTCAGCTTAGCTAGCAGCTTGGCCGGGTGTGAAAAGCTGAGGATTTGGGACCAGGAACCAGTGGAACATATAGAAGGAAACAGCTGACAAGGCAGTGGGAGAAGAGAAACCTCCAGAGATTCAAGGAAGTTAGACAAAATAGTAGCTGAAGGGATTTGGGAAGGGGGTTCCCATTGAATCTTCTGGACCCCAGAACCAACAGTCCAAAGAGCATTGACTCCTTAGGAGTCTGAAATTCTGAGGTCAAGTATCAGTTCTTACATCTGTGTGACCTTGAGTGACCCATTTGCCCTTTTTTTGAGCCTCACTCTTCTCATCTGTAAAATGGAATCAATGCTACTTTTATTACCATATTCTCAAGATCTAAAAGTGAGAATATTTTTTAAATCCCAAAGAACCATTAAAATGTTATGGTTTTATATGAAGCAAAGTGGGACTGTGGTACATATGACTCAGAGCTGTCCTCAGAAGCAAGAAGACCTGTGTTCAAGGCCAGGCTCTCACCCAGGACCCCAAGGAAAGCAATCGAGCTCTCAGTGCAGAACTTTCCCAAGATGGAAGTTGCAAATGTGCTTTGGCAGAGGCAATTTCTTCTTCTGGGGTTTCCTAGGTCAGTGTATGTACAGGTCCTAGCTAAAAAAAAATAAGTGAAATATAGTCAGCCTTACTTAGAGGCAGATGCATTCTTGGCATTCTCTCAGAGAAGATAGAAAGCCATTCATGTCCAGCCTCTTTGGCTGCTGGAGATCTAGAATTCCCTTCTAACGAGTAGACTTTAATTGCCCCAGAAGACCTTAGACTTGAGGGAATGGAGAGGTGGAGAGCCAGAACAGCTCCTAACTCCCAAAAAAGAGGGAGAGTGGACTTGGTAGCCATAAGTCTTCATTGATGGACCTCAGAAAAGCAGAGGACTCCAATATGACTGGGTGGTTCCACATTCTTGGTCTCCCAGTGGGTGTTGGATTCTTGGGGCTCAGTACCTCCATCATCTGGGGTTCTGTTTCCTCCCCCTTCCTGAGGCCAGAAGATAGGAGAGAGACCCCATTCTATCTACATGGGACCATCCTATTGCCCCACCCTAGATCACCAAAACATATCTTTGCTTAAGATTTTAAGAATCAGAACTGGGAGGGACTTTAGAAATTATTGACCCTTTTTTTAATTTATAGATTTTTAAAAAAAAAACCCGGCCTACTAAGGGGAAAAGATTGCTTTGAGGTCACATAGAAAATACATAATAGAATAAAACCCAGATCTTTGAACTTCAAAAAACTGAGATCCTCCTGGTTTGTAGAGCAAGAACCCAGGTAACCTGACCCCCCAGAGTGACTGGAGAAGGCAGAAAGAGCCAGTTACTATCTAGAATGAGAAGGACTGGTCAGTCTGAAAGCCTCAATCCATCCCTTTTTCTCAGGTCTGTTTCCCCTTCTGCAGCAGCTCAGCCTGGTGGCCAGTGGCCAGAACCAGAGAAAAACCTGGCAGGAGCCATCAAACGTTGTCTGATGTTGGGTACCTAAAAAGGAGGAAGAGGGGGGAGACTAGGGAAGAAGGGAAGGTGAGGAGGGAAGAAGGGCCAGGCTCAGAACTGGAGCCAACCTTTGATCACTCTTTGGAAAGCCTCCCCCTTCCCAGCACCCAGGCTGCTCATTTGAATATCACAGTCAGCCCCAGCCCTGGCTCTCCCCTTTCTTAAAGGGACAGGCTCATCTCTCCAACTCAGTTCACTGGATCCCAGAAGAATTCGATCAGAGGACATGGTTGAAGGGAATTGGAAAGAGGACTTTCCAGGGCCATTTTCTCCTTTAAAAGATCTATTCATAATGAAGAAATTTCGAGAAATGGAAGCTAAGTGACTTGCTCAGGATCACACAGCTAGAGAATATGTGAGGCTGGATTTGAACTCTTCTTAATTCCAAATACAACACTCTCCTCACTCTACTGCATAACTTTCTCTAGAGAGGAAACAGAAGAATCAAGGAGGAGCCTAGCTTTGGTAAACTCCCAGTCTAACAAGGAAGAAGGAGGACAAGCCAACTCTTCACCCAAACAAGTCAAATAAAGATACTAAGGTAGAAGCAGAGAACTGTCCATCTAATGGTGCTTACAATCCGGGTTTTGGAAGCTCAGGGGGTGCAGGAAAATGATGGGCATGAACCCTGGGGAGGTTCCATATCTGCCTGTGTTGGGAGACCCAGAGGTCTCAGAGAAGGGTATCAGTCCCTGATGGTCTTCAAATGAGAAAAAAGGGGAATGATGAATCTCACCTCAATCCTTCTACCTTGACTTCTTCCTGAGAAGCATCAGGGTGTAGTGAAGAAATAATCCCAGACTAGGAGGCTAGCTAAGTGGGTCCCTGCCACTTAACTCATTGTGTAGTTTGGGACCCAGCCCTTTCTGTCTTTAACACTCAGTTTCTTCATCTATAAAATGATGGCGTTTGACTAGATGGTCTTGAAGGCTCCTTTGATATTATGAGAGAGAGAGAATCATAGAACAATAGATTTAAGGCTAAAACATACTTCTGATGTTATCCAGTAAAACCCCTCCCTCTTCATTTTAGGCTAACAGAGACCCACAGAAATTGAGACAATCAGGATCACATGAGATGAGATTAGCATTCAGATTTTATAACTCCACAGTCAATGCTTTTTTCCATTAGATCACATGGACCCCAATATGTAGTCACAAAAATATACATTTAGAGCTAGAGAGGATCAAAGATATCAGTGCATAGAGGCCTGGGCTTATAGTCAAAAAGACCTGAATTTATTCTGCTTCCCAAACATGAGCTGTATGACTAGCTGCACTAGTCACTTCACCTCTGTTTTCCTCAGTTTCCTCATCTATAAAATATGAGTCTATTGTGAGGATTAAATGAGATAATCTATATAATCTTAAATTATAATTATCAACTCCATCCCTTTAATTTCATAAATATGTAAAGTAACACTCAATGAATGACTTGTCCAGGGCTACACAGCCAGTGTCTAAGTCAGGATTCAAACATCAGGTCTCCCTCTAAGCTTCTATATGACCCTGCCTGCCTCTCATTAGGGTCATCATTGGACTCCATGCATCCAGACAAGGAACAACTTTACAATGATCTTATCCTCACAACAATCCCAGGAGGTTATATCCAGTTTACAGATGAGAAAGCATGGGACAGCTAAAGTAAGGGCTTCATCAGAAGAGTGATTTTCTCTCCTTTTCTGCCCTTTACTCATCCTGGGTCTGACTGCCCTCTCAATAAAGACAGCACAAGAGACCTGGCCACTGGCCTTTCCTTGACAATCCCTGATGGAGGCTGACTAATGATTTCCCCTCCTGTGAGGATTTACTGGATTCAAATTAGGCCAAGAGGAAGAATATCGACCGGCTGGTTGGGAGGTACTGGAGACAGGAGGCTCCCAGAGAATGGGGATGTCAGATCTCCAGCTCTTGGAGAGATCCCAACATGCAACCTTGGATGCCCAAAGTAATGGAAAGATTCAGCCTGTGGAGGAGGATGGGAATGGAAGCACTATCCATGTATCCATGGCATAATCCCTCCATGAAATTGGTAAGTTCCTTGAGGACAAGTCTGGGCTCCTTTCCAGATGTAACAATAACTCATATTTCTTCATTTTTGCAATATGCAGCCTTCTGAGAGAGGGCATACAGGCATGATTAACCCCATTTTAAAGATGAAGAGACTGAGTCTCAGAGAGATGAAAGACAGACCCCAGACTCAGAATCAGATCTTCTGCCACCAGGGCATCTTTGCTGTTTCACTAGCTGCTTCCCAGAAGTGCCAAGTGTTGAAAATGGGTAAAGACTAGATTCAATGGAGATCAGGAAGGCTCAGTGATCAGTCTAATGTTGGGAGATGGTGCCTAGACTCCCTTAATGGTCTATGTGCCCACAATAGGACTCAAGCTCTATGTGAAAGCTATGCCCTCCAATACAGTAGACATTAGAGACTCAACTGAGACCAGGGGTGCAGTTAATCACTCCATCAGAAACAGTTTGGGTTTGGGTATTTTAAAACTTTACTATAAGCTGATGAGGGGAGAGGAATCTCAGGGCTTGTTTTCATTCCCTAGACTTCCCTTCTCCTCCCAGATCTTTCCATTTATTTTTGCCTTTTTATTACCTCTTTCTTCAGAGCCCAGAACAGCCCCCACATCTTCTGAAAAGCCTTCACTGCCCACCCCAGCTCCTAGAATTTTCCTCAGTCTGCCTCCTTAGCCCCCCAAATCACAGATAGTCCCTTATGAAAGAGAACATAGAACTCTAAATGGTGGAGAAGAGGGTAGGAATCAGGAAACTTGGGTTCTCACAGAATAGAAACCTAGAAATTGGAGGGACCCCAATGTCTGGATCTGTTTCTGAGCAACGATTCCAACTAAAACTTGCCCAACTTTCAGCTTTTCTTAGAACACTTCCAGGGATAGGAAATTCACTACCTCATGTAAGAACCCATTCCATTTTTGAACAGTTGTGATTATTACGTTCTTCCTTATTGATCTTAAAATGATCTCTCTAGAGCTTCTGCTACTGCTTCCAATTCTGCCCTGGAGCCAAGAAGACTCATTCCTCTTCTAAGGGACATCTAGGAATCCTGAATCACATACTTGCTATCCATGTGACTTAGGACAAGTTCCTGCCCTTGGCCTCAGCTTCCTTCTCTAGATAAAGATGGGGACTGGGCTAGATGGCTCCTCTCAGCTCCCAAACCCTATAATCCTGTAGTCTAGGACTTCTGATTCTGGGATAGGGGAAGGAGAAAAGAGCAATCTATCTCTGTGGATAGAGTTCAGAGGGGTCTGTAACCTTAGACAGGAAAAAGGTATGCCTTTATTTCAATTTAATTGGTTTTCTTTGTAATCCTGTGACTTATTTTATGCATTTAAAAACATTATTATAAGAAGAGATCATTAAGTTTCATCAGATTGCCCAAGGGATGAATGATATAAAAAAGATTAAGAGCCCTGGGTCAGAGTCCAAATTTAATTTATAGAGAGGAAAGAGAGGCCCAGAGAGGATAAGACACATGGCAAGTTGCTGCCCCAGCTAGAACTTGGGTAATTTTTAGAACCAGAAGGGACCTTGCAGATAATCTCATCAAACGCCTCATTTTACAGATGAGGAAAGTGAGTTCTTGAGACAGGAAATGAGTTGACAAAAGCCTCAAAATGAACCTGCATCAGAGTCAGAATTTGAACCCAGCTCTTTCAGATTCCAAATCCAACCTTGGCCAATGCCCCACCACTCGGAAACTGACCGACATAACCAAGTCTGTTACTGTTCTCAGAGTACTCTGAGAGCTCCCAAGAGGAACCAATTGTGTCTCCTCCTTTCCTGATATGTCTCACAGCATGGCCAATGCAGTACTGGGCACACAAGATTCTTGGTGAAGCCCAGAAAAGCCCATAGCCCTGCATGGGCAAACAGAGAGGAAAATAGTAGTTGGGACCACCTCCTCTAAAGGTTTTTTTGGTGGGGAGAGAGGTGAATAGCTGCTTTGGTGAGGTAGAGGCTAAGATGGTACTACCTCAGGGGCAATTAAGCCCTCCATCCTCCCCCTTCCCTCTACCAGCTGCAGGCTGGAAAGGCTGGGGGCAGAGCCTGGCGGCTGCTGGCAGGATTGTCGGGCATGATGGATGGTACCGTTCAGGAGGAAATAAATTCCGAAGCTCTCGCACGGGGTGAATTGGGGGGTGTATCCATCTTAAAGATACTTAATGAATGTGCCAGGCTGCAGTGGATGGCAGCAAATATATCTCCCCAGCCAGCACTCCCTTCAGCCTCACCCTCCCCAGGCTCAGGCCCAAACCCAGGGGCTTCTCCGATTTTGTGCATATTCCCAACACTCCTCAGAGGACTTGCATTGATTGCCCTCCTTCTCTCTAGCTCTGGCTGCCATCCCTCGGCCTCTCCTTTCTCCCTGTGGGCTTTGCAGCTCCAACTCCGCCAACTCCTACTCTATGACCTAGGTGGATGCACATTTTACCACCCATGCCCCTGTGCCATCCATGTCTATTACCATCTGCCATCTAGATGGCTAGAACCAGAAGGGACCTTTGAGATCATGTTATGCAGCCTCCCAGACTCCTTTTACAGAGGAAGAAACTGAGCTCCAGAGAAGAAATGTGACTTCTCCAAATGAATGCAGTTAGCGATAAAGCAAGATATGAACCCATATCCTCTGATTCTAAGGCCATGATGCCTTCCATTTTATACCCCTCAACTCTTTGAGCTTTACAGCTAAAGAGATCCAAAGTTGAAGAAAACAGAGTAGATCTCAACGAGTTTTGAATTTGGAGTCATATTTAAGTACCAGTTATGCTAGTGATACAATGAATTTGGGCAAATTACTCTAACCTTCAGGACTCAGTTTCTTCTTTGAGAAATTAAGGAAGCTAGATAGGATGACCCCCAAACTTTGCTAGCTAGCTATCAGTGATGTTATGATCTAGGACAATGCCCTCATTTTGTAGATGAAGAATCTACTGTTCAGAGAAGTCAGTGTCTTGTCCACTATTCAAAGTCAATTGTAGGGCTTGAATTTGAACCCATATCCAGCCTCCAACCTACCAGGTCTTACTGTTTCCTGAAGAGTAATACCCTTTGCAACATCTCCAGCAATTGATGATACAGTCTTGACTTGAGGACCTCTAGTGAGAAGGAATCATTTCATCCTTAACCCTTCCACTTGTCAACATCTCTGCATAATTTGGAAATTCTTCCTTACAGATTTCTCCCCATTCCACTCCATCATCCACTTGACTGAAAAATTCTTTTCTGAAAACAAAAGATCTTACTATATCACTCTACTACCCAATAAACTCCAATGACTATTATTTCAGAGATCAACTTTAAATTCCTGTTTTACCAACTTAATTCCAAACTCCTCCTTTCAGTCTCATTATAGATTAATCCCCTTATATCGATTTTACACTCCACTCGACTTGACTCTTCCAAACATCAAAAATCTGATTGTTCCCAAGAAACCTTATAGGTCCATTTCCCACCTCCATACCTTTGTACACTGGTCCCCCACACAGTCTCCCCTCACCTCTGCCTCTTAGAATCCCTTAGTTTTTTCAGTTTATTTCAAGAGCTACCTTCTATATAAGGTGATTGCTGATTCTCCTCCAGATGCTAGGATTCCCTCCAAAATTAGATTGCATTCATGTTGTGTGCACTTACAATGTATATTTTCTTTCCCTCAATAGAATATAAACTCCTTGATAGTAATCAACCAACTATTGGTGTGTGAATCGCTGTACTAAGTGCTCAGGACACAAGTATAAGGAATGCAACAGTTCTATCCTCACAAGGAATTTATCTTGCTTAGGAGGAGATAAAAAATATATATCTAATTACAGGCAGTATAAATTTTGAGACTAAATACAAAGTAGTTAACTATAAGATGATAAACATTTAGTAAGCACCTACTATGTGTTCATCTGTGTGCTAAATATAAGGCAATTAGGGAGGGCACTATCAGTTGGGGGGAAATCAGGGAAAACTGAAATACATTTTGAAGGAACAGAAGGATTGTGAAAGGCAGAGGTGAGGAAGGAGGGCCTTCTAGGCATGAGGCAGGAGCAGTGCAAAGACCTGGAGCTGGGGCATTCTATGTGAGAAACAATGAGAAAAACAGTTGGGCTGGATTTCCAAATGTGGTTGTAATATACAACAGGGTTGGGGAAAAACAAGTAACTGAGGTCAGATTGTGAAGAGCAGTGAAAACTAATCTGAGGAATTTATGATGTCTTCTAGAGGTAGTGGGGAGTCCTTGGAATTGACTGAGTAAAAGTATCACATGGCTGTATTTGCCCTTTAAAATATACTTTGGCATTGGTGCTTGGAATGAACTGATGATGATGCTGAGATGCCACCAAAAGGGCAAAGGCTGTTGCAGTAATAGAGGTGAAAGGTGAGGAGGGTCTGAATTAAGGTCATAGCTGAGTGAGTGAAGGGCAGGAACTGGATGTTAAAGTTGTTGAGTTGGAAATGGCCAATAATAACAGCTGATTGGATCAGGAGAGGGGTGAAGAAGAGAAAGGAGTCCAGGGTAATGGCAAAATTATGACCTTAGAACCCAGAGAAAATTGTGGTGCTTTTACCAGAAATAGGGAAGTTTGGATAATGGAATTGGGGTACAGTGATCAATGAATTAAAAGGCATTTCTTGAGTGCCTATTGTAAACCAGATTCTGTGGTAGCTCTTGGGGATACAAGAATATATTCCAAGTCGTTCTGGCCCTTAGTAAGTTACTTTCCATAAGTAGTTCCTCTAGAAGCAATAGAGCCTAATGGGAAGAGCATTGAACTGAGAATCAGGAGGGTTGCATTTGAGATGATGATGCTCTGCCACTGATGGAAATGGCAGGGAGTGCATGAGGCTATTTGGAAACTAGTCTAGGCAAAAGCTCTACGTTTTACAGATAAATAAATGAACTTCAGAGAAATAAGAGGGTTTTCTCTGGGGTCCCCAAGATAGATGTCAGAGGCAGGAGATGCAAATCCAAAATTATTCCTCTCTCTGATGGAAATCACTGGTTAATCAATGACTTCTTCCTATAATCTGTCTGCTTTGAATTTACCGGGCAAACCCTGCCTTCAAAGCTAGGGCTTGGGTCAGTTTTGTCCAGGCCAGGGAATAAATGATCACAGGTGTCCCAGGGAGGTTTCACTGCATGGAAAGGCAAACACATCCCTAAATCAAATTAACAAGCCACTTACTTGCCTGGGAGCAAGGATCTGTTGCATTAAATGGGGGCAGCAAGCTAAGGGAAGATAATAGGACTGTGCAGTTGATTATTTGGATCCCATTCCCCACCCTAAATAAGGAGGCTCAACTCTCTCTGGTCTGTGGGATCAGTATGATTTGTGCCTCCCATTGGGACTCAAAGAAGACTCCCCAGGAAGTGAACCAGGACTCTCCTTACTCATAGAACCAATCATGTTACTATTCTGCTCAAAAACTTTCATTAGCTCCCTATTGCCTGATTGAGATGTATTCTGACTCCTTAGTCACACTATCTTTTCAAGGCTTTCTTTCTTACTTTTTTTTCCCTTTACAGATGAGCAGATCCAGTCAAAGAGAAATAGGTACTGGACTTGTAAATAGGGGACTGGCCTTCAAAACCTAGCTCAGTCACACAGGTTGTGGAAGTTTATGAAAGTCGTTTTATTTCCATCAGCCTCAGTTTGCTCATCTATAAAAATGGGCCTGCCTACCTCCCAACAAAGAAGGAGCTTTGTAAATTTTAGAGTTTTGTAGAAATGGAAGTCACTCTTGGTACAGAGAGGAGGGGAGGCATTAAAGAGATTTTAGAGAGTAAGGTCTGGCCCTATAACATAAGAAAAGACTGAGGAAGGGGAAGTAAGAGTTGTCATCAAGTCACTGAAGGGCTTGCCTTGTGGAAGGGGGAATTAGACTAATTCTACTTAGCCCCAGAGGGAAGAATCAGGAACAGAAAGTACAAAGAAGATAATTTCAGCTTGAGGTCAAGAAAAGCAATGTCCAGAACTCCCTCACAATGAAAGCTGTCCCAACATGAGAGGGGAGGCAGTAGGAGGGTGGATTCACCTTTGCAGGCTCTCTTCAAGTCAAGACTGGACAACATCAGAGATGCTGTAGAAAGGATTCTCCTTCAGATATGCATGTGACAAAATGATCTCTGAGGTCCCTTTCCAAGTCAGAAATTCTGATACCCCTTGACCAATTAAAGCTGGGGGTACAAGCGATCTAATGTGATTTGGGAATCACAAGATGATTGTGTATACTTTCTTCCTGATAACTAAAGTCTTTAAAGAGAATACTTGGTATGTGCCTCGGTTTATCCTTGGAGATTAAGTGGTGTTGCACTTGTTCTCATGAATTATGAAACATCTCCCTAGCTACCATGTGAGCCACTCCCCTCCTTCTGCCTCTCACACAACACAAGGGTTGAAGAATTAGTGGTGCTCAAAGGAACCAATGACTCTGAAGATGTTGGACTCTTAGTGTTGTGCCCTCACTTCTCAGGTCCCTTTCCTCACTTTCTAGGGGTGATCCCACAGATGGAAGAAATTGCTGCAGTTAGGACAGATAAAAGGGGTTTCTTGGACTAGGAGGCTGGCCTAGTTGGGTCCTGAAGGATAGGTGGCTCCTAAAGTAGAAAGGCACCTTAACTCCTCCAGGAAGCCCCTCCCTGATCACTCCAGTCCCGACCACATTCATCTTTCTCTCCTCTGACCTCTGATAGCACTTGTTATCTCTCATATTGTTGACATTGTTTACTTCTCATTCCCCCAGATTACAAAGTCCACATGGAATCACAGAATCTCAGAATCCGACGTGACTTCTGAGAGGATCTCTTCCACTTACAACCTAAGTTGGAAATATCTCAACAATATCCCTGATCAGAGTTCTATGCACGCAACACTAGCACCACCACCACCACCAACACTACCCCCTCCACCTCCAACTCCACCACCACTGTGGTCATCATCATCACCATTACCAGAGAAGGGGCATAGGGCTGAGATACACCAATTCCCATGGTGTTTCTTCTTCGAAGGTTTGCAAAGCACTTCCCTCATCACTAACCAATGAGGCAGGAAATGATTCTCAGGCTTATTTCATAAATGAGAAAATGAAGGCCAAAAAAATTAAAAAGGAGAGGGGCTGGCTGAGGGTCCCCTGGCTCCTAAGCAGCAGCACTGGGAAGTTTCCCCTCTACAGTTTGGTAAGCAATGAACTACTCCAAGAGCTGGGAGGTGCTTTTGTTCCTGACTTGATGTTGCTGCCTCTCCCTTTTACCTCTGGTGCTCTCTACAGAATGAGTAAGAAGAGTAGAATTAAATTTTGGCTACACAAGATGCAGAATTAGCAGGATTAAATATAAATAGCTATTAAAAGTGCCTTATAATTACATTCATTCTCCCATTATTTATTTTACACACACGAACACACAGGCACACACTGTCTCTCTCTCTCAGACACACACACACACACACACACACACACACACACACACACACACACACACACCTTACCAGCTGCACATTCAGTGGGCGGTAGATTAACAAGATTTCTAGCCATTCTCTCCTCTTCATCACTTCTTCCCTGGCTTTGAAACTCTCTGATGCACTCTCTCTCTGTCTCTGTCTCTGTCTGTCTCTCTGTCTCTCTGTCTCTCTCTCTCCTCTTTCTTTCCTGACTTCTTTCTGGTTTCAATTCTGCCTTCATCTGACAATGCCCAGACATCCACAAGAACAGACTGAGCTCTACAGTCAACTGATCCAGTAATAAAATCAAAAGGTTTCCATTTGCATAACTTTTGATGGCTTACAAAATGAGTTACATACAGAGTGCTACAAGGGGTAGAATACCACACTTGAGAGACAGAGGACAAGAAGGTATTGCCAGAAATCTGCTACTTACCACCCATGTGATCTCAGAAAAGTCACACCTCTCTCTGTGTATCTCAAGATTCTCATCTGCAAAATGGAGGTGGGCTGGGGGAAGTGTTTGGACAAGATGATCTAAAATACTTACTAACTCTAAATTCCATGAGTCTAATGTAGGGAAACATTGGGGTTTTTCACTCTCCAAAAACAGTACCAAAGACAGATGAGTTGCTGCTGTAAGAGACAGAATAAAGGCATAGTTTAGTCCCAAAGGATAGAGTCCTTCTTTGGCTTAGTTTGTTTCCCCTCCGTGTGACAATTTCCCACATCCTAAAGTTAAGCTTCCCCATAGATACTATGAGGTTTCTTTGGCAAAATTTCCAGAAATGAGTTTTGCGAGTCCAGAATTTATAAAGTGTTAAAGAATTCCTCATCTAGACAGATAGTATCTGGGATGATGATCTGTAATTTAATCTTAATATGGGGGCATTCTGCCAGGGTTTTCTTCTAAAATTCCCTAACTGAAAGTGGTGACTCATAAAAATTATGAGTCTAAACTAATGAACTAAAGAAATGCAACTTGCCATTATCAAAGAGAGGCTTTCCAGTCATTCCTCCCAAGCACATATGGTTAGGATAGCTTCAAGAAGCATAGTACAGTTTTTCAAAATGGGCTATGGAGTTAAGAGGAACTGGGTTCAAACCCTGCCTCTTTTCCTTACTGCCTATTTGTCCTTGAAGAAGTCATAATTTTTCTGGACCTCAGTCTCCTTATCTGTAAAACAAGGACATTGTATGATCCTTTTCAGCTCTGTAGTTAAGTGAGCCTCTGGAGAAATGAAACCAACATAAACAGCTTAGAGAAGGTCAGAGACAAACACTTAATGTCTAGGAGATAATAAAGAAATAAGTGTGAAAATATCAATAGGAAATATCTGCTTTCTTGCAGCACTAGAAGCATGAATTAATCAGGGCATCCTACCATGTGCCTTCCACATGTTTGCTGTCTACATGTATATATGTATCCTCAATGTGGGACCTCTGGCTATATGTTTTCCAAAATGTAAAAACCACATATCTATTTCCTGGTGGTGCACAGTATGCATGCCAATAGACACGCTAGTAATCTGTGAATCTGCTCTTAGTGTTGCTTTATTTGCTTTTCGGTTTGATTAAAAGTCTTT
Organism: Macrotis lagotis; assembly: GCF_037893015.1. Lineage (NCBI taxonomy): Eukaryota > Metazoa > Chordata > Mammalia > Peramelemorphia > Peramelidae > Macrotis > Macrotis lagotis. The sequence continues at coordinate 32,745,484 of NC_133661.1, read as the reverse complement.
TGTTTAAACTGATTTGCCTTCCAACTGACCGGCAAAAGTAAACACATTAGTGAGGGCTTATGAGTGGGTGCTTTTCTGGAAGTTTAATATGAGATGGTTTTTCCTAAAGGTTCACTATGACAGGTTTCTAGGATAAATACATATATACCTGTAATATATCATGCATTCATATAAGCACACACACAACTATATCTATCTATCCATCTATCTATCTATCTATCTATCTATCCATCTATCTATCATCTATCTATCTATCTATCTATCTATCTATCTATCTATCATCTATCTATATGTATATGAGCTAGTTTTTTCATTTGTTGTATTCCCAGTCCTTAGTGTGCACCTGATAAATTCTAACTGACTTTTGATCCAGAGGAGCTCCCTCTATGGATGCAGATTGGTACTTTCTCTGACAAAGTCCCAGCATGGAAACTCCCTGCACTCGACACTGTTTAGAAAAGACAGCCCTTGTTTGCCTGAAACTAACTGCCTAGTAGGAGGATTAGAGACTCTTGAGCCTCTGTGTCCTCAACTGTAAAATGGAGACAATTATTTTATCCTAAAATAGAAAGTGGACTTATTTGACAAATGAGGAAACTGAGGTTAAGTAACGTGCTCTAGTCACATACTTCTGGATGCTCTTCAACTTGCCCATGTCCATAAGATATGATTCCAAGAACTGTTTCGCAGGTGGGGATGGATTGAACAGCATTGAACATTCATGTACACTTTCCCCCTTTTTCTCCTCTAAGCTCCTCCTTTACTAGCCTCAAACCCCCATATGGCCAGTACATAGCATTGTCATAAGGCTTTTTATTAGCATTCAAGAGGTCACGTAAGACTGACACATAACCACTAGCTTGTAGAATACAACCATTCTATCCTCAGATACTCCTAAACTGGACCTAGAGACCAATAAAAGCTCATTGGGTTGGACTGAGGCTAACATAGCTCACAGGAATAATGAATTCTATTTCTATCTCTCCCACACCTGTGTTTGCTTTGACTTGAGGATTGTCATCACCATGTCTGGTGGAGAAAGAAGACCACCAATGGATGCGCATTCATAACACTTCTAGATCACATTTGAGGAAATTGCCGCCTCTTATTTTTAGGATCTTAGCAAACATCAACAAGATATGTGAGAAAGGGCACTAGATTTGGGGAAAGAAGAGCAGGTTGGGAGTTCTGGTGGGGTGGTTCTAAACTGAAACTTTGCTGATGTCTGACCATAGAATCTTGAACAAATTACTTTCCTTTTTTTGATCCTCATCTCAAAAATAAGGGGAATTGGGCAAGATGTGCACTAAGACCCATCCCAACTCTAAATGCTCAGATGTTATGATTATATCCCAAAGAAAGTGAAGGTATAAAATGAGGAAAGTGAGTCAGGAAAGACTTCATGGAGAAGGTCAACCTGGAGGTGGCTGCACAAAGACAATCAGAGGATAGTACCAGGTTCTTATATTCAGTATCCAACATTGTCTCCTTGCTGCTCTGCTTTCTCTCAAGATTTCAAATGCCCAAAAGTGAATTATTGCCCTCAGAGACCTGGTTTCTAGTGTTAGATTTGCTTTTTGCTGTGTGACTCTGGGAAAGAGATTTCTGCATAAGCTGCATAATCTAGTGTTCTTTCCAGCTATGGTCTATGCTCTGTTCCAAGGTTCCTTCCAGCTTTTTAGTCTATGTTCTATGTTCTGAGCTCTTTAATAGCATTGACCTTCTGTGTCCTATGTCAAAGTCCCTTCAATAATTTCCTTCTCACTCTGTCATTCTATGACCTATGTTCTGAAATTCTATGTTCTATGTTCTAAGATCTCCCCCAACTAAGGTCTCTTCCAGCTCTGACATTTTATGTCCTAAGGTCTCCTCTACCATTATCACTTAAATATCTGGGTTTCAAAAATTCCTACCAATTCTGCCATTCTGTGCTCTGTCTTCCCAGGGTCTTCTAGTGCTAACATTTTGCATCTCTGTAACTTTCTATGAGTCAATGGCCTGCCAAGCTGCTTCCCATGCAAGGCCTCTCCAATGGATTTGGAGGGCAGGCTGCAATGCTTGACCCCAGGCATTCCCTAGTTAAGAGACTTCGAAGTCCTGCAAACAGACAGCTGAACTAATTAGCGGGGAAGCCATTATTTCCATGGTGAAGACGTTATTTCATTATCAAAAGCCAAACACATCACAAGGGCTGTCCAGCAAACCTTCTCCCAGCTGCTTGCAAATAAAATGCAAATCAATAAGCAGCAAGGCATTCCATAGCCCCTGCAGCCTCCTGCTTGGGTTCCTGTGATGTTTTTCTTCCATCCTTTTAACAAATGTCTGACAGAAAGCAGCCCATATTGCAGGGGGAAGGGATTAAATGCCAGAAGATAAGGCACAAACACTTCCATACATAAAGCCCGTGTCATATCGCCCTTTCCAGATCCGATCGTCCAGTACAGTCAAAGGGGGGAGAGTTAGCAGTGCTTTGCCCAACTCCCATCTCAATCAACTAGGCAGCTTATCTCCTTCTTAAGACCAAGAAAAGGATGTTGATTCATTAGGGGAAGGAGAATCTGAGGACTTGAAACTCTCAGCTAAAAGGGCCATTCAGAGGTCATCCATCTGACCCACACCCAAGCAGGAATTATACCTGAAGACCTATTACAATAAGGTCCTGATGACTTCTCAAGATAGCCTACTGCTCTTTAGGATAGCTTTGATTATCATGGAGCATGATTTCCCCCTTAATACTGACTTGAAATATGTCTCTGTGCTGTTTAAGTTACATAGGATTGAGATGGGTAGTCTATTTAGGAAATAGAAGAAGATAAAAAATATAAAAACTACAATGGGCCTTGAGTATAATCTATTCCAATTGTAGATTTTGTCAAAAAAGAAAACTAGGGGGCGGCTAGGAGGCATAGTGGATAGAGCACCGGCCCTGGAGTCAGGAGGACCTGAGTTCAAATCCAGCCTCAGACACTTAGGAATTACCTAGCTGTGTGGCTTTGGGCAAGCCACTTAACCCCATTTGCCTTGCAAAAACCTTAAAAAAAAGGAAACTAACTTCGAGGAGGGGAAGTGACTTACTCAATGTCTTACAGCTGGTAAGTATCCAAGGAGGGAGTCACACATAAGGTCTTGTGCCATATCCCACACTTGTTTCACTGTACCACAATGGCTCCCATCATCTCTAATACTGGCATCTGGGACATGAGGGCGTTTCACCTTTCTTCCACACAATGACCTTTCAGTTATTCCATAATAATGATTTGAGTTTTAAAAAGCACTTGCCTAACAATAATCTTGTGAGATAAGTAATATAAACATGATGATCTTCATTAGACAGTTAAAGAAACTGAGTCTCAAAACAATTTAATGACTTCCCAAGGTCACATGGTTAATAAAGATCTGAGCCAGAATTGCAACTCAGTGTGTTAGATAGCATTCTATGGTCTGTGTTCCAAGGTACTTAATGTTGGACTCTCTTGTGATGCAAAGCTTATTCCTCTTTCAATGTCCTGGTTCTTCATTAAATATTTAAAGACAACTGCCATATCCTTGTCTAAATCTTCTCTTCTATGATGAAAACATCCCTGATTCCATTAAAGAATTTTTATGTACCATGGTTTCCAGTCCTCCTGTCCCCCACTGTCAGGGTTACTCTCCCCTGAATATACCTCAACTTTTCAATATGATTTTATCATCTAATGATACCTTAGGTCCAGAATTGAACCCCATCTCCCTGAAGGGCTCTAACAAGGATGGAAACTTTTTGCAATAATATTTTGGTTGGCCTAAGAAGGAGATCAATCTTTGAAAGAATGAATGAATAAACATCTATTAAACACTTACTATGTGGAATGCACTCTGCTAAATGGGAGAGAAACAAATGCAAATAAGCTGTTTTCACAGGACTTACACACCAATAGGGAAAAAAACACAGAGTAGTGGAGACCAAGAAGAAATGTTTAAATAGGAAAAAAATCTGAGCAAACAGTGATTGAAGACATAGAGCAATAGATTGACACATTCTTTCCAGAAATGATAGAGTTGGTAGGTGATACAGCATGAATACTGTCCTCAGTTTGGGAAAATGAATGTAAGAGGAGGGGAGCAGAAGGTATGCATGGGAGATTGGGCTAGAAGTGCTCAGTGTTTTATGGTCTCTTCTGATTAGGTTCTAATATGCCGTGGCTCCCTGGCTATTTTCATCCTGTCATGCACATCCACCTCCATTCCCTCTCTACAAATAATTCTCAAAAAACTTTAATGACTCTTCATTGACAACAAGATCAAACCCAAGCTCCTTAGTCTATCAGTTAAGGCCCTCCATAGTCTGGCCCTTGCCAGATCTCTTAGTACAGTCTTGCATTTTCACTCTGCTCTAGCCTGGCCTCCTTATCATCCCTCTATGAAACACAAGTACAATTCTACTACTACTAGTAGTAATCAATTCAAATTGTTTTCTCTAATCATCAAAATCCTCCCATCCTTCAAGGTGTAGTTCAAATTTCAATTCAGGAAGCCTTCCCTGACTACTTCTATCTCCACTAATTTCTTTCTCTAAATTCCTATACTGTGAAACACTTACATGAACTGATACAGAGTGACATGAGCAGAACCAAAATATTGCACACAGTAACTGCAATATTGGTATGAAGACTGGCTGGAAGTGACTTGGCTATACTCAGCAATGCAATGATCCAAGATAATTCCAAACACCCCGTGATGAAAAATGCTTTCCACCTCCAGAGAAAGAGCTTACGGAGTCTGAAAATGGATCAAAATACTATTTTTCATGCCTTTTTTGGATTGTGTTTTCTTTTACAACATAAAATGGCAATATATTTTTCATGATTGCACACATAAAATCTATGTCAAATTACTTACTCCCAGAGATGGGGGAGAGGATTTGGAACTAGAAAAATTTTAATTGAATGTAAAAAGTTTTTACATGCAATTGGGAAAAATAAAATATTTAAAAATACATTTAAAAACAATCTACAGTGCAAAGAATCTCCAGCAAACCATTTAGCCCTTGTTCTATACATTTTTATATCATTTTCTAAGTATTCCAAGTCTGGGAGTCTTGTCTCCCCAGCTAGAGGCAACTTGGTACATTAGAAGGAGCCCTGAACATAGTCTGAAGATTTGCATTTGAATCTTTCCTCATATGTTATCACATGGATAGGTTATTTAACCTCTTTGAGCTTCATTTTTCTCCATCATCAAATGGAGATAATGCTTTCACTCTTTACCTCATAGCGTTCTTGCAAGAAAAAAAATTGAGCACTTTAAAAATTGAGCAGTTATTAACTGACCGGGAACTCTCTGTGACAAGGATTGTGTTTCCTTCTCCTGTCTCCCCTATAGTTCATGATTGAGACACAGTAATTTTAGCTCAGTGCATGGTGACTATCAGAAAACCCTCATATTTAAGTAGACCTGGGCTTTCTTTTCAGAGAACAGAATCTCAGAAATGACTTGGATTCCAATAGTCCATCCAATCCAACCTGTATCCGGGCAAGAATTGCTCCAACAATATTTAGCCTCCATCAGAACACTCCCAGTGATAGGGAACTCACCACTTCATGTAGCAGTTCATTCTATTTTTATAGTTTGAATTGTTGGGAAGGTCTTCCTTATATTGATTTGAAACTATCCCCACTATAACTTCTTCCTACTCTCTGGAGTCAAATATAAAAAACGAATCTCTCTTCTCAGGGATCAAATTACATAATATTTATAATTTGCTCATCACAATATCTGGTACATAGTAGGAGTTTAATAAATGTTCTCTCCTGGTTTTACACTCTTCCCTTATCAAGGGTCCTCTACTGTTATGATTTTCCCAGGTCTGTATCCTCGTTCACATCATTCCTTATCTCTTTAATGTCCTTCCTTTCTCCCTTCACCTCTCTCTCTCTATTGACTTCCTATCAAATTTTCAAAGTACAGCTAAAAAAGCCACTTTATCCATGAAGCCTTCCTTGACTCCCCAGACAGAAAGAATACTTTTCCTTGAACATTATCTCTCTTTGTCAAGAATTCATTTCATTAAAAACATATTACCCCATGTTTATGGAACATTGAGATAAGGTCTACAGGAGAAACAAAATTCATTGTGACTTGGACTCAGGAGTTTTGTGACTCGAACAAGTCTTTTCCCCTGTGGGTCTCAGATCCATTTTTCAAAGAGGACGAGCAGGTTATATTAGAGCAGGGGTTCTTAAATTGGGATTAAGACAAGAAGGTTAAACTAGAGTAGGGAATTTTAATCTGAACTTTAAAGAAATAACATGTTAGCTATTTTAGCGTTTGCATTCTTTTGTAATCTTATGTATTTTATTTTATACATTTAAAACATTATTCTGAAATGATATTCATATTAGACTGATAAAGTGGTCTACGATACACAGAAAACAAATTAAGAACCCCCCAGACTAGAGAATCTTTAAGAACCCTTTCACAGACACTTAATAATTACCTAGCCCTGTGGCCTTGGGCAAGCCACTTAACCCCATTGCCTTGAAAAAATCTAAAAAATAAATTACATTAACAAAGAGATGTGTCTTAATTATGAAGTTAAAATGGGACCATTTCCCTCAAAATATTCCTCATCTTGTCCATTAGTTTCACTTTCTCTTATCTATATAGGGTCCATTTGTTCCTTCTCCATCTTTTCTATCTGGATCATCTCTCGTCCCTTTTATACCTTCTTTCCTGATATTTGGGGGGAGAAAGGGTGGCCTTTGGGAATCTTTCTATTCTATGAGAAGAGTGAATGTGGGGCTCAATATAGATTTATACTTTCATGTTCTCTATGGTCCTTGAGGCTACATGATCCCATCAGTGAAACAAGTCTAATGCAGACATAACCCTGTTCCTTGGCAAACCCCCAGTCTGCATGCAAAAATAGTTTCTGACCTCTGGGAGCCATCATTTTGAAGAAGAGAGACACAGTCTTAGCCTACAAAACAGTCCCAAGAAAAGAAGAAAGAGATTATGCACACATATTGGTAGACCCATAAATATACTTTCAAGTCCAAATTGGGTATGTCATTGCCAAGTTGTCATAGGGTAGAGAGGAGCCTGGAATTTTGCAAGAACTGCATAGAGGAGGTGGGCTGGAAGAAGTGGATTGGAAGGTTGTTCTTATGGTCATCTGAAATCTTTCCTCTATAACTTCTACCTATTTGTGCTATTTCCTGTTCCCATTATAGACTTCCTTCCACTTACTCGAGTCTTGGAACCCCAATGTTGTGTCCACATATGGGTCAAGGGGATAAGAACCTTGACATTGGCAATATAAAGAATAGTCACAGTCTTAGTCAGTTGAATAACTGATGATAATAGAACCAAAGTCCTTTTTGCTTTGCAGAAACTTGTCTTCCCAGTTACAGGCTACAACACTAACTCCACTATAGAGACAATAGAGCATAATATAAAAAAATTCTAGCCTGGGATTAAGGAGATGTAAGTATATGAGAGATGAACAAATTGAGAGTCAATGGTATCCATGCCACTGACTTGAAATATGACCTTAGGCTTGTCCCTTTCTCCCTCTGGGTCTCAGTTTCTTCAATTCTAACAGGAGGTGCTAGGTTTGGATGGTCTCTAAGATCTCTGCATATTTTTATTATATTTACCTGATGCATGTTTTAATTAGTAGAAATATTTGTGGGAATTCCAGGTTCCACAACTATTAGCCTTAGAGTTTCCCAGGGCACAAAGAATTAGTGGCTTGTCCAGGGTCATACTGTTAGCATGTGTTAGAGGAAGGACTTGAACCCAAGTCTTTCTGACTCTGAGCCATTACAGATAAGAAAACTGAAATTTATTTCAGAACTCTAAGAGATAAATACATCTCCTATGTCACACAGGCAATAGGTTAAACAACTGTTCCTCCAATGGTCTCTGAACTATGATTTCATTTTCTTCCCTCTAAACGAGGGTAGATCAGGAGCTTCACATGTTCAAGGAAGGATGGCATGTAATGGACAACTCTGCTGAGTGATCAATTCATATCCAGTGTCCTCCTAATCACCACTGTCCTCACAAACTTACATATTTGCTATTCTAGGGTGAATAAAAATGTCACAGGGTCATGGATTTGGAGCTACATGTGCTCTTAAAGGTCATTTTGTCTGACCCTCTCACTTTTTATAGTTGAGGAAATCTGAGGCCCAGAGTCATACAGGCACTAAGTAGAAAGTCAGGACTTGAAGCTAGGTCCTTAACTCCAAATGATGATTGATGATGATGATGATAACTGGTACAATTTCACTACATCCTCACAAAAAATCCTAGAAAGTAGTATTATATATATATATATATATATATACATATATATACACATTTTATATAATAATGATATAGTATAACTATTAGACAGTTGAAGAAACTGAGACATACAGATTAGGTGACTTTTCCAGATTCCCATAACTAATACATTTCTGAGACTAGATTTTCGCTTAGGCTGTCCCTGATGCAAAGTCCAGTGTTACCCGGTTGCTGGTGAACTTTCTGCTTCATCATATAGGATGACCTCAGATTTACTGAGTGAAGATACTATGCTCTGGAGTTGGTTTATAATTACTCTCTCTCCCTGATCTGTTGGATTCTTTTCATTCCCCAAACCAATGATGTCTCTGTTTCCATTTTTCCTTTCTCCCACTCAAATATTACTTGAAATGTATGATTAGATTTCAAAGGAGTAAAACAGAAATGTTCCAGTTAAAATACATGCAAAAGGCCAGAAGAGGGCATGGGAGTTGAGGCAGACAAGCAAGCAGTGGTGGAAAAGAAGGGAAGAAAGGATGTCTTTTTATCAGTCTTTGGTCTTTATCACTCCAACAGAAACTTGGTATTACAATATGCCCTCCGCCTCCAAATTATTTCTCTAGCTTAAACTCTATAATTATGGGTAATAACAACCAGCCTAATTTGCATGTATTGAGTACCTTTTAGCCAGACATCTTCAAGTGTTTTGCCAACATTAATTAATTCATTAAAACTGGATAATGCCCTCCCCTGATCTACCTCCCTTCCTAGTTCCCAGGGAGGAGGTGATATCACCTCCCTGGTCCACTGCTGAGGTGCCTTGGGCTACGAAGGACTCTCTTCACAACCTCCACTGTGTGAGAGTAGAAAGTTCAAGGGACACTAGCTCCATTGGATGGAAAATAGAAGCAAGTCCCATGGAACTGAAATGATTTCCTCAGGCTCACCTAACTGGCAATTGTCTGAGCTAGGATTCAAACAATGATCTCTCCTGATACCCCCATGTCTCAGAATGCCAAGTCCAGATTTTCATAACATGATATAATTCACTATCATTTGACTTAAAATTTCCCATAGATGTCCCTCCAGGAATTCAGGTTATGTTGAGTTTGGGGAAACTAGGCTAGTAAAGAATAGATTTTGGGAAATGATTCTGATATGGGAAAGTTTCAAATGTAGTCCTGTTAAGAGACTAGGTCTTTCCTTTAAGGTGCCCAAGCATTAAAGGATTGGCCATCAGATAGTGAAACTCATTGGGGATGGGGAAAGCAGAAGAAGTCACAAGGAACAATGAAATCATACTTCAGAACTAGAAAACACTTTAGAACAAAACCTAGAATATCATGTCTTGGAGAACCCTTAGAACATAAAATGGCAGCTCTGGAAGAAAACTTGGAAAACAGAATGTCAAAGCTGAAAATAAAATCTCAGAATGCCAGAGCTTGGCAAGATCTTGAACCGTGAACTACCATAATTATGGGGCAACTTAGTACCTAAAATGTAAGATTTGGAAGATAAAATGACAGAGGCAATATATAAAAAGACTCTAGACATCATCCAGCCCAAACCTTTCTTTAACAGATAAAGACACTGAAGTCCAAGACACTGAGTGATTTGCCTAAAGTCACGTCCAAATCTTTGTGAATCTAATTGAGATTTTCTTGGCAAAGATGCTGGAGTGATTTGCCATTTTCTTCACCAGCATATTTTACAGATGAGAAAATTGAGGCAAATAGAATTAAATGACTTGCCCAAAGTCCCACAGCTACTAAGTATCTGAAGTCAAATTTGAACTTATTAATGTGAATCTCCTGAATTCCAAGCCCAGCTCTTTCCATTATATCACTGCATCATTGTATCCCATACAATAGAATCTGGACTTTAAACCCAGATTTTCTACTTCTTAACTCAATAACCTTCTCTTTATACCACTCTATCTCATATCCTTCATTGAGGCATAGAGGAAGTCTTTGGGAAAAGGAAGGAAAAAGGAAGGAAGGAAGGAAGGAAGGAAGGAAGGAAGGAAGGAAGGAAGGAAGGAAGGAAGGAAGGAAGGAAGGGAGGAAGGAAGGAAGAAAGAAAGGGAGGGAGGGAGGAGGGAGGGAGGTACTGTGCCAGGAACTGTGAAAAGCACTTTAAAAATATCTCATTTGATTCTCATGGAAAGCCTAAGAGGAAAGTCCTCTCGTTATCCAAATTTTACAGTTGAGGAAATTGAGAGAAAGAAGTTAAATTACTTGCACAGGGTCACTGCTAGTATATACCCTATTCAGGATTTGAACTCAGGTCTTCATTCCAACAGGCTCGACACTATCCAACAACACATCAGTTAGCTGTCTTTACCTAAGGAACAAGGCAGGGAGAGGAGAGCATAGAATGTGATTAAGTGAACATTGAATAGAGCTCTCTCTTTCCTACAATTCATTTGTTTTTATTTGTGTGCATTCTTTTAATAGAACGTAAGCTCTTTGGAGGCAGAGATCACTTGTATCTCCATCACATAAACCAGCACCTCCCTCAGTCCCTTACATATGCAGGGGCTTAATAAATGACAGTGAACTAGATAGAATCAAATTGAACTGTGCTAATGGAATGGGAGAACAGTGTTATAGAAAGGATTGATGGAATGAGATGAGCTATGAGATAACATGGAAAGTTTTACAAACCTTTAAATACTATATACATGAGATGATGGGGGAGGGCCTTTTACAGGCAGGTAGAAATAGAAGGCAAATAAAGGTGGTGTTAATAAGAGGAGACAGGGTTGGAGAGCAGGAGATGTGAAGCCCAGGATAAGGACAGGACTGGAGGGGATGAATGGGGCAAGAGAAACTCAAGGTGAAATTAGGTGAGCATCATGAGGTTAACAACACTCCTGATAGCAATGGGCTAGCACATTTCTGTGCATAACACCTCCCTAGACTTCCCCACCTCCTACCAAGGTCAATGGGGGAAGTAGGTGAGGAAGAGAAATTAGAAAGAAAGACAGTCTCTTGGTAGAGGCATTGAGGGAAATTCTGAAAGGAAGATGGACTGGGGAGGGATTTGAAAGAGGATTTACTCCTATAGACTAGATAACTTCTAAGGTTATTTTCAGCTCCAAGATTCTATTAGTGGGTCAGTCATAGTCACCATGTTGGTTGGCTTCATTTAGCTATTTTTCTTGGTTGCAGAGGAGAGCTTGTGTGGGGAGGGTGTGGTGTGTGTCTGTGGAGGAATTTGGGATATATCTGGCAACGGCTATTATGTTAAAAAAAAACCCCAAAGTATCTACTAAGTGTGTTATTTAACCAAAAAATATTCTCCTCGAAAATCTTCATATTTCAACTCAAATCTTCTGACTCCAAAGCTAGCATCCCATGGTCTCTCCTCCATAGACTTAACTCTCTGAAACACTCCTTCCCATTCCCTGAAATCCATGTCAGTAAAGATGCTTTTTCCCCTCAGAACCTGCATCTAGTTTCTCTGATAAGGAGAATGGAGGATTAACCCTAAAGAAGACTTGTATGAATTGATGCAGAACAGGGGAAGCAGGACCAGGAGAACAAAAGATAGTCAATGCAAAATCAATAGAAAAGACGGCTAAAGTAATGATGTGGTCAAATGGTGACAGATATCTCCTATAGCAGACAAGGACAGACATAATTCCTAGATTAATTCGGTCTTCTTGACTGTCTTTGTTACCAAAAAGGCCAGTAGGCATAGAAGTAGTATTTAAGCAGATAATTATCAAATTAAAAAAAAAACCAAAGGTATTAATTTATAAAAAGCAGAAAATTAACCCTAAACTCAACCGAGGAAAAAACATGAAAGAAAGCTCAACCATACCAATTTAACTACATCTTATAGCTATGAATTTCCCCTACATATCTGATTGTCCCTCTCTTCATTGATCCATCTCCTCACCTTTTTCATGACTGGCTCATTGCCTCCAGGATGCCTTCCCTGATTAAATGCCACTGCTCTTATCAACCCTTTGCATCCCTTCATTGAAACCATTCGTGGGATCCTAGGGTCAGAAATAATAAATTTACACCTGGGAAAAACCTCAGAGATCATCTCATTGAAAGATACTTAACCTTTTTTGTGTCATGGACCCACTTTAATAGTCTGGTAGCCTCTATAAACAAATGTTTTTGAGAGAATAAAATGAAATACATCAGGTGCAAAGCAAACATTATATTGGAATACAGATATAAAAAAAAAAAATCAAATTCACAAACCCATGGTAAGAACTCTGGAATCCAACCCTTTCATTTTATTAAGGAAGAAACTGAAGTCAAAAACAAGGTGAAATGACATCTGAGGTCACACAAAAAGTGAGTAGTAAAGCTTAAATTTGAACCCAGGTCTTCTGACTCTAAACTTTATACTCTTTTCATTGAAACACACTATATTTTTACCACTATAACCCCAAGAGTTCAAAGTTACATATCCCTATACAAATCTACCTTCTATCAAAATCCATATGGCTGGAATACACTCCTTTATTCCCTCTGCCTATTATAATCACTAGTGTTTTTTGTATAAGACTCAGTTTTTACAGCTATATTATTTTTTTAACTTTTTGTGAAAATTCTTATTTTATTTTTTTAATTTATATGTCAAAACATTTTTTAACTTTTACTTTATAAATTTTTGAGTTCCAAATTCTCTCCTTCCCTCCCTCTCTCCCCTCCTCCCTCCCCAAGATGGCAAGCAATTAAATATAAATTATATATGTGAAGTATAAATATATTTCCATATTAGCCTTGTTGAAAAGAAACACAGAACAAAATAAAAATAACGATTAAAAATAAAAGAGTTGGAACTTTATCAGTTCTTTCTCAAGAGGTGGATAGCATTTTTCATCATAAATCCTTCAAACTGTCTTGAATCATTGTAATACTGACAGTAACTAAATCATTCCCAGTGGATCATCAAACAATATTGCTATTACTATGTACAATATTCTCTTGCTTCTATTCACTTCACTTTGAATCAGTTCATTTAAGTCTTTATAGTTTTTTTTCTGAAACTATTCTGCTTATCATTTACTAAAGTACAATAGTATTCCATCACAATCACTTGTTCACAATCATTTCATAATTTGCTCAGTCATTCCCTAATTGATGGGAATCTCTTCAATTTAGAATTCTTTGTCACCATAAAAAGAACTGCTATAAATAGTTTTGTACAAATTGGTCTTTTCCCCTTTTCTTTGATCTCTTTGAGATACAAACCCAGTAGTGATATTGCTGAATTAAAAAGGAATGCAGCCCTTTGGGCACAGTTCCAAATTTCTCCCCAGAATGGTTGGATCAGCTTACATTTCCACCAGTTAGTGTCTTGATTTTTCCATGTGCCCACCAATTTTTGTCACTTACCTTTTCTGTCATAATAGTCAATCTGATGGGTATTATTTTAATTTACATTTCTTTTAATCAGTAGTAATGGAGAATTTTTTTTCATATGACTAGATAGTTTTAATTTCTTCTGAAAACTACCTGCATATATCTTTTGACCATTCGTCAATGGGGATTGGCTCATATTTTTATAAATTTGACACAGTTTTCTATATATTGAAGAAATGATGTCTTTATCAGAAATACAATGTAAAAATTTCCACCCTTTGGTAAAGAATTGGAAATTGAATGAATGTCCATCAATTGAGGAATGGCTGAACAAATTGTGGTATATGCATGGGATGGAACACTATTGTTCTATTAGAAACCAGGAGGGGTGGAAATTCAGAGAATCCTGGAAGGATTAAGATGAGCAGAAGAACATTATACACCCTAACAGAAACATGGAGGTTATGATCAATCTTAATAGACTTGCTCATTTCATCAGTGCGACAATCAGGGACAATTTTAGAGTATCCACGATGGAGAATACCATCTGTATCCAGAGAAAGAATTGTGGAGTTTAAACAAAGACCAAAGACTATGACCTTTAATTTTTTAAAAAAAGAAAGGTATCTTATTATCTAATTTTGCTGTCTCTTATATTTTATTTTTTCCTTAAGGATAATACATTTTTGATCAACGCTTAGCATGGAAACAATGTAAAGACTATCAGACTGCCTTCTGTGGAGGGTGGGGGGAGGGAAGTGAGATTAGGAGGAAAAATTGTAAAATTCAAAAAAACAATTTTAAAAATTCCACCCTGGTTTTTTGCTTTTCTTCTAATTTCAACTGTATTGGTTTTGTTTGTGATAAAACTTTTTAATTTGATGAAATCAAAATTATCCACTTTACATCCTATAAAGTTCTCTACTTCATTTGTTCATAAATTCTTTCCTTATCCATAGATCTGACCATTAAAAGTATTCCCTGAAAAATGCCATCCACATCCAGAAAAGAAATATGAGTATGAAAACTAATATCACTTTTTAAAATTATTTTGTTTTTTCTTTCATGTGATTTTTCCTTTTGTCCTGTTTCTGCTTTCACAGCATGATCAATTTGAATTTATGTCTGATATGATTGTACATGTGCAACCTGTATCAGATTTGATTGGAAAGAGGAAAGAGAGAGAGAGAAAGAAAAATTTGGAGCTCAAAATCTTCCCAAACAATGAATGTTGAAAACTCTCTTGATACATAATTGTGAAAAATAAAATACAAAATAATTACGTGTTCCTCTCATTTGTTTATTACCTTTATAATGTAACTATTTTGATCTTATCTTGGTATATGGTGTCAGATATCGATCTTTGCCTAGTTTCTGCCAAGAAACTTGCTTTCCCAGAAATTTTTGTCAAAGGAGTTCATGTCCCCAAAGCTGGGATCTTTGGATTTATCAAACACTTTATTACTAGACCAAATGTGACCTCAGACACCCGCCAACCAAATCACCTTGTTTGTTTCAGTTTCCTAATCTATAAAATGAGCTGGGGAAGGAAATGGCAAACTACTCTTGTATCTTTGCCAAGAAATCCCTGAATGGGGTCACGAAGAGTCAGACATAACTGAATAACAACAGCTACAAAGATTACAATGATCATTTACTGCAGAGCATCATGTACCTCATCTATTCCACATTCTATTCCACTGTTCCTCTACTGCCGCGTTCAATTTTTTATAAACCCCTCAGTTGCTAGTGACTTCTCTCCCCCGCAAAAAAATCACATTTTATCTATTTTGCATATGTCTATGTGTAAACCTACACATATTGTACCTCTCCTGGTGGAATGTCAGTTCCTCAATGGTAATAATTTGCTTCATTGTCTTGGTATCTTCAGTGCTTATCACAGGACTAGACACACTATAGGAACTTAATAAATGATTGATTGATTGATTGAATAAAATTCAGTGGCCCAACCTATCTCTCAATGTGTTATACCAGTGAAGGAATGGATAGCTAGGTGAAACAATGAGCGCTGCATTTGAAATCAAAAGGCCAGAGTTCAAAGCCAGATTCCAAAACACTCTCTCTCTCTCTCTCTCTCTCTCTCTCTCTCTCTCTCTCTCTCTCTCTCTCTCTCTCTCCCCCCCCCCGGTGGTCTAGGAATCATTTTTTTATATTTGCAAGACAATGGGGTTAAGTGACTTGCCCAAGGTCAAACAGCAAGGTAATTATTAAGAGTCTGAAGGTAGATTTGAACTCGGGTCCTCCTGACTCCACAGTTGGTGTTCTAAGCTGCCCCTAGGAGTAATTTCAACATACATTCAAACTCCACTTCTGGTACTTACTAGTTATGACCCTGGATAAGTCATTTAACTTCTTGAACCTGAGCAAGCCTCCATCATAGAAGTTGAAGATAGGTCACAATCTACCTAGGCTGTGGCAGAAGATGGGCAGAAGGACTTTTCAGAATGGGGGAAGTAACAGGTCCTTGATATATTAATAGAGAGAAAACCATTTGGTGACAGAATATACTATGTTCACTAAGGTCTTTTCCAAGACTCTGAAACACTGTGATCCTGTGATTCTTTTGCCAAGAGCCCTGGGCTCATGTTGGCCATCTGGCATCTGCCTCTGGGCTAGACTCTGGGAGCTCCAAACAAAGGCACTGATGCAGTGAGACCAGCAGGATAGAAAGCTACAGAGAAATAGAGTGGGGAGGCAATGAAAAGGGAGAGGATAGAGGAGGGAGAGAGGAAAAGGAGTAGAGGGGAAGAGACAAATATAGGAAAGGGAGAGGAAAGACAACAGAGAGAGAGAGAGAGAGAGAGAGAGAGAGAGAGAGAGAGAGAGAGAGAGAGAGAGAGAGAGAGAGAGAAAGGATAAGAGGGGGAGAGACAGGAAAGGGGAGACAGAGAGGGAGAAAGAAAGAGAGTGTGAGAGAGATGGATTGAGAGAGACAGAAAGGGAGAGAGAAAACAAGACTATGGTGTGTGGCAAAATAAAAAGTCAAGAACAAATAACACCAAGGAAAGGAAATCCCAATGTGGACAAACTTGAGGCTCCCACAAAAGAAAACCCTACTGCCCCTCAGGAGAGGCAACTGAGTGTGCATTCGTTACCTCAAACTTTCTCATTAATCACCTTTGTGTCGCCTCTGTCTGCCTTGGTACTGTCAGGCCATAATAATATATGACGAGGATTCATTTATTCACCAACTTCCCACTCAGTAAAGATATATGACATTGTAGAAATGGATTTATTCTGACACCCAGCTTTCAGCAAAATGAGGCTAATTTAAACGTTTAAGTCAAGTCTTTTCCCCCAGCTTCTCCCTCCCTCTTCTGGTTTTTCTCTTATGGCTCTGGTTATGTGTATGAGTGTTCAACGTCTGCAGGAACTCATTTTGGGGGGGGCTAAAGAAAGACCTTGGTCTCATTCCTGTGGTCTCTCGTTCCATTGCCCCAAGACCCTTCCTGTAATTCGCCTCAATGCAACAAGTTGGTATCATGGACTAGGCTCTGTGGCTTCCTAGATTCAGAAGTGAAAGGAGCATTAGAAAACAAAGTCCATCTTTCTCATTTTCTAGATCAGGAAACTGAGGTGCAGAAAAGTAGCATCTCAACCACAGTTATACAGTTAAGAAATGGCATCACTGAGATTTGGACCCAGCTGGTTCTGATTGCTGAAGGTGGATTTGAACACTGGACATTCCACTCCAATCCTAGAGCTCTTTCCGAGGCAAACCTTAGAGAAACCCTCTTGGACTTGCTGTGTGCCTTCAGGAAGCTGCTTCCCCTTTTGAGGAGACAGCTAGTTTTCTCATCTGAGAAAAAAGAGAGCATTCGATTCTATGACTGTTGAGATATCTTCCATTTCTAAAGACAGTAAGTTGTGTTAACCCAGTGCAGAACCTCCTGGTTCTTTCTAGATCACACTCCACTAATCAAGCACAGGACCATGCCCCTCATAGAGCCCATGCCTCCAATTTAGTTTCCAAAAACCTGCCTCCTGGTCCTTGCCTTGGCACTTCATGAACTTAGAAATGCACTTCCAGTTCTGTTCTGGTCTCTCCTTCAGTGGAAGGACTTCAGAGGTGCCCCTTATTTGACATATTTGGGAAAGTGAGGTCTAGGGAAGTTACTAACCTGTCCAAAGTCACACAGATAGCAAGGAGTAATCTTTCCATTGTATCAAACTATCTGAAATATGGGAGACTATTACTCCTGTATTGGTACATTCTGTGGTAGAAATGCAAAATATTGGGCATGATATTGGACCTGAGTTAGAAATCTTAGACTAGAGACCCAACTCCACCATTTCTCAGCTCTAAAACATACTAGCTGGGCCATTTTGGCCAAGTCACTGGACTTCTCTAGGCCTCAGGTTCCTTTATCTATGAAGTGAGAATGATAAAATTTATGATACCTATACACCTGCCTGTTGTGAGGTCAGTGGAAAATACATTGGAATGAAAATTGGATTTGGAGGTCAAATTGGGTTCAAATCCTAGCTCTGATGCTTACTATCAATATAGCCCATAGGTCAGACACTTGGCCAATCCAAAGTGATTTTCTCATTTATATAATGAGAATAATCACTGTATTGTTGATCTCCCAAGTCTGTATCTAGGTCAGTGGTTGTTCATCTTTTTTTTGAATCATGGACTCCTCAGTAGGTCTCCTGAAGCCAGTGGGTCCTTTCTCAGACTTTAAATACATGAAATACATAGGATTTCAAAAGAAACCAATTACATTTATATATATATATATATATATATATATAGAGAGAGAGAGAGAGAGAGAGTTATATATATATATATATATATATATATATATATATATATATGTAGAGAGAGAGAGAGAGAATGAATGTGTGTGTGTGGAAACTGAAAGTTTCTTTAAACAGGGTCTTCCCAATCAAGATGAATAAAAGGCTAGAAGACGTCTCTGAGGATTGTGTGACCAAGTCCCTGCCTGAGCCAGGTGATGATTCTAAAAAGATGGATTGTTTTTTTTCTCCTTACAAGGAAACTAGGCAATGACTCACACATGTTTCTCCTATGGCGCCTCTGCTTTTCCTGTGTGGATGTCACAAGGCTGCACCTGACGAGTCAATCCTCCTCCCAGGAGAGAAGGGAAAGAAGGGTGGGTGGGTGGCACTTATCTAGGCATGGGGGAAAGGGAGAAAGAGAAACACTAGAAAGCTGGGTCACTGGAGGACCAGAGTATTGGGGAAGGGTCTTGAAGCTCCTTCAATTAAGCAGGTCTTCCTTGAACCCAGTGCATGTGCCCAGAGACTACTAGACAGCACATCTGGGAAGAGAAGACACATTCCCCTCACTATCCCAGAGCTATGCATTCAGGAACAACACAAAACAGCAGATCTGAGTGCCAGACCTGGAAGTGGTCTTAGATTGTTCTTTCTCCATCACTCCCCACCCCAATCCAACCAGGACCTCAGTGATTTCCATTATGCCATTTTTGACTTGTCCCATGCCTCCCACTGAAGCTCAAGTTCAAACTTTCATTTCTTCTTCTCTGGACTAACCTTGCTTCAGTTTCCTGACCCAAGCAAGATGTTTTCTCCTTCCATTCATCCTTTCTTCAGTCATCAGAACCATCTTTATGCTCTGATCATACCAGTTCTTGAAAACAGTGATCCTCAATAACTCTATAGGACTGATTCTGGAATTCCATGCTTCCTGCAACCTACTTTTATCTGTTTAGACTTTTCTCACTCCACTGGTTTTCATGTATCCTGAACTCTGGATAAACAAGACTAGCCATTGCTCACATCTTTGTCCTACCCCCAATACCCCCACCCCCACACCACCCTTCTTTGTGTATCTCTATGTGAGTCTTTCTATTTCTGTCTGTCTCTCTGTGTCTCACTGTCTCTGGGTTCTATCTCTTTCTCTGTTTCTCTGTCACTCTGTCTTTCTCTCCATCTCTCAGTCTCTCTGTTTCTCTCTCGTCTCTCCATCTATCTCTGACTCTGTGTGTTTCTCTCTCTCTCTCATACACACACACACACACACACACACACATGCACACACACACGCACACACACACGATGTCTGTCACTCTGTCTTTGTCTCTATTTCTCTGTCTCTCTCGCTTGTCTGTCTCTGTCATTGTGTGTGTCTCTGTCTCTCTGCCTTGGCTTAGGAAGATCAGGGTTGAACTTGATTACCTCTGAGGTCCTATAAAGCTCTAAACCTATGACTGCATTATCCAACATACAAAGTTCTGTGCCACATATTAGAAATGAAAACATTAAAAATGATATCATCTCTGCCCTCAAGAAGCATACATTCTATTTCTACAGCTGGAGGTAGATGAGACAAACAGATTGACAAATACAACTTAAGGTTAGAGACAAATGGGAGATTCAGACAAAGGCCCAGGGAAAACCTGAAGAGGAGAAAATACTTTCAAGAGGAGTTGGAAATGGGTGGGGGACAACAAGAAATCATTGTCATGGAGGGGGAGACACTCACCCCTAAAAGAAGCCAAGGATTAGAATATAGCCTGCATGGATGCAAAGAGGAGCATCAGGTTTTGGGATCAAACCAAACGTCCACTGAGCTACAACATTTAATGGACAAAGGGAGAGGTGTATCATGTAAATCTGGAAATAAAAATCCATTTTTTCTCTTAGTTCTCTGACAATGGTTTCTCTAACAATAGTGGGGCTGGAACCAAAGCAATCATTCTCCCCTGGATGACATTTCAGGCCTTCAGAAGGGAGTGAAGCTGGTAACCAGAGGCTCTAGGAAGGAGTCACCAAATCCTTGTGTCAGAATCAAGACACTTGACTCCATCCCCTCTCTCCATTCTTTTGGTCCTCAGTTTCACCCTCCTTGAAGTGAAAACATCCTAACTAATGGTAAGGGAATTAAGAGAGAGGGCAGGTCAAGGAGCAGAAGGAACAGGGTATCTCAGAACCATTCCACTTTCCCCAATCTGGGTCATTCCATCCCATCCCTAAACCTTAGAAGGAGCCTCTTATTGCCTACTAATCTACCTCCTTTTATTTCTGTCCTCCTGACCAGAGTGCCTCCCCCTCATCCCCCTGGCCTCCCACACATACTCACACTGACCCTTCACTCCTTAGCATTCCACCCACCATAAGTAGAATGGCCCAAGATCCTTTGATTGACTACCCAGCTTACTAGCATTATCTTTCTTGACTATGACTTGGATCATGTCACTGCTCTGATGACTATTTCCTAGAGAAAATAATCCATCTAAGATAAAAGGCCCACGCACTCTTCTATGGGTCAGAGACTAATAATAACAGCAACTCTTTTTCCAAAAAAGTATGCCTTACAGCATTTCTTTATAACAAGTTTTTGAGGGTTTTTTTTTAATCTTGATCTAGAATCCATAAGTTTGTGGAACTTCTTCCATCAAGAATGCAGAATTCCATTGCTCTGTAATCATAGGTTTAGAAAATTTCCAATGGACCCTAAAGGGTTAAGGGACTCACCCAGGGTCACACTGCTACTATGTAGGACTTGAATCTGTGTCTTCCTAATTTCTAGTTATTGGTGTTGAGTCATTTCAGCTGTCTGAATCTTAGTGACCCTAATTGGAATTTTCCTAACAAAGATACCACGGTGGTTTGCCTTTCCTTTTCCAGTTTATTTTACAGATGGGGAAACTGACCCAAACAGGGATAAGTGACTTCCCCAGGGTCACTTGGCTAGCAAGTGTCTGAAGCCAGATTTGTATTGAGAAAGATGCCTACCTGAATCCTGGCAACTCTGCATCAAGGCGCCCCCTAGCGTCTCTTTAAGACCCAGCACTATGCATTATAGCACTCCCTAGAACCCCATTCAGGTTCTGCACTTGGTAGCATGTCACCCTCTATATGCCCCATTCAGGCCCTGCATTCTCTTACACCATGGCATCACCTAGTTCCCCCTTCAGGTCCTGAACACGGTGCCCCCAGCTGCTCTGTTGGACCCTATGCATTGTAGCATTGTGTTCCCAGTCCCTTCAGGCTCTGCACTCTGCACCATGGCGCCACCTAGGTGATTTCTAGCCCACCCTATCTGCTTTAGGTGGCACAGTGAGGTGGATAGACACTGGCCTTGGAGTCAAGTGGAAGGGAGCTCGAATTCAGCCTCAGACATTACTAGCTGTGTATCCTTGGGAAAGTCTCTTAAACCTGACTGCCTCACATTCAGGACCATCTCCGTTTGTCCTGATTTATATCTGGTTACTGGACCCAGGTGGCTCGGGAGGAGAAAGTGAGGCTGGGGACTTAGCATAACATCCTCCTCACTCAAATCCAATACATGTGCTTGTCACAGCATCATCTCTCTGATATTGTGGTCTTCTTCAAGAATGAAGGACAAAAACATCTTATTAATACTTCAAGGATAAATATTATCTTCCCATTTTATTGATAAGGAAACTGATGTTCAGAGGAAATCGACTTTTAGTTTTCTCAGCTATAAGATAGAGATAACAAAGATAACAAATTATGAGATGGAAAAAATCTTAGGGATCATTGGCTCCAATTCCCTCATTTTTCACTAGGGCAAGCTGCAGTCCTAGGGAGGGGGAAGTAAATCTCCTGAGAAAATCTAAGGAGTCAATGACCAGGGGAGGACCAGGCCTGTTATTGCTTCCACAGAACAGCTGCATTGGCCTAATCTTTTGGCCTCCTCTTCTGCTTCCCTTTAGTTACTCACAATTTTTCATTCAATTACACACCAAACAGCTGCCATGAATGGGTCCTATGGCAGGTACAAAAATGGAGGAGATGCTATCTCTGCCCTGAAGGAACTCACAATCTCAAGTGTCCTTCACTGTAGAAAAGTAAATGTGGGTGAAATCAATCTGTAGAATGATGCTATAGGACCAGTCTGTTGATAAGGTCGCTTCTAGCTCCACTGTAATTGATTCTATACCAGTCTATGATGGTTGAAGTACTTGGGAATTCCCTTGCGTGAATGTGGATGCTCTCTCTGCCAGCACAGATTGCAACCCATCTGCAACTTAAAGATCTCTCTAACGTCAAGCTCCTTACAACTCTGACTCTCAGGTCAGCAGGGAGCATGGAGGAATCATTCTCCACCACTGAGGAGTCCTATGCAAATGGCCTTGGGTGCCATTTTACATTCACACAGAGTTTATCAGCTGTATGGATATGACCAATGGGAAGTGGCAGCAGTGGTTGAGCAAGGAGAAGAGGAGGAAAGGTAAGTGGGCTTAGGTCTCTAGCAAAATGGGAGCCCATCAGTTTCAGGGACTACAGAGTTATACAGTACAGAGTTGTTGACTTGGGGTTCAGGGATCAAGGAGATTTAGAAAGTATAAGGGAAAATGCAATACTTGAGGTCAAAGGCAAAGGACCCCTGAACCGCCTCTATGAAGAAGCTAGAATTCCTAGAAAGCTGATGGAGGGTCAGGAAGGTGTAAGGTCCCAAATGAGAAAATGAGCAAGTAAATGAGCAAACAGTGTGCTACAAGGCAAGCACACAGGTCAGATACTAGGGGACCTGGGTTCAAATCTAATGATGTGATCTTAGACAAGTCATTTTTCCCTCTTCCTTTACAAAATAAGGGAATAGAACTGGAGGATCTCCAATGCATTTTCTAGTTCTAAATTCCACAATGCCTGTGACCTTCAGGGGCCAGGTTTAGATGGAAACCAGAGCTAGTCAAATGTATTTGACTTTATGTCAAAATGAGATGTCTCTAAAGCTAGGATTTCAAGGTGTTCGGAATTCAAATGACCACAGCTGAAAGTTTCCTCGTCTTGCTCAAATATTCCTTGATCCCTTTGTCTGACCCCGCCTTGACTGTCGTCCCCTATTTTTTCAAGCATGGCCGTGTGGGGGGGGGCAGAGACCCAGAATGGAATCCTGGAGGACCTACTGAAGTGCTACTTCAATAGGGTGCTCTTGGCAGGACTTACACATCAGGTCTTAAAGACTGGGGGTTGGTGGTAATAAGGAA
This sequence comes from Macrotis lagotis, assembly GCF_037893015.1. Lineage (NCBI taxonomy): Eukaryota > Metazoa > Chordata > Mammalia > Peramelemorphia > Peramelidae > Macrotis > Macrotis lagotis. The sequence goes on along the minus strand of NC_133661.1, from coordinate 32,721,909 downwards.
GTAAAGGCAAGGGCAGCAAAGAGTATAGACTACTCTTTTGAAGAATGTGGCAGTTGGGAGAAGAAGAAATGTGGGCTAAAATTTCAGAGGATAGTATTGTAAACATAAAGCATTCATTCATCTATCTCTTTTTCTCTTTCTTCCTTTTTTTCCTTCTTCCTTCCTCCCTTCCTCCCTCTCTTCTTTCTTTTATCCTGTGTCCCTTCTTTCCTCTCTTTCTCCTTCCTTTCTTTCCTGGCTCCCTCCCTCCCCTCTTATTTTTTCTTTCCTCTCCTTTCTTTTTTTTAGGTTTTTTTTTTGCAAGGCAATGGGATTAAGTGGCTTTCCCAGGGTCACACACCTAGGTAATTATTAAGTGTCTGAGACTGGATCTGAACTCAGGTACTCCTGACTCCAGGGCCGGTGATCTATCCACTGCGCCACCTAGCTGCCCCTTTTCTTTCCTTTCTTCCTTCCTTCACTCACTCATGTGTTGTGACATGGAAGACCTAGACACATTCAGGGGATGAGAGGAAGGAGTTATGAGAATGAGGGAAAAGATGGACTAAAGTTCCAAAGGAGGCTTTTGATGACCTCACCCACCTACAGATGGGAGAGGTGCAAAATTGAGACCATGAGAAGTTCAACCATTAGCCCAAGATCATGCAGCAAAGCCAGGATCTGAGCCCTGGTCTACTGACTCCAAGGCCATTGCTCTTACTACAGCACCTTCTCCAGTTCAATTAGTTCCCCTTCATTCCCTAAGAGAATTTCCCAAAAGAGAAATATGACAAAAATGGATTGAAATCAAACCATGGAATATTAGGGTTCAAGCTCAGCTTTGACACATATCTTGACTGTGTGTGACCCTAAATAAGTCACCTAACCCCTAAGGGTCCGAGGCAACATAGGCTATAACTTAAAGAGAAAGTGCTGACCTGCAGAGACATATTCAAAAATTCATAAGAAAATCATAGATCTAGCCCCTATCTTCTCATTCCTGAGCATCCCGTGCCCATTTCTACTTCTGTGCATTTGTTCATACAGCTCCCCTTCCTGGCATGCTCTCCTTCAGTCTTTCTCCCTAGACAAGTCCCATCCATCTCTCAAGGGCCAGCTTCTCTCAGCCCCCCCTCCTCCCAAAGCCCCCTCCTCCCCAATGTGCCATCTTTCCTGTGTCTTAGCCAGGCAGTCAAATGATTGCTAACCCAATTTGCACAGCTCTGGGAGGGACCATTCCCTGTATCGCCAAGATTAGCTGTTGCCTAGTGTGTGGGAAATAGAAAAAGCCAAGGCTGCCTTACTGAGCTGCTGCCCACGGCCCCCCAAAGACACGTGTAATTTCCCCATTGCCTGTGATGGGGCTGGGAGCTTTGAAGCCGGATTAAAGCTGTTAGTTGCCTTCCATAATCACCATTGGGTTCTGTATTTAGCTGCAGATTCATTCTTTGGTCAGCCTCCCAGCATCACAGAGTGGCAGAGGCAGAAGGGACCTTAGAGACCATCTCATGCAAAGCCCTGTATTTTACAGAGCAGGAAACTGAGACCAGAGAGTTCTAGGGTCTCGCACAAGGTCATGTACAAATGACATTTCCCAAAGATTCACATAATCACTGAATGTCAGATAGACTGGGAAGAAATATCATCATGATTAATCCAAATCCTTGTGTTATTATTATTAATAATAATAAAAGCTGACATTTTTGCAGCCTAGTAAAGTTTACAAAGCACTTTGCTTATATCATTCTATTTTCCTCTTTCAATAACCCTTTGAGTTAAGTGCAGTTTATAATCCCCAATTTCTAGATGGGAGGCAGCTGGGTGGTACCATAATGGATAGAGCATCAGACCTAGAGTCAGGAAGACATTTTTCTGAGTGTAAATATGACCTCAGAGTTGTGTGACCCTGAGCACATCATTTAACCCTAACCCTATTTGCCTCAGTTTTTCAATAAAATGAGCTGGAGAAGAAAATGGCAAACCACTCTGGTCTCTTTGCCAAGAAACCTCCAAATGGGGTCATGGAGGAGTGAACACAATTGAAACAATTCAATAATTATTTCTATATGAAGAAACGAAGTTGAATGACTTTTCTAGAATCATGCAGCTACTATGGAATTCGAATCCTGATTCCTGATTCCAAATTCAGTACTTGAACACTCTGTCATGCCATTTCTCTGAAGTTTGTGGTTGATGCAGGAATGACATAAACAACTTTTGAGTTCGCCAACTCTCCTAAGTGAGTTACAAGGGGCTTAAACCACTTGAGAAGGGGGCGGGGAACCTTCAGGTAAAAAAGATTGGGGATGATGTTGGTGAGCTGGCTGCTTAGAAAAAAATACCTTGATCTGAGTGATCTTTGAAGCCTCCCTGAACAGATGGTATCACCCAGGATTTTCTTGTGGAGTTGTTATTGGGTGGGGAGGGTGGTAGCAAGGAAGTCCTTTAATTGATGAATTAATGTCTAACACAAATTGATAGAGACCAGTATGCCCAAGGTTATGTTAATCTAATAGTGAATATGAGACCCAGGAAGGGACCCAAGTGTTCTGACTCTCAGTTGAGACATTTACCCTTTACTTAGCAATGTGAGCTTATTCTATACATTGTCTTCTTGAGGAATAGAGGTTGGGGTGGGAGATGGGGACAACCTCTTGGAGATAACAAGGTAGGTTGGGAGGTGGACAGACTCTCAGAGTCCTGATAGATAGTGAGGCAGCAAAAAGAATACAATGGGATTGAATCCCACAATTGAGTTGAATCCCACCTTGATGCATGATACCTATGTGTCTTTGAGGGAGATGGTTAATCTTCCTGGGCCTCAGTTTCCTCTTCTATAAAATGAAATAGATGACCTCTGAAATCCTTTCCAACACAAAAAGGTTCATCTTCTAAGGAGGATACATTTTAGGAATCTGGGAACATTTGGAAAGATTTTATAATCAATGCTTCTATAAGGGGGTCAAAAGAAACACCAGCTACTGGGAGAATAGGATTGACCTCTCTTAGGAGGCAACACCTGAGCAGATCTTTGAAGGGAGTCCAGCGTTCCTGGAAGTGGAGACCAATCAGAAGATCAAGTCACTTTCCCTAGCTGGGTCTCAGTTTCTTCCTCTAACATTTTTATGCCAGACTCAGATATGGAGCACAGTCAGTTTCAATATCCATGATCTTTGGATCCCCAAGCCCTTAAAGAAGAGGCCCTCAACAACCATCCCCAAGGTTTCTCTATCAGAAAGAAAGGGCCATGCTCTAGATGCCCAGTGACCCCAAAGGAAAGGGATGCCTCCCCCCAATCCTCCAGATGCCAACTGTGGGGCAGGTCCCAACCCCGCCCCCTTCTCCAGGAAGGCAGTAGAATTAAGCAAGTTATAATTAAGACTGGATGTTTGAAGAGAAACATAATCTCCATTTCCGTGGGATTCTCGGGCACAACAGTAATTAACGTCTCATTAACATTCGCCTAATTAAGCAGTTTATGAAAGTGGATGGATTTGCATGCTGACTCTACTCAGGCGTCAAAATTAACTCCTCAGGGCCTGGCTGTGGACTGGGTGGGGTTCGAGGGAGCAACCTTTATGGGAGGATATTCCAGAGCCCAAGATCACTCTCCCTCCTTCCCCCTTCACATTAAGCCCTAAGCCAAGAGAAGGAGCTACAGCAGGTAGGGCCAATACCCCAAGGGAGAGTCTGGTCTATTTACTCCACCCCAGGATGGATGACCATCATGCATCCTATGTTCCTCTCTATGCAGGGTCTCCTGTCTTTGGGGAAGGTAGCAAAGTGAACTGGAAAGACAGAGAAAAGCTGGTTTCAGGCTTCAAACCTATTCAATCCTGAGTTCAAATCCTATATCTGAAGCTGTGGTACTTTGGGTAAATCATCATACCTCCCTAATTCTTATTTCTTCATTTATCAGATGAGAGAATTAGACAAAGTAGCTGATGAAGCCCCTTTTTATCTCTAGACCTATGATTCTATGTTCATCTGAGACTACTACCCTATCTCTTGACAGCTGCTTCCAGTGTGACCCTAGAGAAGTCATTTGAAATCTCTCTGCATTAGTTTCTTCATCAATAAAATGGTAATACCAGTTCCAGAGCTAGTTATAAGAAAGCTCTGGGTAAATTTAGGCATTCACAGCACCATAGATTTAGAACTGATAAAGACTAAAAAAATCAACCAGTCCCAGCTCTCCATTTTATATTGTCATAAAGGTCCAGTGATTTGCCCAGAGCTGAGTATCTAAATGGCAAAACTAGGATTTAAACAGGATCTCTGACTCTAAATCCCTCAGTTTCCCTTGGTGCCATGATTTCATGCCATTCCATAAGCATTTATTAAGTGACGATTGTGTACAGAGCATTAGAAACTAGGAAAGAGCAGAAAATCAGAAGTTATTAGTGATCTGATATTCTCCTCATTTACAACTTCCTTTCCTTTGCACAGTATGTCTCCAAGCCCTGGACAGCAATCCCTTCTCATAGAGCATAGATACAGAGATGCGAGGGAACTCTGAGGTCCCCATCAAAGTCACATAAGCCATCCATAAGAAGAAACACAAATTTGAACTCAGACCCTGTGACTGAACTCCACGGCTCTGTACTATTCTCTGTCTCTTAGTGTGCCCACTTTCCTTCAAGGCTCAGTCCTGCTAGAACTTTGTCCTGCTTCTCCTCATTTTAGGGTCCCCTATTATCTTGACTTATCAGATTCCCACATCGTCCTATGTATGAATCGATCTGAGGTAGCCTCACTTTCTTTAGTACTAATTCTATTTACCAATCAGTCCATAACTATTGATTGGGTTCCTGATGTCATGGTCTTCTTCAATACTGAAGGACAATTATTAACTATTAGAATCAAAATAAAATTAAATAACAAAATTCAATCCCCAAAGGATTCAAGCTCTTGGAAGGCAAAGACTATTTTTTTGATTTTTTTATCTTTACAATCCAACTTCATGATTTGCACTTAGTAGGTATGTAATAAACGTTTGTGAAATTGGACCACAACAGACAAGGTGCCCGCCCTCATGGAGATTACCATCGAGTAACTGCCTCTGTAGACAATAGGAGCAGTTAGGTGATGCCATGGATAGAGGGTCATCCCTAGAGTCAGGAAGAAAGATTCACCTTTGTGTGTTCAAATCTGGTCTCAGACACTTACTAGCTGTGTGACCCTGGCAAGTCACTTAACCCTGTTAGTCTCAGCTCCTCATCTGTAAAATGAGCTAGAGAAGGAAATGGCAAAGCACTCCAGTATCTCTGCCAAGAAAACCCCAAATGGGGTCATGACAAGTCTGAAACAATTGAACAACCACAACAATAAAGACTCCCTCTCTGTGATGGGAATATTAGCTCTCTTGGCCAGAAATGAACAGGGATGCATCTTCTTCAGACACTGCTTTTTCCTATGTCATTCCTAACTGGTCTCCTGGCCTGCGGCCTCATCTATCTCTGCTTGAGTCTTTTCCTTATGCAGCATACTGATCGGCACCCCTTCACTCAAAAATTCAGAGGCTCCCATCGCCTACCAAATCCATTTTAAACTCCTAATCTTGGTCTTCAAAGCTCCCCAAGAAATGAGCTCCAGCTTCCCTTTCCTGCCTAGTCTTCTCCTTCTCTCATTTACATATTATACCATTCAGTTGAGCAAGTCTAACTGACTCAGTCCCTGATCAAACCCCACCCTCTCCCACCCCCATGCCTTTGTCCACACTTACCCCATGTTTGAGAGGCATTATGCCATAGTGGATATGAAGTTCTTTCAATGACAGAAAGATTGGGTTTCAAATCTTACCTCTGACATATACTGGCTATGTGACCCTGGTCAAGTCATTAAAACTAAATTATAGACTTAGATCAAAAAAGTAAAAATAAAAAATACAGTCTTACTGGACAAGTCACTAAACTAAATTATAGGCTTGAATCAAGAAAATAAAAATAAAAATAAAAAATGCAAAATTTTTCATTCTTAGCAGAAACATTCTGTTCTCCCTCCTGTCAATTGAAGCCTATCACTACTGAAATCACCTCCTCCAGGAAGTCTTCGCTGATCTGATTCCCCTCACCAAGATATTCTCTTCTTCTGTTCCTCATTGCCTTTCATCTTTGCTCCAGCCTAGCTTGCATCAAACTCAGTCATGCATGTATCCCATCCTTCCATGTTTCATTAGATTGTAAACTCCTGGAGTTTAGGGAAAGGCCAAAGTTATTTTTCATCACTGTATTTCCAGCATCCTGTATATTTTAAGGTGTGTCTGGATATCATTTTCATGAATGTGGAGAAGGTTCTGTGTAGACACTTCTTCCACGAAAACAGATCCCCAGCTTCTCTGAAATTTAGAATTTTTAGAGATTTCATCCAGAGCATTGAGTCCTGAAGGGATTTACCCACAATCACATAGTCAGCATGTGCCAGTAGGAGTACTTGAACCTGTGTCTGCCATTTTCTATCTATGGGATATTGGACAAAGCACACAATCTCCTTGGGCTTAAACTCTTCATCTACAAAATGAGGGTGTTGGACTAGAAGGTCAATATGCAGATGCATATTGTAAAGCTTCCTGACCTCAAACATCATGTCACACATTGCCTCTCACCTTACACACAGTAGGTGTGCAATGGCCACTGCTTTGAATTACATTAAATTGAACTCAAGAATCTACCATGGCTCCCTATTACCTTCAATATTAAGTCTGATTGGAGCAACTAGGAGGAGCTGGGGATGGAACACTGGCCTGGAGTCAGGAGGAACTGAGTTCAAATCCAACCTCAACACTTAATAATTAGCTAGCTGTGTGACTTTGAGCAAATCACATAACCCCACTGACTTGCAAAAATAAAAAAAAAAACAGGATTAAGCTGATTTCCTCTTTCCAGGAGCTCTTTGAAATCTCAGTCAACCAACCTCATTGTTCCAGACTTGCCTCCTGTTATTACCCTAAATAAAATGTTTACCTTAACCAATGCTCACTTCACTGCAAACTCCCAAGGCCTCAGGACATACTAATTGCCCCCTCAGCACCTTTGCTCCCAAGGGAGAATATTGGGAGGCAGATGTTAGTCAATCTGTGACCCCAGCTAAGCAAGTAGGGTGCAAGCTTACTGCAAGTACAGTAGAAGGAGAAAATTTCATGACACAGCCTTTCATAGAAATCAATAAAGCCAGACGTCCCATGATCTACAGCCTCAATTTATCCTCTCCTGCTCTGGCTGCCTCTATCCTTGCCACTAATTCTCAAAGATGAGACTCTGAAGCCTGGGAATATTGAAATTCTTCAGCTGCAACAGCTATGGGGAGACAATGGGGGGGGGGAGTTGAGGGCTAGAGGACACTCTGGAGTCATCAGGGCAAACTCCCTTCATTCTGTAGAGGAGGAAACTGAGGCCCACAGAGAGGAAAGTTTCCAAGACACAGGTAGGATTCAGATCTACCACTCTCTCCTTTACCAAGCTGGTTTCCCCCACCCCAGAAAGACATTTTGTTCCTGTAATTTCAAGCCTTGCTCTCCCCAAGTCAGCATTCATGGCAAAACCAAACATGGGCATCAGGCCCTCTCACTCCCAGAGACTTCCCCTGGCTTCTAGTTCACTATTTCATGGCACTCGGTCAAACTGGCCTCCTTGTGACTACCTCAACTGGACATCTGTGCCCACCTTCCCTTTGCCTAAGCTGCCCCCCCACCTGACGTTGCTCTTCACTTTTTGTACACCTTGCTACCTTAAAGGCCCTGCCCTTTCCTGATCTGACGTGCCCTTGCTATTAGAGTTCTTGCTTTTTATCCTGATTTTCCTAAATCATTTAATGATGTGTCTTTCTCTTCCCCCCCTCCCCTCTTCCAAAGAATGGAAGCTTCTTGAGAGAAGGGTCTGCTTCATTTTTGCCTTTGTCTTTGTCACCTTAGAACTTAACCACAAGATAAGGCCCAAACTTATGATTTCACATGAGATAACAGCATCTACCAACTTCTGTACAATGTACAGGCCTGGAGAACAGCCTTGAACTGGCCCAGGGTCACATAATTAGGATATATCTGGAGGAGGACCTGAACTCAGGGCCAATCCTAGTTTCGAGTTCAGTTTTCTTTCTGATATGTATTTTGAGGATCTTGACAAATGATTATTGAATCACTTCATTCCTATGAATTCACTGACCTTGCTGAGCCTAGTCTCCCTCCTCCTCACCAGCGACTCCATCTCAGAATCAAAACATCATATGCCAGGGCTAGATGGTTCCTGAGAACACCCAACACAGAAGTCAGGGCTGGGGGTGTTCAGCTATCCATCTGCTAATTCTTTGCCCTTACCCCCACCCCAACCGCAAGAGCCTGCTATTGGATGCAGAGGTGCATTTGACGTCTCCCCCTCCCCCATGCATATGGTGGTGGTGGCAACAAAACTGGCCAAGCTCTGTCTTAATCATCTACTCAATTCCCAATTGTCTATATCTGCTAGTGGTTGTGTGTATGGTTGGGGGGCACTTTCTGACACTAAGAAGATATCCCACCTAGTCTTCCTGGCTTTGGGGATGGATACAGAGGCAGACCCAGAAGGAAAAGGCCAATGCCAGTTTTAGAGGGCTGAAGGGCCTCCCCTCCTCAACCCCTGTAGACTTAATTAGTGGCTCCCCAGCTGCACAGGGGAAAGAAGACACCCCCGTGTTCCTCTATTCACACATTAAAAACATTTCCTTTCTATGCTAAAAACTCATCTCCGTTCCTCATTTTGCTCACCTTAAACCACCCCATGGGGCATCCCTCCTGGAAGTCTCATTTCCAATCCAAAAGGAAAAAACAAAAGAATGAAAAAAGCCATATCACCCCCCAAAAAATAGGTTGAAAAATTGAGACTTGGGCCAGACAGTAACAACCTCCTTGCATGGAGGAGCTGGTGTCATGTATTTTGCCCAGGGCTGTTCTTGTGACCAGACTCAGTGATAAAGCTAATGATCCCAGAGCCAGCACATGCCCAGGATGGAAGGCTCACCTCCCTCTAAGCCCCCCAGTCCCTTCTCTCCTGATTTGGGTTCTCTGGTCTCTTCCCAATTCCTCTAAGGTTCCTGAGTATTGGTGAGAGAGTGGGGTTCAGCATCTTCATTGGTAATGTGAGGGCACTGGTCTAGACTTGAGAGTCCTAAGGTCCTTCTCAAACATTCTCAGAGAAGGAAAAGGGGTCATGGACTTGGAGCCGAAAGGGGCCTGCGAGGCCATAGAACCCAACCTCATAATTCACCCAATAAGGAAACTGAGGCCTAGCCTGTTCACATTCACACAGAACTGGTTCACACTCATGCAGAAAGGGTAACAAGTGACTGGGGGGGGAGTCTAAGCGGGGTACTCTGACTCCACATATGTAGACCTTTCCAATGTATGCTGTCTCCCCAAGAGAAGAGAGGCGAGGAGAAGGGAAGACAGGGAGGCTGGACAGGGAAGGAAGGAAGGAGGAAGAGGAAGAAAAAGAAGGGGAAGGGAATATAGACACGGGAAAAGGGAGGGGAGAAAGAAGGGGAGAAGGAAGAAGGAGAAAAGGAGGAGGGAACCGGAGAAGGGAGGGGAAGCAAAGACAAGAGAAAGGGCAGAAGCAGAGGGGGAAAGGGCAGGAAGAAGAAGGGAGAAGGTAGAGAAGAATAGGAGAGAAGGCAGGAAAAAGAAGGGGAAAGAGAGGAGGAGGAAGGAGAAGACAGAGGAAGGAGAAGACAAAGAAGGAGAAGGGGAAGGAAAGGGGTCATGGGGAAAAGGGAGAGGGGAAAAAGCAGAGGGAAGAGGGGAAAGGAGGGAGGAAGGGGGAGAAGGGAGGATGGAAGGAGAAGGGAGGAGAGGAGAGCAGCAGGCTCAGGGAGGTGGGGGGAGGCTCCCTCTGCTCTGCAGAAGCCAGTGACCTACATTTGCTGTGGCTAAGGCCTTCATGGGGCACAACAATGAGACAGAGAAAGCTGCAATTGTATGGGGACTCTGGCCTCTTCCATCAGGCCCTGGGTTGTATTCTCAAGTATAGGGCTCACTTTCCTCCCCTCTGAGCCCTAGTCAACTTCCTGAAGGTACCCATAGGTGCAGGACTAAGAGGAGGAGGAGGAAACTGAGGGACCCAAAAAAGAAATCAAGCCCTTCACACTTTCCCCCAAATCCCTGTCCTAAACCCCAGGTCTGTGCAACCTCCAGGATTAGGAATCCTCAGTCAATGGTTAAGCTCATACAGTGCCCAGGGAAACAATACAATAGATAAATCCTGGGCTGTCATCTTTCCAAGACTGCCTGACATAGGCAGTCCTCCAGATAGAACAACTTCATGGAAAAAGGGAGAAAGATCAGAGAATTCCCAGGAACACTAACCCACGTGAGACTTTGACTCTAAAATAATCTCTGGAGTCCAAACCATTGTCCTTTGCTTGAGGGACAGGCAGACTAACTGGTGCCTAGATGCTGGGTCAACAGCTGTGGTTCCAGACCCACTGGCTCCTCGCCCTGACTTCTGGGGCCTCTAATGGCTTCTGAGTGGCCCTTGTAGCTAAGTCCACCCATCTTGAGCGAGCCCTGCCAATGATGCATCAGCCAACAAATGTCTCCTTGATCAGGGTACAAAACAAGAGTTGGTGGTGTAATGGAAGGAGGGGCCAGGACGAATTTCTAACATACTCTTAAGAAAAACAATTTCATTTCCTTTCAAGTGTGGAACAAGCACATAGAGAAAACTAGTTGGCAGTGTGGGTAAAGCACTGGAGTGAGCTAGACCTGGGTTCAAATCCTGTCATGTATTAGTGTGTGACCCTGAGCAAATCATTTAACTTCTCTTTGCCTCAATTCCCATACCTGTAAAATTGGATTAATAATGATGCCTCTCTCCCAGGGTGGGTGGGTGGGGTGGGGGGCTCAAATGAGATATTTGTAAGGCACTTTTCAAACCTTAAAACACCATGTAAATATTGATTGTATTCAGGGATATACAAGGAGCTTTCACAAGGAATGGGAAAGAAGCGTTTATAAACCCATGGAGTAAAGAGTTATCTATCATCATCGGATGCCTTCCACCTAATCTCTCCATAAAGAGCCATTGAGAACCAAGGTAGGTAGTCCTGCTGATGATGATCTGATCTGTCTGACTGACTAGGATTATTGCTGAGGGAAATAGTGTCCATAGCCAGAATACCCACTGAACTGTGGGAGTCTAGTAATCTTTAGCCTTTTGCATTGGGATAATGCCCTCCATTTTCTCGTTGTGGGCACTATTGCTTCCTAAAAACTTGCTCATCTGGGGCTGAACCAAGGGAGTCTGACTGTTCTTAGGAGAAAAGGGATTTCTTGGAAGAGAACCCAAAGGTCAGTGGCCTCCCTATAGTCATCAAAAAAAGAGTCAGAAAGCCAGACTGAGCAGGTCAGCTCTTAGGAACAGCTATGAGAAGCTCACACATGTCCACAGGTGGTAAAAAGGGTTAGAGGGGATTGGAAACAGGGGCTTCTGAAAGATTAGATGTGCTCCCCTACAGAACACAAGCACAGAAACAGGGACACAGACACATACATAGATACTGACATAGGTACAGACATAGACACAGAAACACACACACACACACACACACACACACACACAGACACATATATACACAAACACTCCATGATCCACCACCTACAAATAATGAAAGGATTTTAAGATCACACTAGCTCTCTTTGCTCTCCCAGGGAAAAACCATAAGGATTGGGCAAAAATTATTGGGTATTTGATTTCAGGTCTATGCAAAGAACTCCTTAACAATTACATAAAGCAACCCAGCCCATCAGTGGGTTACCTTGAAAGGTAGTGAGTCCCCCATTACAAAAAGACTTCAAGCAGAAGCTGTAAAGAGGATTCTCAAGCAGGCATGAGTTAGAATAGAAATAGGTAGGGAAACCTTTTGGTCTGTGAACAAGGGGGCAACTGCCGCTGATGAAAACTGGTCCCAAAAGAGGATGAATCAATATTCTCTGAGAAACTGCCATCTCTGTTTTTTCTTTGGAACAACTGAGATACACTTAAGATGCTCTGGGTCTCAACTTCCTCATCTGTAAAATGGTAGGAGGGGGTAGCTGGTGATCTCTAAGGGCCCTTCTAGTTTGAACAACACAAGATGATAGCTACTCTACCATCCAATCCTTTCTAATTCTCCTCCCCTTCAACTTTCTGCCCAGGCTACTAGACAGTGTGTGGGAGAAATTTTCAAACATGGCATAGTTGCCCTTGCTGAATTCCCAAAATGCCTGGGGACCCAAAACTCATGTAAAATATAATCAATTTTTTAAAAGCAGAATACAATTGGGTGCTTCAATTAAAGGCTCAGAATCTAAGGATTCCTTGAAGTCAGAGAAACAAGAAATCAGCTGGGGCTTTCTTAATAAGGGAACACTTTTTGGAAGAGGAGGGAACTGGGAAGAATTGTCTACAATAGGTGGGAAAGAATGAAAAAGGCTTCTTAGGCAGAAGGAACAGCTTGAGCAAAGGTATGAAAGAAGAAATGATTTTGCCACAAGTTCAGGGGTTAGACATGGAGAAGATCCAGCCAGTGGAAGCCTATTTCTATTGGAAAACTGTGGAAAATAAAGCTGAAGAAGCAGGTTGATTGTAGAAAACGTGAAGACTTTGTATTTATCATCTAAGTCAGGGGGAATGACTAGAGGTTAAAGAGCATTCTAAGGCACCATATTCAACTGACCTTTGAAGATCACTGTGATGCAGCATGAAAGTCCACGAGCTCAGGAGTCATTTGATCTGGGTTCAAATACTGTCTTTGATGTTTACACTCTATGTGACATTGGATGAGTTATTTACTTCCCAAATTTACCTTATTTTCTTTATTAGTAAACTGAAGAGGGGATGGATCAGATAGGGTTTTCAAGGTAACTTTTAGCTCTAAATCGATAATTCTATGGTCTCCCCAGGCAGCCCAATTTTTAAATGTTTTAAATTTACAAAACACCATCTGTCCATGATCTTTGATCCCTCAAACAAGCTCAGGAGTCAAATATTATTCTCTCTTTTTTCTTTTTCTTTTGGTCCAGATCTTTAATGACTTCAGTATATAAGGAGCTCCTGGAATGGGGAGCTCAGTCATTTCCTTTTTCTAAGTGAAGTCTACTGTATGGGAACTGAGAGGGAAAAGGCCATTCATTGACTTTAGACCCATTTGTGTGACTCCTTCCTCTGGATCCTGCAGACTCAAGCAAACTACACAAATCAGAGAAATTAAATCTTACTCCAACCTTTAAGTTTATTTGTATTGATGCCATGCCTTAATGGGAACTCCTTCCCCAGACCACTGAGTTAATCTTTCTGGAGAAATACTAGGAGATGGGAGCAATGGGAATGAAGCTCTCTCAAATTGGGGGAGCAGTACCTCACAGTGAAGAAGCCTCTTTCCTAGAGATGCATACTGGGAACCAAGAATCAAAATGTGGTAGCCCCAACTCTCCAATTTTCCCAGATTTCACATTTCCAGTACATTCTCAGTTCTATCAAAGGGGTAAGACAGGAACACATTCAATACTGCCCTCCCACCTAGGGAGAATCAATTTCCCAGGTGATTTCTGGCCAGGAAAAATGGGGACCAGGAAGCACCCTTTGGGAAGGTAGGAATGAGAGTAGAATGACCAAAGAAAAGAGATGAAACTGGGATGAGAAAAAACCAAAAAACCCAATATGGAAAAATGTATGAGATTTCATTAGTCATTCAATGATAGAATAAAAGCTCCTTGAGGGCAGGAATTATTTCCCTTTTGTTTTTGTATCCTAGTCCCAAGCATATAGAAGATGTTTATTGAATGTTTGTTGAAAAAAATAAATAAATGCTTGTTGAGTGACTGATTCTATGATTCCCTTTCAATGAATATTCCAGGCCATTAGGAATAATTCCACAAAAGCTAGCATAATGGTAAAAAATTATTCATTTCCTTGTGGCCAATCCTTTGGTAATGTGAATCTCTAAATGTATAGCTTAACAGATTTTGAACTAGTTTCAGAGATCATCTTGTTCAGTCTTTTCATTTTACATGAAGAGAAACTGAGGCCATAGCAATTATGCTCTCAATGGAAGTGCTAGGATATGACATTCATCTCATGGTAATATTCACCATGTGCTCTTAGGTTGATAGGCCAATGGAGACAGACTGGCCACAAAGAGAGAGGCAAATGATTCCATCATTTTCTGCCCTAGTCAGAGCTTTATGGCTAGTTCCAGATGCCATATTAGGGGAGAAAAAAACTTGTAGAGGAGCAGAGGTGGGCGACAAGAAAGAAAGGTAAGAGGATGAAAACATGCAACATGAGGATGGGCTGAAGAAACTGTAGGAAAGTTTAACTTGGAGAAGCCATGAATGGGCGAGGGATGAGGGACATAGAGCATTATAGTATTTGAAGGGCTGTCATTTGGAAGAGAGAGGAGAATTGTTCTACTCAGTGCTGGAGGGCAGAACTGGTACAGTAATAAGGGGGGAACCATTTAGAGATGGAGATTTTGCTTCAGTGTATACGAAAAAGAAACTTCTTAAAACTAGTCTTAACAGGAAGTTAAAGGTCAGAGTGAGTGGATAGCATATTGAATGAAATCAGAAAGACCTGAGTTTGAGTCCTTTCTCAGCAATTTACTACCTGTATGAGCCTAAACAAATCCTTGACCTGCTTTGTACCTCAGTTTCCTTGCCTGCAAAATGGAGACAACAATTGTATACAACTCATAAAGCAATCTCAAATGAGATTATATATGTTATGCATTTTGCAAACCTGAAAGCTATATAAATGCTTATCATTTTTTTGTTATTTGGTACTGTCAGTGGCATCCCAAAGAGAAACTGACTGCCTTGAAAGCATTGCAAGATTATATACTTAAAGGCACCACAGACAACACCTAATCCTTACTTTACAGATGAGGAAACTGAGGCACACAAAGTTAAGACACATGTCCTAGGTCACAAAGGTCCTAGGTGGAAGATCCAGAATCTGAACCAGGTCCTTTCATTCCAAATCCAAGGTAGTAAGTTCCCCAACTCTAGAAGTCTTCCCACTATAACATACAAGAAGACTGAATAAGTACATGTTGGAAATGTTGTAGAGGGGCTTCCTAATTTAGCCACAATTGGACCTGTGGATCAGAGGACCTTATCTTTTAAGCAGAAGCAGCATGCTAACATTTACATACAACTTTAAGGCTAGAAAAGCATTTTACAAATATCATCTTCACAATGATCCTGGGAGGTAGGTGCTATTATTCCCACGTTATAGAGGAGAAAACTGAGGTAGTTGAGTGTCTTGTCTAGGGTCACATAGCTAGTAAGGACTGAGGCAAGACTTGAATTTAGGTCTTTCTGTCTCCAGGCCCCACTAGCTGCCTCTAAATTCTTTGCTTAATATTTTGATTACCAATGTAGTTGGTTTCCTTGGTAATTCTATGCATTTTGGTTTATGCACTTTATATAT
Source organism: Macrotis lagotis (assembly GCF_037893015.1). Lineage (NCBI taxonomy): Eukaryota > Metazoa > Chordata > Mammalia > Peramelemorphia > Peramelidae > Macrotis > Macrotis lagotis. The sequence continues at coordinate 32,706,490 of NC_133661.1, read as the reverse complement.
AAAAACAAAACCTGTCAAAAACCCTTAGACTTGACATCCAAGGGTCCTCCAGGTCTTGGGATTTAATTCCCGGCTTGAATACTCAATGCTAGAGCTATGTGAGAAGATCTTTCTCAATTCTGGGCCTCAGTTTCCTCCTGGGTAAAGTGAGGGAGCTAGATTTCATGATCTCCTAGCCCTAATACTCTGTGATCCCCTGTCCAATTAGATTCTTCTAAGACCAAACTTTTCCCAAAGCCATCTACACACCTGGAGTTCACCTTACCCATATGTACCTGTCTGGCCACAAGAGTCCCTTCTCACTAAGCCAGGAAGATCTGTGTTCAAATCCAGGCTCAGATACTTAGGACACTGGGGAATTCATTTACTCTCTACCTGCCTAATCTGTTCATTAAAGCACCTACCTCCCCAGGATTGATGTAAGAATCAAATGATTAAAGCATTTTAATAAACCTTAAAGGATTCTATAAATGCTGCTGTTAATGCCCCAGACCGTAACCTGTTTTCCTGGCCAAGAAACCTGCCTTTCCCTCATATGGCCTCAGCCCGTGTTTCATCTTATTTAGTTTTGAAACAAAGTGTGTGGAGAATAGGTTAGACCCTAGAGTAGGTTATCTCCTCAGGTCCCACGCTTGGCTTTAGGGGGAGATAATGTATAAGGTGAATGGCTTAACAGTCCTCCCAACTCTAGTCCTGAACAATCCTAATTTCTCCCTCTTCCTCCCACCACAGAGTTTGACTCAGCCTCAGTTTCAGTTTCAACCTCTTTCCAGTCTATAGGACTGGTCCACTAATGATAACCTCTAGTCACCCAGAGCTATGCATTACCTTCCCCATTCTCAAGGGAGTATCTCATTCAGATCTCTGGACAGCTCACTAAAGGAGGATCATTAAGAATCTGTAATTTCCCAAGTATGGGGAATCTGATAAACCTTTCTGAGTTGTCTGAGTTTTCTGAGGCAACTGAAGTAAACAGGGTTAAATGATTTAGATAAGTCAGCTGGTAAGAGTTTAAGGATGGGATTTTAATCCAGGTGTTCATGACTAAAAGTACCGTAGACATCATCATCATCATCATCATCATATCTGGCAGTATTATTTTTTCCAGGTTTTAGACATCGTCATCATCATAACCATTAAGATTATAGGCTCCTTTGGGGCAGGGAATAATTTTTGCCACTTTTAGAATTTCCAACACTTAAATGCAATGCCTGGACTGTAGGAGGTTTTTAATAAATGTTTGCTGATTGTTCGATAATAGCTATTAATATTATTGTTAATTATTGAGTATTATTATTTAACAGCTGGTTGGTGCAGTGGATAGAGTGCTGGGCCTAGATTCAGGGAGACTCTTCTTCCTGAGTTGAAATCGGATCTCAGATATGATCGGGCAAGTCACTTAACCCTGTTTATCTCCGTTTCCTCAACTATAAAATGAGTTGGGAGGTGGACATGGCAAATCATTCCAGTATCTCTGCTGAGCAAATTCTAAATAGGGTCACAAAGAGTTGGACACAACTGACAACAACTCCAATAATAACAAATTATTAGTGCCATTATAAGTATTAATCCAGTTCCTCTACAGGGTGTAGATATCACCCTGAAGAATAAGAAAAATAGATCCTTTTTCTACTCTCTGAGTTCCAAAAATGGAATGGGGTATCTTGCCAAATAATGAGTTGTTTATCATTGAGAGTATTCAAGCAGGGATTGAATGACCACCTGACAGATCCTGTCAAAGTAATTCCTGCAGACATTTAAGGTTGGGCTATTGAGATCTCCAGGCTCTATTATCTTCCTGTATTTGTGATGCAGAAACAGTAAGAGCATTGTCTGTAAAATTGGGGGATCTGGGTTCAAATTCCTCCTTAGGTAATCTACCATCCGTGTGATTTTGTACAAATCCCTTAGTCCCTCTAGGCCCCAGTTTTCTCATCTGAAAAATGAGGCAGTTAGATGAAAGAGCCTCCACCCTATAGCCTGGGGTGGAAGAGAGTAAAAGTCTGCCCAAGTCAGATCTGATCCCCAGAAATCAGGGAAGGTAATTCAAGCTGTTTGCAGAGGCAGCTATGGTCTGGTTAGAATGATGAAGGAGAAACCCACACTGAGAGATATCAAACTTCACACAACTAGGAAGTGGATGATGGAAGATTTGAATTCAGACCTTCCAGTATTCAAATTCAGTCAGAGACACCTAGCTGCCCTTGCTTTCTTCAAAACCTAACTTAGTTCTCACCTTCTTTATGAGTTCCTCCTCCCTCATTTCCCCTGTATATACACACATTGACAAATACTCTATTTTTTTTTAAAAGTTAACTATGTGCTAAGTGCAAGACAAAGTTCTAGGTATTGCAACAAATAAATACGAAAGTGAGACAGTACTTGGCCTCAAGGAGATAATATTCTATTCATTCTAAATTCTTTTCTTTATTTTTGGACACAAGAACAGAATAGGAGTTCCTTACGGGCCTCTGGAGCTCAGAGGGACCCTAAGGACCCTCTTCATTTTGAAAATGCTGAAACTGAAGTCCAAGCAGGGTAAATGCAAGACCGGAATGAGTGTCAGTGTTCTTGGTAGCACTTTCAGAAAATACATTGTAGAGAAGGTAGTACCCAGCAGTTCCCTACACCCCAAAAGTCCATGTCCAGCCACCCTAGCCCTCCCCCGAACCCATCTCTAACAGAGAATTCCATGTGTCCCTGCAATAGCCCAAACTCACTGAAATGGTAGCAATTTGGGGGGGGGGGGAAGAACTTAAATTTGAAACGAAATGGAATTTGCTTCTCATTAGAATGAGTTTGTCACCTCTGTAATAAATTGTCCTTCTCAGTTGCAGAAATAGCTCCATTAACACATTTTTTTCCTTTTCTAAATGAGCCGAGAGTGGGTAGGTTTGAAAATCCCCACGGATGGCGAAAACGTTAGACAGTCCCTTCTAACCACCACCCCTCCTTTCAAAAAAGGGGAAAATGCTGTAATTATCTGTCTGGGACCCAGACAGGGAAAGGGCTAAGGCATGGCTAGTTACAGCACTAATTAGAAGGAACAAGTTATTGCTGGGGGCTGGTGGTAGGGGACAGACACAGAAAGGAGGAAGGTTCTATGCTCGTTTTAAGAAGTGGGAATGTAGAACTGTGATGGGGGAGGGGCTCAGACATCATTTACCCCAATTCCCTTATTCTCAGATAAGGGAACAATAGGTTGGCAAAGCAGAAATTATACAAGATCTGAAATCAGAAGATAAGGGATCAAATTTTGTACATTGCAGTAAATGCCCAGTATGATCTTTAGATAAGTCCCTTGAACTTCCAGTCTCAGTTTCCTCATCTGTGAAGGATTTAGGAATGAGTGAGTTGACATTTAAGTGGCCCTTTAGCTTTAAATTTCTCATCTCAAGAGGTTTCTCTAAAGGAACAGACACAGAGTGCCTAGGGTTCAAGACAGGAATGGATGCTATCCCTAGCTCCTTATTTTAGAGATGAAGGAACTGGCCTCCATATTGGGGGAATGCTAGCCAAGTTCACATTGGTTAGTAAGCCAGAAAATTGGAATTTGACCACAAGTCCTCTGACTCAGACTCCAATATGTACAGCTATGTACAGCCTTGTACTCCCCCATCTGCTCCACCTAAGCAGGGTCTTTTTTATCTTTTCTGTGAAAGTTCATGGAAGCTTAGAATTCCTCCTCTGAATCACATTTTTAAATACACAAAATAAAATCATGGGATTACAAAAGGAAACTAATTATATCAAAATAAAGTTATCAAAATAGTAAATAAAATAAAAACCTATAGACCATAGATTAAGAAGACCTCAGGAAGAAAGGAAACAAGTGGACAAGAGGCAATTTCCCTTGGTGGGTCTCTTCACTTGCTCAGCTTACTTTCTTTTCTAGGGGTTTGGGAAGTGAAAAGGGGGACTCTACCTGCAGCAGGACTCAGAACTATCCCCCCAGTTGGGATATAAAAGGAGGAAGTTTTATGAGGTGATAGGGAAGAAGATGGGCAGTAAGGCACTAGGAAGACATAGGAGAAGCTGCTTCCCCCATGGGTAACCTAAACATTCTCTACTTTTGAAAACTCACGAATGAACTAAGGAAAGTCCAAGAACAAGACGTTCATTCAGATAACATAAGGCTTGGAACTGAGGGTGGGACAAAGCCAGATGGCCAAGCTGGGGCTATCTCATGTGAAAAGAATAATAATGATGATGCTGGTTTGGTTCTAGATCTGTGATTTCATCAATCTAGGAAATTTCTGGCATAGACACTCCCTCCACCAATATAGAGAAGTAGTTCCTAAATCCTAGTCTTAAAGACTGTGTTATCTGGGACATTAAGAGAGTAAGTGGCTTCCCATGCTCACAAGATAGGTGCTAGCATTGCTAATATAGCCTTAGAACAAGGCTAGAACCCAGGGCTGCCTGATTCCATAGCTATCTGCTGTGGTTGGAGTTAAGGTTCAGTAAGCCATATTAATTCTCCAGTAAGAACAATGATAGTCAACCAGCTAATGGATAACATTTCCATAAAACTTTAAAGTTTGCCAATTATTTGCTAACCAATAGGTTCTCACTGGAGTCTCACAAGATAAGACTTGACCTGGAAGAGATCCAGAAGCCCTTGGAGGGCTATCAGGTGGGAAGGGGATTGGACTTCTTGGTTCCAGATGACAGAACACTAAGCAGGGGCAATCTGTGCTCGCTGAAGGGGCGGCCACAGGCATAATAAAAGGAAGACAATTTCAGCTCAGGATAAGGTTTCAGTCTGAGGAAGCGGGGAATTTGATGCTGAGAATGAAGGAGCTGAAATGAAATCCCACTCCTTTAGTTGAGCAGAACTGGAATTTAAATCCAGAACTCTTCCCACTGAACCACACTGCCTTCTCAGAGAATCTCTAAGTCTATTGGAAGTTTAGTGAACATCTTCTAGATCAGGGACAGGGAACCTCTGGCCCATGGGTCACACTGGTCTGGCATGGCCAACGCAACTGCAGGTAGGACCCAGAATTCAATAAATCTACGGCAGGACTTGGAAATCCATAAATCTAAGTACTTTGGGGGGGGGGGGGATGAATTAAGTGTTTGACCAAAACATCAAATGAGGTTATAAATATCCAAATGATCCTTGACAGGAAAAAGGTTCCCAACTGCTGTATCAATCAGATTGATAATCATTTTCTTCTGCTTAGATACTTCCAATGATGGGGACTCACTACCTGGAGTATTGGGCATTTCTAACAGCAATTTAGAGGATGTTCCTTCTTATATTGAATCGCCATCTGTTTCACTGTAATTTTCCCCCAATGATCCTAGCAAGGTAGCCAAGATCCCAGACAGAATCCAGAAATCCTGCCTCCCAAACCAGCACACTGGACTGAGAGACAGGAGCCATATGGTCCAGACCTGGCTTTGTCACTACCCTATTGTGCAGACTGGAATAGGCTTCACTCATTGAATGTCTGAATATTCTATGAGTTTACAAACTTCAACTACGGTCGTTCTCTGCGTTGGCTTCAATTTGTCCACTTGCAAAACGAGAGGACTGAACAGATCGATTCACCAGTTCCCTGATCTGTGAAAGAAGGGAATTTGATTGAAGCCCCTGTAAGGTCCTTTTTCAACTCTATTATCCCATGAGTGTCTCATCTTCAGCACTTAACACAGTAGGTCCGACCCACAGTAGGCACTTAATAAATGCTTGCTGGTTGATTGGTTGGTTGGTTGGCTGGTTAATATTCCTTCTAACTCTGACATTGGGTTATCGTCACCTTGAAGTCATAATTTTGTTGTCATCTTCAATCCTAAATATCTGAAACCTTCTTCATTTAGATAGACAGGTTCCAGTGATGGGATCATAGGATTTTAGACCAGAAAGAACCTTTGAGATCATTCAGTCAATCTCCTCCTGAAGCCCATAGAATGGAAATAAAATGATTTGCCCAAGACCATGCCAGTAAATCCAGGAAACAAATCAAGGTCTTCTGAGTCCAGATCCAGGGTTCCTACAGGCCCCCCAACTCATCATGGACCTATATTAAGCTCATCTCTTGAGTCAAACTGACTTAATGGTCACACCTTGATCATACACCTAGGAAGAGAAACAAAAAAACACCAATATTCTCAGATATTCTAGAATTTGATTTTTCCTTCCTCTTCCCCAGTGAGAGCTCAGCACTGGCCTGTCAATTAGCCGGTGGCCCTGGGAGAACAGAGATCAGCCCTTGCTCCAGCTCTGACATTTTCTCTGGGATCCTCCGTGTTGACAGGTTGATGCTGGGGCTCTTAACGTGTGTTAAACACAGGAGCCCCCGCTGAGACAGCTTTTACATCCTCTGTCTAACAAGTCTTTATCATGCCAGCTCCCAAAGTCTCCTTTCCTTTTGGAAGCCAGGGTTCCAGAAGACATTTGACCCATCTCTCTCTTTCTCTGCTTCCTCTGCTCCCCCCTCCTTACACTCCTCTATGCCCCTGCCCAAGTTCCCTAGACTCTTTTAGAGGCAGCTTCCATTTTAGAATTCACAGTGTAAGTAGAACAACCCATATGGCAGAAACCAGGAGAATTAGATTGTGTTTCACAAATACACGGGTACACACACACACACACACACACACACACACACATACATACACACAGACATGCCAGTTGTATGGAACAATAGACTCAGAAGCATAAATTTTACTTAAGTGACCTCAGCCACAGAGTGGTTAACCTTAAGCCTATTTGTAGATTGACCTTCTATCCAGTCATAAATCTAACCCAACCCCCATCCACAGGCTTGGCCTTCATTCTGATCAAAGACTGAGTCCCTGTTCTGATCACAGCCAGAGCCTTGATCTTAGCTTCAAACCGGATCCTATTCTGATCTAAGACTGACCTCTCCCAGTGCAAAGGGATCCTAGAAAAGAAGACTCTGGAGGCAAAGCTCCAACTGCCCCAGCTACGACTTCCATTTGTCCTGAGGTCTTTAGCCTTCTGACTAAAGAGAAGGAGCTGTTCTGATTAGGAGGAGAGGAGGAGATCATCTACAGAGTGAGCTTGCTGAAACATAATCCCAATTCTGAAGTTGAGAACTTTGAGGAAATTGAACTTTGTTTCCCCCAACACCCTTCAGTTATCTCCCTACTTAAAATGGGTACGAGGATCACCATCTTCCACTTCTGTCCAGTGTACTGTTCACCAAGACTACTGTGGGGGATAAAATGAAATATTTAGGTTAACAAAAGAATTCAGTTGTATTACAATAGTTACCAAAATGTATTTTAAAATTCCAAGTTCAAATCCTACTCCACCCCCTCACGTTAAGAAGGGAAGAGTCAGGTGGATGCTGGGACATGTGCTGGTAGATGGAAAGGGGAAATCCAGTTGCGCCCCTTAAGAAAAATGGGGCAGGGACAGTCTGTTTCTCTACTCCTGTTACCAGCAAACCCTACCCTTCAGTCAAACTATCTTCTTCCCATTACCCCAGAGTATATGGATAAATCTTTGCTCATATGAGGTTTCTCTCTCTCTCTCTCTCTCTCTCTCTCTCTCTCTCTCTCTCTCTCTCTCTCTCACACACACACACACACACACACACACACACAGCTTATTCATTTCCCCACCTTTTCCACTCAATTAAATTTTACCACAGTAGCTAGGTGTCAAAGAAGCAAGACTCATTTTCCTGAGTTCAGATCTGACTTCAAGTAAGTCACTTAACTCCATTTGCCTCAGTTTCCTCATCTGTAAATAAGCTGGAGAATTAAATGGCAAAACATCCCAGTAACTCTGCCAAGAAAACTCCAATTGTGTCATGGAGAGTCAGACATGACTGAACAAAAATTTTGCCAGCCTTCAAGATCCCACCCCCACTTAGTCACTTCTGTTCCTCAGTTTCCCAAGCCCAAGGAGAGTCCTCCATTCATACCAAGTATCTGCCCTTGGCAGTGCCACCATGGCATGTCAGTCCCCATTAAGCATTGTGCCCATGTTCCTATACACACTCCATCCATCAGCTGCTCTATGATGTATTCATTAGGAGAGCTGTAGCCTTCTCTGTACCCTGAACCTGTTGAGTTATGGCTCATCTCTCCCTCTCAATGTCCTCCTGCTCATCACCACAAGGCCCATATTACCCACATGCACATCTGTCAAATGATGACTCCCCTTCCCCCCCATCACTACCCACTGCTACAGATTCCTGGTAGATAAACCCCATGGAGTGTTTATGGCCTTATCAACAAGTCCGGCCCTCTCCCTCCCCCTACCCAAGCCCACATTCCCACCTCCCTTTATGGGCACCAATATTTAGACCATAAATATCCTCACATATCTCCCCTGGCCCCAGTGCCAACATGCCTTTGAATACATTGCTGCTGCTACTATCCAGGGAACAGATGTTTGGGCAGACTTATCACCCATCCAAACTGCCTGGCCCCGGAGCCACCAGACACCACCTCTGTTGTCTCCTTCCTCCTTCCTCACTCCTCCCTCCCCTCGCCCCACCAGTCCCTGCCTCCTTCATGTGGAATCACAGGATTGAGAGCTGGAGACGACCTAAGAAATCACTGATTACACTCTTACTCTTTACAGAGAAGGAAACTGAGACCCAGAGGGGGAAAAGTTACTGAAGACTATACATAGAGTAAGCCAGAAGAGTAAGGTTTCAAATCCGGGACTGCCCTAGTCCTGTGCTTAACATCATCACCACCACCACCATTGCTACCACCACCTGGCTATTGGGTGGTACAGTAGATAGAGCACCAGTCCTGGAATCAGAAGAAATTAAGTTCAAATCCTACCTCAGACACTTGATACTTATTAGCTGTGTGACCTTGGGTAAGTCATTTAACCCTGATTGCTTCAAATCCAGGGCCATCTCCGGTCAAGGCCCCTCCCTCAAATCCAATTCATGCGCTTGTCATGGCATCACCTCCCTGATGTCATGCTCTTCTTTGAGAATGAAGGACAAACAACAGCCATCATCACCAGCAATCATCATCAATACCAATTAACATTTATATCAGGTTTTAAGGTTTGCAAAGCAAATGTTCTCTCATCTGATCTGCACAACAATCCTGGGACATAGGTGCCATAAGTGTCCCCTTTTACAGATGGGTAAATTGTAAAGATAGAAAGTGGTTCAGTGACCTGTCCATGGTCATACAGCCAGTGTCTAATGCTAGATTGGAACTTAGGCTCCCTGACCCCAAATCAAGGCAGGAGAAAGATCTCCATCTAGTTGAGAAACAAGTCTCCTACAAGAAACAAAAGAATGGGCAAAATATAATAGAGCATTGAACCTAGAAGTCAGGAAGTCCTCGGTTGGGACTTCTCAAAATGTCTTCCTCATCTGTCCTGGACCATCTCACCTGGAGTACCCTCTTTCTTGAGACCTTACAGTGAGTTCAAGGATGCAGACTCTGCAAAACCCTGCCTGCATACCAGTCATTTATTGTTGTTATCATTGCAAGAATCAGCTGTAGTCATATCCAGTTGTGTGGCACAGACTATTGGCAGTTGTACAATAGTAATAAAAATAGTGATAGCTCACATTTCTAGACTGTCAAGGTTGACAAAGCACCTTCCACAGGCTCCTTTTAGCCCCATTTCATGGAAAGGAAAACTGTGTCTGAAAGAGATGAAAGAACTTGTGTGACATTGTCTCAAGGCTGGAAAGTACCTGAAATAGAACTCCTGACTCCTGGTTCTGGCTTTAACACTATGCCTGCTAGTTCCATCCGTTTCATTCCCTTTGAAGGTAAAAGGGCTTATTTAGTGTTACACAGCTCACGTCAGAGCTTGGATTCGAACCCACACTCCTGAATCCAAAGCCAAAGAAACTTTGCTGCTTCCCACAGAAGGAAGATAATGGCCCCAGTTGCCCCTCCTCCTCTCTGTATTTCTGTCTCTGTTTCTGAATCTCCGACCTTGACTTTCAGCTTAGGTCTCTCTCTTTCTCTCCTCACTCTGTCTCTGTTTATATCTCTTTGTCTCTGCTCTCCCTATGTCATCTCTATTTTCTCTGTCTCTTTCCTCTTCTCTTTCTCTCCTCTCTTGCTTTGCCTCTCTCTTTCTGTGTCTGTCTCTCTCTTCCCATCTCTGTCTCTGTCCCTACTTCTCTCTTTTCTCTGTCTCTCTCTGTCTTTCTGTCTCTCTCTGTGTGTCTGGCTCTGTCTCTTTCTCTCTCTCTCTCTCCACTTTTTTCTGTCTCTTAGTCTCTGTTTCTCTCTCTGTCTCTGTCTCTGTCCCCTTCTCTCTGTCTCTGTCTCTGTCTCTCTGTCTGTCTCTCTGTCTCTGTCTCTGTCTCTCTCTGTCTCTGTCTCTCTCTCTCTGTCTCTCTCTGTCTCTCTGTCTCTGTCTCTGTCTCTCTCTGTCTCTGTCTCTCTCTCTCTCTCTCTCTCTCTCTCTCTGTCTCCCTCCCTCCTTCCCTCAGGGTTCCCAAGCTGTCTCCTGACCTCCTTCAGGGTGGAATCCCATGCCCATGACTCACTTTGGCTTTCTTATCTCTGAGTGTTTTCTTGGGGTCTGAATTCCTCTCCTGGGGAGGCTACTTGCCATGTGATTTATCACCCATTGCCTCTTTCATAAAGTATAGCCAGAGCACCCAGGAGGCAGAGTGCATGGACAGTGTACTTTCTCCTAACTCCTCATCCACAAAGGAAACCCCAGTCCAGTTCAGGATAGCCAAGGAAGGAGGGAAGAAAGGAAGGAAGGAAAGAAGGAAGGAAGGAAGGAGGGAAGGAAGGAAGGAAGGAAGGAAGGAAGGAAGGAAGGAAGGAAGGAAGGAAGGGAAAGGAAGGAAGGAAGGAAGGAAGGAAGGAAGGAAGGAGGGAGGGAGAGAGGGAGAGAGGGAGGGAGGAAGGGAGGGAGGGAGGAAGGGAGGAATGAGAGAGGGAGGGAGGAAGGAAGGGAGGAAAGAAGGAAGGGAGGGAGGAAGGAAGGGAGGGAGGAGGGAGGAAGGGAGGAAGGAGGAAGGAAGGAAGGGAGGGAGGGAAGGAGGAAGGGAGGGAGGAAGGGAGGGAGGAAGAAAGGAAGGGAGGAAGGAAGGAAAGAAGGGAGGGAAGGAAGGAAGGAAGGAAGGAAGGAAGGAAGGAAGGGAGGGAGGGAGGGAGGGAGGGAGGGAGGGAGGAAGGAAGGAAGGAAGGAAGGAAGGAAGGAAGGAAGGAAGGAAGGAAGGAAGGAAGGAAGGAAGGAAGGAAGGAAGGAAGGAAGGAAGGAAGGAAGGGAGGGAAGGAGGAAGGGAGGAAGGAAGGGAGGGAGGAAGAAAGGAAGGGAGGAAGGAAGGAAGGAAGGAAAGAAGGGAAGGAAGGAAGGAAGGAAGGAAGGAAGGAAGGAAGGAAGGAAGGGAGGGAGGAAGGGAGGAAGGGAGGGAAGGAGGAAGGGAGGAAGGAAGGGAGGGAGGAAGAAAGGAAGGAAGGAAGGAAGGAAAGAAGGGAAGGAAGGAAGGAAGGAAGGAAGGAAGGAAGGAAGGGAGGGATTGAGGGAGGGGGGAGGGAGGAAAGGAGGGAGGGAGGGAGGGAGGAAAGGAGGGAGGGAGGGAGGAAGGGAGGAAGGAAGGAAGGAAGGAAGGAAGGAAGGAAGGAAGGAAGGAAGGAAGGGAGGGAGGAAGAAAGGAAGGGAGGAAGGAAGGAAGGAAGGAAGGAAGGAAGGAAGGAAGGAAGGAAGGAAGGAAGGGAGGGAGGGAGGGAGGGAGGGAGGAGGGAGGAAGGGAGGGAAGGAAGGAAGGAGGGAAGGGAGGGAAGGAAGGAAGGAGGGAAGGGAGGGAGGAAAGAAGGGAGGGAGGGAGGGAGGGAGGGAGGAAGGGAGGGAGGGAGGGAGGGAGGGAGGGAGGGAGGGAGGAAGGAAGGAAGGAAGGAAGGAAGGAAGGAAGGAAGGAAGGAAGGAAGGAAGGAAGGAAGGAAGGAAGGAAGGGAGGGAGGAAGGAAGGAAGGAAGGGAGGGAGGGAGGGAGGAAGCAAGGAAGAGAGGAAGAAAGGGAGGAAGGAGAGAGGAAACAAACATTTATTGAACACCTACTATGAACTACTTATTGAACTCCCCAGTGTACCCAGGCCTGTGCTGAAGAGGCAACAGAAGAGGAAGCACCCCAGGCTCCCTTTTGGCCTGGGGATGGCATCCTGCTTGAGCTTCCTCCTCTCTGGCCAACAGCAGCAGAAACAGAAGTAGCATTTCTACAGCATTTTCATGTCTGCAGAAGGTTTCCCCAATATTATCGCTCTCACTCCTCCTAAAAGTGAGGTGCTGTCCCAGGGGGAACCACCCTTCAAGCTTCACCCACTTTCAAGAATATGATATTCTAGTAAGAAAAATAGAAAGCTGGGAAGTCTTGCTTAGAAAGGACACCTTGCAAGTATGGCAATAGCAGCAGGAGAAAAGACTTAGGGAGGGACCCAGGGAATGGGCCAGGGGCCAAGAGGATGAGGAGGCAAGTCAGTAAGGAGTGCAAGCTGCAAGAAATGGAGGACCCTTTGCCCTGACTACACTGGACAAATGTCCAGGAAATTAATGGACCAAAGTGTCATCTCCTTCAGAAGTCCAAAGTAGACCCTTCTCATATCACCAGTATCCAACTGGCAACAGTTTTCAGGAGACAATAAGAAAGATCATGATGAGCATGCTGCTTCAGGGGAGAATTCATCTCTTGTACTGAGTCCCAGCAAACAGAAGCAACATGTGGTGAGTGGAATTCATGCCCATTCTTTTTCTTTGTTTGTGGATGATCGTTGAGTCCCCTATTCCCTACACACACACACACACACACACACACACACACACACACACACACACACCACACAAATGAGCCCAGATCCATGGGTGTATGCTGCCCTACACAAAGGCTCACAATAAACTCTCTATGTCAGGCAAACCTGGACAAAGAACTGGTTCCCAGCATCTGAAGGTAAATTCTTCTGATGCTCCTCAGTCTTGTCTCACCTCTCTGTCAATCAGAATCCCAGGAAAAGGTTACTAGGAGGCAAAGAACCTAGGGAAAGGGGCTCAAATTCTGCCTCAGACATCCTGTGACATTGGACACGTTATCAAATCCTCCTGGGCCTCAGTTACTTCATCTGTAAAATAATGGGGGTGGGTGAGCTGGCCTCCCAGCTCTAGATCTATAAACTTCCTAATAAAAGTCACCACTTCAATTTCTACTGTGGTTTGCACAACACTTCCCTCAATGTGGCCCTGAGAGATGGGTAAAAAAGAACTATTATCCCCATTATAGAGAAGAAGAAACTGAGACTCCGAGAAGCCCTGCAATCAAATAGCTATCAAGTGGCAGAGACTCCAGGTCTCGATCCATTGCTAAGTATTTATTAAGCCCCTACAGTGTCAGAAGTTCTATGCAAGACTAGAAAGTCAGCAATGAAACAATACCTTCCCTCAAGGAACTTACAAGCAACATGGCCCCGAGGGGAGTATGCCAACTTCTGGTCCCAGAATCAAAGGACAGACGGGTTGGGAGTGTTCGTCTGATCCAACACGAATCTCCCACTGGAGCAGAGCCCTCCTTTGGACAAGTCACTGGAACTCTGGACCTCTAGTTCCTCAGCTGTAAATGACAGCTTTGAACAATCTGAGCTCTCAGTTGTTTTCCAGTTCTAAATCTATGACTCTAACTTGTGATCTGAGTCCGAACCCAAAAGTCCCTACCCCCCTTTGCAAAGAGCTGAGCCTTGTCTCCTTCTCCCTCTCTCCCCTAGTTTTAGAGAGTACTCGAAAGTACTAGCAAGCTATCTTTTCACACAAAAACATCAAGAGAACAAAGAGAAAGAGCAAAGGAAATGGAGAAATTTCAGCAATGCTGTTGTGAGTGATCTTTGAGTTCAGATCCCAACACACTAGCCATGAGGATATGAATAAGTCACACTATTTCGGTCACTGATCGTGGGGAATCAGCTAAAGAACTTGAGAACTAGGCTGGGAATCTGTGGCCAACAGATGCCTCAGTTTCTCCAAGACAGGTGAGACAAAATCCAAGGATGTCTTCTGACATTTCAGGAACCCTTCAAGAAGATGGACTTCCCATGGATATTAGGACAAATGTATATTCTATCCCTCCTAGGCAGTATGTGGATTTTTCTCTTGTTAAAGTTACTCCTTCTGGTTGATCTGTAAACATTATTGATTTTTGTTTGAAGAAATTAGTTTCATTTTAGGAAGGACACTGATAAATTGTGTGGCCTCTGGAGGAACGTAACCAGATTAGTGGCAAGCCTACAGTTTATGGCACAAAAGGATCAATTGGAGAGGCTGACAATATTTGCCTTAAGAGAAGATGGGGACACAACAGTTGTCTTCAAGGATGTGACAGAGAATCTGAATTGTTCTGCTTTGTCTCCAAGGGTAGGATCAAGAGGGAGCAATGGAAATGGAAAGGAGGCCCATCTAAACTTAATATGTTTGGGACAGACTCTTAACAGTGCGAAGGGCTATCTCTGGAGGCAGTGGGTTCACTTCATTGGTATCAAGTCACTTTTCTCATAAATGACTCTATGGAGGACAAGAGCTCAAATCCAGCCTCAGACACTTGATACTCACTAGCTGTATGACCTTTGGCAAGTCATTTAACCCTGATTGTCTTGCATGCAGAGCCATCTCCAGTCATCCTCATTCATATCTTTCACTGGACCCAAATGGCTCTGGAGGATAAAGTGAGGCTAGCTACTTAGCACAGTCCCCCATCACTCAAATCCAATTCGTGTGCTTGTCATGGCATCATCTCCCTGATGCCATGGTCTTCTTCCAGAACAAAGGACCAAAACCATCATTGTCTAAATCTTTATGAGCTCCTTTTGGAGTTTTCTTGGCAAAGACACTAGAGTGACTTGCCATTTCCTCCTCCAGTTCATTTTACAGGCAAAGCATTGAGTGACTTGCCCAGGATCACACAACTCATAAATACCTGAGGCCAGTTTTGAACACAGGTTCTTCTAACTAAAGGACTGGTACTCTTCACCACCTATCTGGCCTAATTTTGCTTCATGGAGGGGGGGGGGGTCTTCTGTCAAAGTCTGGAGAACCATTTTGTAGCCATCTTGCAGAGAAAATACTTGCTCCAGTATGGATAAGACCAGATGAATACCTATCTTCCTTTCTTCTCTAAAAGTCTGATTCTCACCCTTGTAATAGAGGCCCCGTGTGTTTTATTATTCCCAGTATACTTAAGAGAAATCGGAATGTCATGAAAGGTCTTATCCAGAGTACCACACTTGGCACGTGTACCTACATCTTACACTGTTGGAAGATCCAACCTCCAGGTCCAGAACTCATGGGGGTCCACTGTACTGCCCTAGTCTTCCCCCTCATGTTACAGAACCTATTGCTCTCCGAGCCTAACCCACTTGACCTTGCAGGCCTCCAGTCTGAGGGATTACAGGGTACAGGACAAAAGTGTCGGAGCCCTGGAGAAGATGAAATAGACCTCCATTGTTCCAATGGAGCCAGAAGATGCCAGCCAAGAATTCCTGAGCTGAAAGGGTCTTTAGAATATAAAACTTGTGGGAAATGGTAGATGGAGAGTTGAACATGGAATCTTAGGAACTGAGTTCAAGCCTTCCACATGTTGACCCTAATTTTGACCTGTGGAATCCAACAGGAAAAAAAATCGGATTCTTCATTACCTGAGCAAACTTGGACACATCACTGAACTTATTTCTTCACCTATAAAACAGTTGAAAACAGCTTCTATATCCTATCCAGTTCCCCAAATTCCAAATGTGTTTTTCAAGCTAAATGACCCCATGTTTCTCCAACCAATCCTCACATGCATGGTGTAGATTGTATCAGAATGTAAGCTCCTTGAGGGCAGGAACTTAGGGTTGTTGTTTGTTTTTAACCTTGGTGTTTTGAATGTAGTTGGTGCTAAATAAAAGTTGATTTCATCAAATGGTCTTGAGACTCTGGCATTCTGGCTGCCTTCCTTCCTGAGTGGTCTCCAGCTTCTGAATGTCCTTGCCAGAAATCAACCCAGAATTGAACACAGTACCCTAAAATGGTCTGCCCAGGGCAGAGGACAGCAAGGCAAGCACTTCATTCTTCAAAACCTGAAGCTTCTATTAATGTCACCTAAAATAGGGTTTGTTTTCTAGCTGCTGCATCTCTCTATTGATCAAGCTTGTAGCCCACTGGAACCCCCAAGATCTTCTTCACATAAACTGTTGTCTAGTCCTGCCCCATTCCCTCCCATCCTGCCCTTCAGAGAGAAATGTTTTTGAGTTTTGTTCGCTTCCTATGCCCTATTGGCCACTTATATGAATCTTTGTGGTCTTTTCTCGTGCTTTCAGAGTCCCCAGGCTGACAAGATCTGATAGGTCACAGCCCTTGCTTCAGATGGATAAAGAGGCATTCAAAGATACTGAGTCCTACAGGCAACCAAAAAGGAACAGGAGGGAGGGATCCCAGTGCAGGCTGCCCCACTGGAATATTTTAAGGTGATCTCTATGGCTTGCCTGGACATGTGGTGGTCAGAAGAGAACTGGAGAATGATCCTGAGCCAAAATGTGGGGTAGAGTTGGTAAGAATGGTGGGGATAGGGAAGAATCGGGAATCTGGCTTGGGAAGCTTCAGAGTAAATCACATAGCTGCCAGTTACTAGTGATACAACCTGAGGCAAGTCCTTCCTCTTATCAGACACTCAACCACACGCTCTATAAAATGAGAGTGAATAATAGAATCCCTAAAGGTTCTGAGATGAAGGAAATGAGATGGAGATGAGACAAGTCCATAGATGGGACAGTATCCTCATCAGCACAGAAATCAAATGTCCAATCATTCTATATGGAAACCAGGCAATAAGGATTAAGGCAGGAAGTAAGACCCCCAAGGAAAAAGGCTCCTTCCCATCCCCAGCCTCTCCCCCACGAAATTACATATTCCTTGAGAGAAGTCACTTACTTAATCTCTACAATGTCACCCATGAGATCCTACATGTAGTTAAGTGTAGTCTGGTGTCTTAGTCTCCACATTGGGAATGAGGAGAACTGGTTTGAAATGCTAACTCTGCTGTTGTTAGCTGGGTGACCTTGGACTATCAACTGACCTTGAGCAAATGTTCTCCTCTTTCTGGATCTCAGGTTCCTCCTCTAGAAAACAAGGTTAGACAACATGACCTCTAAATCCATTCTAGACTTAAATTCATGATCCTATGATTTTCAGCAAATCATGTTACCTCATAGGTCTCAGTTTCCCCATCTAAAAAATGAAAGCATTTCATTGGTGAAAGTGGTGAAAGTCCTCTCCACTCCCCAATCACTGCTACCTTGGGTAAATCACTTCAGACACACCTCAGTTTAGTTGGACAATGCCCCCCATATCTTTTCATTGGGTTTTCTGGTTCTGGGAGTGCACTCCCTTGTCATCTTTGTTTCCCAGACTCTTTAGTTTCTACCAAGGCTCAGTTCAAGCTTCTACACTAGACCCTTCTCTATCTGTCTCCCCACTGCACCCCAGTGGCTAGTTCCTCCCAAAATCATTTGTGTATATTTTGTATCCATTTTATATAGGTTACATTGTCTCCCCCTATAGAATATAAAGGTCTTGAAAACAGGAATTGTGTCCACTTTTGTATTTCTATAATGTCTAACACAGTGTCTGACCCAGTGTTTAATCAATGGTCAATTCCCCTCCTTGGGTGCCTCAGTTTCCTTTTCTGTAAAGGGAGATGACAATCTCCCTCGGATGGTGGCTGTCAGGAAAGTGCTTTGTAAACCCTTCAGGTTTCTGTTACATAAATGTCAGCTATGATTCTCTTCCTCTGCTCTATCTCCCCCAAAGCCCAGAACAGGCCAGCACAAAGGAAGTTATCAACTAATGAGTGATTGATTGATGGAGAATGCAGAATTTGCCCAGTCCCAGCTTAATGGATCCATGATTGTATGGGGTGGGGTGGGGAGAAGTGGGGGAAGAGAGGGTAGAGGAAGAGAATCATCTGGTGACAGAAAGGTAAATTTCACCTGAATGAAGATGCACAGAGTCAGCCGATCGATGAAAGATTGTGGGCTTAATAAGCCAAGGGGCTTCCTTCCCACAGCTCTTGCACATTAAGAATTATTCTGCCTGCAAACAAATAATTTGTCCGCTATCTGCCCAGCCCTGAATGAGTACAGCACATCCTATTCATCCTGGATTAATCGCAGAAGCCATCTCTTTTCTTTGCATTGCCCCTACAACTCTTTCCTTTTCCAAGGCCCCTTTCTCCCAAATCCAAGGCATAACAAAGCTGGACTTGATCCAACCCAGGAAGACTTGGGCTCTAATTTTGCTTTATATAACTGCTGCTCACCTATATGGCCTTAGGTGAGTGGCTTCTCCTCTTTAAAACCTCAGTTTTCTCATCTGTTCAATGGAGGAAATAATTTTAGCTAAGGTGTAGTGGACCAAAAGCAGTCCTTGTTGTGTGACCCTGGGCAAGTCATTTAACCTCTGCCTGCATCAGTTTCTCCAACTGTAAAATAAGGACAAATAAAAGCTCCTACTTCCCGGTGTGCTGTGACAATCAAATGCTATAATATTTGAGAAATGTTTTGCAAACCTCAAAATGCTATTTGGGTATCCCAAAATTTCGTAGTGTGGCTCTAAGCATGAAACTATAAAAATATAACTCACAGTTATACTAAGACATTTGGGACACCTTATATAAATGCCAAGCATCCCCATCATCACTGCTATTATTATTATCATTATGATGATGATTATGAGCTTTACATTTGCTCTCTTCTTACATACCAATTAGCATTAAATCTGGTTTATTCTCCTTTCAAAATGTCTTTCTTACCCATGCCTCTGTTTCCATCCCCACTTCCACCATCTAGAGATGGTGGAAGGATTTCTGATGTAATCCAGTGAGATCTGGTTGGTCTTTGAGTCAAAAACAATGGAATTTGAATCCTGATTTTAGAATGTAATAACTGTGTGACCTTAGAGAAGTTGGTGCATCTCTCTGAGTCCGTTGTGCTTCTTTGTAAATTTATATTAATAATACCTAAAATATTTGTCACTTGAGATGCTTTGTGAGGAAAGCACATTATATTCTTTAAAGTACAGGAGTTATTATCTCTAATGTTGCTACTGTCACCGGTCTCTGTATCACCCATTTCAGGTTCCAGAACACAATGGAAGATTATGGAATGAGGAGACCTGGTTTCAAGCCCTAGTTCTGCCATTGGTTATGGGTATGACTTTGGATGTCACTTCTCTATTCAACACCTCAGTTTCCCCATCTGTAAAATGAGGAGAGTAGACTCTATGACCTCTAATTTCCCTACCAGTTCTAAATCTATGATCCTATGATCCATTCTATAGACATTGCCAGTTTTCCTAAAAAAACTCACTCCATCAGGGCACAACTTTGTTCAAGGACCTAAAAGGGCTCATAGATTCCCTTCCCATTTGCCATAGAGTTATAGGATTTAAACATGGAAAGGATTATAATTAGCTAAAAGAGAGTGTAGCGATCATCTGCTCCAATACTTTCCTATTACAATGGGGGCAACTGAGGCCCAGAGTGATCACTTGGCCCGATGCATACACTGTGACTGCCCCTAGCACTTCTTGCCCATAACAAGCAATAGATGATTTCTAATCTCCCTTCTAGTCCTCATTGCTGTGAATATTCTGCCTGTTAGATAAAACCAGAGAAATCACAGAATTAGAACTGGAAGACATCCTACAAGCCATTTTACAGATGAGAAAATGAAAGTCCATAAATTGAAAATGTCTTCCCCAAAGTCAGAGTCAATATTCAAATAGGCCATTGAGCTTCTACCTTTTACAAATGGACAAAAGGGACACAAGAAGAAATGACTGTCCTAGGGTCCCATTGAGGGTCAATGAGAGAAAGAGAGTATGACCTGATGTGGCATCGAATCTAGTGCTCTAACTATTGTTCCTCATGGTCTTTTGTGTGAAAGTATTCTCCCACTGTCTTTGAGTCAATAAGAGTCTGAGAGGTGGGACTATGTGTTCTCCATTTCCTATAGGCCCTAGGACATAGCTAGAAGGACAGTAGGGAATCATAGAATCCTTGACCTAGGGCCAGAAGAAAGCTTAGCTGTCATCTTAGAACCATACAGTTGAAGAAAATTATGCCCAAAGAAGTCAAATGACTTGATCAAGATAATAGAAGCAGAAAATTACAAAGATAGAATCAGCCAAGGTCTACTGACCCAACATCCAACTCTCCTTTCAGTCTATCATATGATGTCTTCCCTTTCTCTTCCTCCTTTCCTTCTTCCCTTCATCTTTCTATTTTTCCTTCTTTCTGTCCCTTATTTCCTTTTCTTCCTCTTCTTTCTCTTCCTCCTCCCTTTATTTTTTCCTCCTTTCTTTCCTCCCTCCCCTTTTTCCTTTTAGTCTCCTGGTCTCCCTTCTTTCCTTCCTTTTCCCCTCCCTCCCTCTCTCTCTCCCTTCCTTCCTTCCTTCCTTCCTTCCTTCCTTCCTTCCCTCCTACCTGCTTTTCTTCTTCTCTCCCTATTTTCTTCCCTCTCTTCAAATCAGAGCTTAGCAATGAGGTTCTAGCAGGTTTCTCAACTGTATAATGGCACATGTTATGTACAATGGCAACATGATCACATCTGGGAACTAGTATGCCAGAGAGAAACTGGAAAATATGAAGACTTTGGAACTAGGAACCCAGGGTCTGCCATCAACTACTTGTTTTGTCACTTAGAGTTGGGACTTTATGTCTTTTACTTTATTTCTCTAAACCTCAGTTTCCTTATCAATTAAATGAAAATAACGAATACCTAGGTAGTAGTGTGGTACTGGATAGAAATCTCCTGCTTTCATGACCCTGTTAAGGTTGTGAACCATTCAGTAAACCAGGAAACTCTCTAAGACTATGTTGGGGATACACATTGAAGGAAGGTGTTTTCATAAAATAAATCATTCTACCAAGAAAATCATGGATCCATACAAAAACAACCCAATGGATCTCCATCACAGAGGAGTTCTGGGGCCTGAAGTCAAAGACCTGTAGCTTCACTGGTGTGAAAATAGTATCTACTAATGCAAATCTCTCCCCATTTAGAACTTGAATCTTATAGAAACCTTTACATCTCAGAGTTAAGAGACTCTCCCTGTCATCACAGGAAAATCAGAATCCAAGGTGGGGTTTGAACCTGAGTCTTCCTGCTGTAAACTGAGCTGGCCTCCATCTACCACTGCTCCGGGTAAACTTCAAGGCACTATGGAAAGAGAAGTTATTATTATTATTCTGGTCCCTCCTTGCTGAATCACACCCTGTCTGGAGACCAACCTACCTGCCTGCCAGCGCCCTCTGCTCTGTTTCCCTCCTCCTGCCCCACCCCACCCCTGTGGGTCACCCTAGCCCAATTAGCCTTCCAAACACAGGCTCATCCTCTGGGAGAGATGCCTGGAGAGTGAGTTGACCTTTCAAAGGGGCTGGCCTCTCCCAATTCAATCTATTTACACAGGCAGCTGAGGGAGCGGCAGCCACATCACTGCCACTGTGATTTGAAAGTAGGACAAGCCAGTGAAAGGAAAAACAGAGAAGGGGGGGTGGGAAGAGTGATGGTGGATAAGGGAGAGAGGGGGACAAAAGAGAACGAAAAGCAAATGCAGACTCTATAAAACCTCTGCTCACCTAATCCAGCCCCGGCCAGCCAAGTCATTCATCATCCAGCCTCCTTGAATGACCTTGGAAGGAAAAAGAGGGCAAACCTGGGAGCCTTCCTGGAAGAGAGGAGAGGAAAGGGAGGGAGGGAATATGAGAAGGACGAAGAGAGGTGAGGCAAGGACCGAGGCGGTGGAGCTGGGAGCAGCAGAAGAGGAAGACAGAACTCTGTCTTGATGCTCTCCTTGATACGGACCCTTCTCCTTCCTCAATGGAACAGGTCTGTCACCTGCTGTCAGGATTGTCCTCTCCTCACCTCTGCTGCTCCCCCTACCTACAGGTTGGTCCCTAGGGTATCTCATTGCATGTGATGAGGCATCAGAAGTAGTGAGAGGCATGGGAGGACTGGATCCAAATTCCATTTCTTTCACTTACTTCACTGGGCAAGTCTCTTAACTTCTAGCCTCATCCGTACATCCCTAAGGTTCACCCCAGCTCTCTCTCACTGGAGACCAGTATCTCTGTGGCTTCACTTCTCTTGTTCCTAGTTTTCAAAACTTTTTCTCTTTCTTCCTTCCCCTTCCCCAGGAAAGATTATAGGATGGAGAGCTAGAAAACATCTTACAGATCAACTGGATAAACCACCTCATCTAACAGATGGAGAAATCAATCCAGAAGGGGCTAAATGACTTAGAAGATAGCTAGAATCCCAACCAGCTCACTATTTCCAAAGCTGGCATTCTTCAGTGCAATGGGCTTCCTTCTGTTTGCATCATTGCCCCCTCCTTCTCAAAGTGGCTCCATCACTTCCCTTTGTCCTTCCTCTTTATTTTAGCCTCATCTTCCTGCTCTCTTCACCTTCCTACTCCTTGGCTTCACATCACTTGTTAGGGCTGGAAGTGACCTTAGATATCATGTGGCTTAAGCCATTGCTTTAAGATGGGAAAACTGAGGCTCATGCGACAATGTTCTAAAGCAAGGGATGGGGAGAGACCAGCCTCTCCTCCTGTCTAGAGCTATTTTGTCTGCACTGGGCTGGTTCTTTCTTTTTCCTTTCCCTTCTGAACACTGAAGGGGTCAAACTGGTGACTTTCTTAAGACCCTCTATCTTGTAGGGGCTCCAGATATCATCAGTCAGTAAGCATTATCTTCTCTGCATCCTCATCTGTGACCCTGGCTTCTTCCCACTCAACCCCTCCATGATTCTTTCTACAGTTTCTCTTCTCTTACTTTCTCTCTATTGCTTCACACATCTGGTTTTACCTCCTCACCCTGAAGACAGCTTTTCTCCCCTGCGGGCTTCTAGCAGAGGCTGGAGGCTTCTGAGGAGGGTGAGACTTGGTCTCCTAGGCAACAGGGCAGCACAGGAGGGGAAAGGAGAGATGTGGAGGGGAGCCGAAGAGAAGTAAATTCCTACAAGACTAGGTTCACCCAACAGAAATCCTGGAAGGAAATGTGAAGTTTGGTGCAGAGAGGAACCACCAGAAAAGAAGCTCTTTCATTCTAGAGAAAGAGGATTCCAACCTGGGAGCCCTGGGATCTTCATTTTGGAAACTAGTTGCTCCCACTGTGAACTGAGGAGCCAATGTGTGTATTGGAGAGGGGCTGATGGTTCCAGGAGTCCTGAGTCTGAGGTTATAGACATGAGGGTCCTGGGGAAGCCCTAACCTGAGAGAAGCACACAGTAGGTACTCAGGAAATAGGGTAAAGGAGATGACAGTTTCCTTCAGGGAAGATGAGGAGGAAAGTGAAGAAGAAAAGAAGGGAAAGGGAAGGAAGAAAGCAAAGAAGGACAATTGTAAAGAGGGAGGGATGGAGGAATAAAGAGAGGAAGAGGAGGGAAAGAAGGGAAGTACAAGGTAAAAGGAAGAATATTGGAAGGACTAAGGAGAGGTGAACAAAAGGAGAAGAATAGAAGGAAAGAATGAGAGAAGGAGAAAGCAAGGGAAAGGAAGGAAAAGCAAGACAAAGAAAAGGAAGGAAAGGGAATGAGATGGAAAAAGAAATAAGGAGGAAGGAAACAATACAGTACATGGAAAGTATACTAAATCTGGAGTCAGAGGACCAGGGTTCAAATTCCCAATCTGCTACTTGTTACATGTAGGACTTAAAGAAAGCTACTTAAACTCTCTGAACCTCAGTTTGCTCAGCTATAAAATGAGGGGATTGAACTCAGTGGCATCTAAAGTCTCTTCTAAGTCTAAAATTCAGACCATGGGGTAGGGGAACAAATAAACAAATGGAAATTGGAGGGATTTTTTCATTGATTCAAAGGAGGAAAAAAACTAACAAGTAATATGCTTTTACGTAACTTGGACTCTGGACTCCTTTCCCTTCCTTTCCCATGAGGTGGAATCTTTCTCCCCAGTTTCTTGGTTAAGATCACTTCCATCTCCATCAGAACCTCCACTCACTCATGAACAAAATTAAGATGATAACAATGGTCAGATCTATCATATTGGGCTGTTGTGAGGTTCATGTGAGATAAGGCACTTAATGCTCTTCGAATGGAGGTGTGCCCATCCACAGGAGGGGCAGAAATCACTAGCCTGAGAGGTAGCAAGGTCACTGTAACTCTAGATTCCATAAAGTCCCTTTTTGGCATCACTTTGTCTGTGGCCTCCCGACAAACACTTGAAATGGATTTTGCAGACACGGTCATACTCACGAGGGGCTTATGATCCCAGACAGAGCCAATTAGTTATGATATCCGCTGATGCAAATCTAGAGAGCCTCTAGGCCATGAGTAAGCATGTGATACACAAGGCCTGGAATTGCAGAATTAAAACATTAATACTGAGAGGGACATTCAAGATCACTTAGTCCAACCCCTTCATTTTACAGATGAGGAAACTGGGACCCTAAGAAGAGTGTTCGGAGACTCTGGAGCATAGACAGGATTTGCCCGTTGTCTCATAACTAGTCTCTGGTAGTGCTAGGACTCCAAACTGTGCCTCCAGACACCCAAGGCAGGGCTTCTTCCTCTATCTCATGCTGGTTCTTATAACCATTAGATGTTTGGGAAGTCATGAATGGGGGATAGTCATGGGACATATAGGTGAGAACTGAGGCTCAATCTGGCTTAATCAGGGATGTCTCTACAGATAAGGTCAAGGAAAGAGGCTATTTCTAGCCTGACATCAATCAATCAACAAGCATTTCAATAAGGATGTGTTTGACTATTGAAATACAAAGACAAAATTAAATGTTGTCTGTCCCTGAGAGGTTTCTGCTCTCCAAGTATAAATAAAGATATAAAATATATACAGGGCAGGGGGAGGGGGAGACAGAAGTGGAGGCACTGGCTACTGGGGAGGAGGGAGAAGAAGAGAGATGAAATGGTGAGTATAAGAAAAAATAAATAGGCCACCTCTGGATGTTCTACTCCATCCTCATCCCCAACACTCTCCCCCTCCCTTCCCAACCCTAAATCTATCTTCTCATCTCTACTTCATGGGATATTCCTCTCCATAACCCCATCCTTATCTCTATGTCTACATCTCCATCCTCATTACTCCACTCTGAAAATCTTGGCAATATGATGCTACTGAACAAGTGAAATCAAGCCTTAGAGAAGTTCCATACTTCAATTTGTTCTCCAACGAACTCAGAAAGAGCCTTGGTCTTTTTCAAGGGAAACGAAGGAGCAGCAGAGCCTAGAGATACCCAAGGCTAGAGAGGGTGCTATCCACTTCTGCTCTTCCTACTACCAGGACTAAAGGCTCTCCTCCTCTCTCCTCCTTCCTTATTAATTCTACAGTTATAAAGAACATAATGTATATAACAGGCTGCAGTTTCAGTACAAGAAATTTCTTCTCCCTCTTTTCCTCCCCATTTCTCTCCTCCACCTTTTTCCCCTTTCTCCCACCTTTATTTCCAGCTCTCCTTCCTTCCTTTCTTCTTTCTTCCCTCTCCCTCTCTTCTCCCTTTCCTCCCACCTTCCTTTTTTATTTATTTCTGCTTTCTCTCCTCCCTCCCCCACTTGTCCTTTCTCCTCCCCAACCTCTGCAGCTGGCACCCTGGCATTAACTCTCTCTCCCTACCCCTGAACAGTCCTGTTATTATTCAGAAGAGTCTCCTGATTGAAAAGGCCCCTAAGGCGCTCGCAAATAAAAATCCTTTAATTGGGAAGTTGTTAACTTCTCAAAGAGGAATTTTAATTTTTTCTCACCCCCCTCCCATTCTCTTTCCCTAAACCAAGGTAATAAATGCTAAAGGATAATATTCAGATATTCCATCACCATCTACCCCATGCTGTCCTCCACATTCTCCCCTCCCTTTCATCAGCAGATCACCAGAAGATAGCGAAGTTGCCATTGAGTGGTAGGACCAGGAAAACATAGCCAGCCTCTGACCCTGTGCTATCATCAACCTCAAATTCTGTTCCATTTGACAAACATTTGTTAAGCTCCTACTATGTGCAATGTCCTGCAAATAGAAAGACAGCAGCCCTGTCATCGGAGAGCTTAAAGCTAGTGGATCTATCTTGGATAATCAGAAAACAAGAGCAGAAATAATCATACTAACAAGTGCAATGGAGAGGTTCAGGCAAAGTGCTATGAAAAATTCAGGGAAAGAGATTATCATTACTATTATTGTAAACAATTATTATTTTATGTGCTTTTTGATTTTTATTATCAATAAATATTTTAATATTGATTGAATATTGATAATAACAACAAAATACCCAATACGCAATTAGCTTCTCAGTCATATATTATATTATATTAACTGATCTTCACAGAAAGCCTTTGAGGCAAGCACTTTGAATATTATTATTATATCATTTTCTGATGAGGAAATTCAGGTGAAAAGATTTGCCCATGGTAGTATGGCTAAGAAATTTCACAGGCAGGATTCAAACCCAGGTTCTACTGACTTCCAGGTCCAGAGTTCTTTCCATCAAACCACACTACCTCTCCTATATGAGAGGTACCCTCATACACATAGTACCACTTTTATATGAAAGAAATGGGGGGGGGGTGCTGGTGCTTGGCCTGGGCCTTGAAGAAAGATTCAATAGACAAAGTAAAAATGCTTTGCTCTTGTCATTTTAAGATCGAATCAACTTCCCTTCCCCTCCCCGTATATCAGTAGCCAAAATGACAGAAGGAAGAAGGAGGGGGGAGAAGAGGGAAGAAGGGAAGGAGAAGGAGAAAGAGGAAGAGGAAGAAGAGAAAAAGAAAAAAGGAGAAGGAGGAGAAGGAGAAGGAGAAGAAGGAGAAGGAGGAGGGGGGGGGAAACAGACATTTATATAAAAATTTAAGATTTGAAAAATGTTTTCCATGTATCATATTGTTTAACACTCACAACAACCATGTGAGTGAGGCATATGCTATTATTATCGCCATTTTATAGATGAAGAAACCTAAGTGACTTTCCCAGCATCACCCAGCTAATAAGTATCAGAGTGGGCTGACTCTTTCAAACATCAAAGCGTCCCATTTCACTTAACCAACCAGCATTTTTGAAGCAGCAGCTAAGTCAGACATCAGGGACACAAACCCAGAACTAAAACTGTCATGGACCTCAGGGAAATCTGAGGGGGATCATACACTTCTACTTCCACAGACTCTTCCACAAGAATATTCAGGTCCTCTGATTCACCCTGATCTCATGGGAACAGTCCTAAATTGGACAGAGGTCAATTCATTTCCATCAACATTAACTAAATCCTTAAGGGCAGCTAGATGGCACAGTGAATGGAGCACTGTCCCTGAAGTCAGGAGAACCTGAGTTCAAATCTGATCTCAAATGCTTACTAACTGTGTGACCTTGATCAAGTTATCTAAGCTTGATTGCCTTGCATTCAAGACTCTCTCCAGTCATCCTGATTCATATCTGGCCCCTGGACCCAGACTCTGGTGAAGAAAATGAGGCTGGTGACTTAGCACAGCAACTCCTCACTCAAATACAATTCACATGCTTGTCATGACATCACCGTCCTGGTGCCAAGGTCTTCATTGAGAATAAAGAACAAACATTATTATCACTAAATCTCTACTTCACATCCAGTTCTGTGATAGAGACTTGGGAAGGTAGAATTTAGGTAACTGAGGCAGATCCTAGAACTCATGGTTGGAGCGAAAGACTTGCTTTCCAGGCCTGGTTCTGCCATTTTCCAACCATGTACCTCGGTCACATAATTTCCCTGGGACTTCAGTTCCCTGACCCATTCAATGGATGCTCTTCTGTCCTCCCAGGATGGTTGTGAAAATTAATGAGATATTCAGCGTGAAAACACTTTGAAAAGTAAATGCCTAAAGGGATTCTAAATCCCCCCCCCCATTCTCCAGACTTCATTCAAGGTCTTTCCTGCCCCATAAAGCCTTCCCTGACCACCCTAGTTGACAGTCATCTCTCCCTCTTTTGAATTCCTTCAGCCCTGAGTGACCTTTTACAACTTTATGCCTTGGATTAATGACATACTGGGAACTATCTTGTCTTGCCTGTGAATCTCTTTCTCCTCCTTGAGAATTGGAGATCTCCATGGAAAAAGCAAGGGTTCTTCTCCTCTGGTGTCTCCCAAGTGCTCTGAAACTAGACATGGGGGACCACTGGGGAAAGGGGAGGAGGGAAAACACAACAAAGACTTGCTCCGCACTGACACCTACTGGGACTTGCTGGAATTGTCTTTGCCTCCTTTTTCCTCATTCCCTACCTCCCACTCCTCACAATAACTCTCCTTAATGGTTGCTGTCCTAGACCAAGGTTGACTCAGGGACCCAGAACCTTGTCCTGATTCCTTGGAGGGAAGCAGTAAGAGCAAAAGAAAATTGTTTATTCTTCAACGGGGCTGAACCAGGATCCAATTTATTTCCTCAGAGTCCTCATTAGCACTGATTGGGCCTCAAGCCCCAAGCCAACTTCTGGAATAAAGGCTTTCCATCAGAACTTGCAAGGTTGGTATGCCCAAAGGGCAACAAAAATGTGCATACCCTTTGACCCAGCAATACCACTACTGGGTCTATACCCTGAAGAGATGATGAAAAAGGGTAAAAACATCACTTGTACAAAAATATTCATAGCAGCCCTGTTTGTGGTGGCAAAGAATTGGAAATCAAGTAAATGTCCTTCAATTGGGGAATGGCTTAGCAACCTGTGGTATATGTATGTCATGGAACACTATTGTTCTATTAGAAACCAGGAGGGACGGGATTACAGGGAAACCTGGAGGGATTTGCATGAACTGATGCTGAGCGAGATGAGCAGAACCAGAAAAACACTGTACAACCTAACAGCAATATGGGGGTGATGTTCAACCTTGAAGGACTCGCTCATTCCATCAGTGCAACAATTGGGAACAATTTTGGGCTGTCTGCAAAGGAGAGTGTCATCTGTATCCAGATAAAGAGCCGTGGAGTTTGAACAAAGTTCAAATTTTAATTTTTTAATTAACAAAAAAAAACCAGATATCTTATTGTCTGATCTTGTTATCTCTTAGACTTCTTGTCTCTTCCTTAAGGATATGATTTCTCTCTCATCACACTCAATTTGGATCAATGTACAACATGGAAACAAAGTAAGGACTGACAGATTTTTCCGGGGGGGGGGGAGTAAGATTGGAGGGAAAATTGTAAAACTCAAATAATATCTTTAATAAAAAACAATTTAAAATTAAAAAAAAAGAATTAAATGACAGAGGTAAAACTCCAATGTTCTTTCCATTACTTGCAACTTCCCAACATATTAAATTACAGTGTAAGGTCAATTATATCAAATGTTAGCTTGAGCATTCTTGGAATAGATAATTAACACATCTAGAACTCAATTATACTTTGGGCAGCCAGATTAGACATAACCCCTGTGAGGGATAAAGTTTCTTTTGTAAATTTGGAGAGTAAACTAAACTTTGCAATAAATATTTTCCAGGACAATGGGAAAAAAATAAAGAACTTGCAAGGTTGGAAGCAAACACTAGCAGTCAGATCCTCTGCCCTAGGCGGGGTCAGGACTTGGGGAGTCACAGACCTCATCCACCATCACTACTAAATCTCACCCATTCCTTCTCTAAATGAGTGAACCCCTCCTCTCTGGAGTCTTTCCTGATCACTGGACCTCCCCTCCCTTGGTCCTACAGTATCTCATAGCATCACAGGATTTTGAGTTTCAAGGAAACTTAGAGATCATTTGATGAAACAATTTTATTTGACAGAAAAAAAAAACTGAGGTCCAGAAAGGGAAGGGAATTACTCTAAAGTCACAAAATTACAAAAAAGAAAAGTCAGGATCTTAGACTCTAAATCCAGTGACCTTTCCACTAAACTACATTCTAATCATACCAATGTCAGAGCAGGTGGGACCCTAAGTCCATCTGACAGATCTCTAACATTTAGTCTCTCTGATGGATGTTCATCCAATCTCTGCAGAAATACTTCCAATGATGAACAGCTCACTCCCCAATTTCATAATCCATTCAATGGTTGTATTGCACTGATTGTCAGGAATTTTATTGATACATAGTGCTTTTATTGTCTTCTAATCATTTCAGATTTCCATGTTGCATTGTTTCAATTATGTTTCTCTCCCAACCAAACTAGGAGCTCCCCAGGGCAGGGACTGTGTTTACTCCTCTTTCTTTCTCCCAAGTCTGCTACAATCCATAAATATTTCATAAAAAGATGAATAAAAGAACACAGCTTGTTATTATAGGGATTAAAATGTGGCAAGAGCACTGACTTTGGAGTTTCAAAGCATGTCTCTGTCGTTAACTTACTATGCAACCTTGAATACCTAGGTCACAACTTCCAGGACCAAGCTGATTTCTCAGGGCCCTGATACATATGAATCCTCAAGTTCTATGGTATTTGTATGGAGCTATCTTAGCAGGTCCTCAAGGACCTGTCTTAATGAAGAGATGAAGCGATCAGTTTTCATGTGAATAATTGTACGTATATAAATGCAGTCAGTAAATTGCGTAGAAAAACAGCTTGTTTCCCTTAGGTAGATTAATGTTCCCTTGCATGTTACTTATGCATTTTGTTAATAGTAGGTTAATAAATATTGGTTGAACTGATGGTGTCATGAAGAAGACTTGGAAATATCATTCCCCTTCTCCAAAGCCTCAGCAACTTCCTGTCCATCATGGGACTATTGCCACTGGGAGAGATTGAAAACTCGATTTAACACTTAAAGCCTTTCAAGACTGACTCCCTTTCCAAACTTATTTTGCATAATCCACCCTACCACCTATGACACAGATTTCGCATTCTCACCATCACGGGGTTACCTTCTATTTGTCCCCCATTGAATAAGCCTGGAATGCTGTCCTCCCTCTCCCTCCTCTCCAACTAGAAACTGTGTCCTATAACCCTCCTCCTGCATGCTCACAGTAGGTGCTTAATAGATACTTATTGCCTAAGTGACTTCCCTCTTCTTCAAATTATCTAGAATTTATCTTTGTTAATATGGTAGAACACCACCCCCCCCATATAAGTTCCTCTAAGACAGACTTCATTTTTTCTGTGTTTCCCCAATGCATAACACATAGTAGGTCCTTTCTAAGTTTCTTGGTTTGGACTAGATGTCTTTGGGGCCACAGTTCTATTGTGAGGGCAGTAGGAGATAAAAATAAATGATCTCTGAAGTCTTTTTTTCTTCTAATCTTCTGTGAAACTGAAATCCACAGTACAAATGCAATCAATTAATACTATATACAAAGATGACTTTAGAGCATCAGTTTCTCCAAATCTAAAAGGAAAAGGGAATAGGCTAGGCTTTTAAAAAGAACACCAGTTACATGCTAACATTAAAATGGTTTTGCAAATATTATCTCATTTGATCCTCACTACAATCCTTCAAATGAGGTGCTATTATTTTACAGCCAAGAAAACTGAGGCAAACATGTTAAGTGAGTTGCCCAGTGTCACATGGTTAGAAAGTAACTGAGGTTGGATTTGAACTCAGATCTTCCTGATTCCAGGCCCAGGAACTCTATTCACTGCACCACCTGTCTCAAAATGGAAGAAAAATAAGAATAACAAAACTTGCAGCTCTCTACCTTAAGATAAGAGAATGGTATAGTAAATGGAACTTTGTAACTAGAATCAGGACCTAGATTTGAATCCAGATTCGTCCTCTTACTAGTGAGGTGAACTTGGACAAGTCACTCAATTTTTTCTGGCCATTAGTTTTCCTCAACTGCAGAGGGAGGAGTTTGAATTGAATGATCTAAGGTCCTTTTGGTACCTAACCTATTGTGAATGCAGGTAAAAGAATTGGTAAACCACAAAGCACAATAGAGATATGATTCTATGATTTTTTTAAATATTATAATTCATGGGAAAGATAATCAATTAAATTATAATTAAACACTAGACACTGGGCTATGCAGCTATGCTACAAAGACTGAAATTCATAATGATAATAATAACATTAAACAGCTAATATTTATCTCTCATTTTTTAGCTTGAAAAGGACTTTACATATATTCTTTCATTTAATACTCACAATGACCCAAAAATTTAATTATCTTCCCTTTGCAAATTATTCTCAGACTTATTTATCCAGTTCAAACCTGTCTCCTGACCTGTTTCTTTGTTGTGATCATGTTGGTGGTGGGTGTTCTGTCTGTTTGTTTTTTGGAGTTTGGGGGTGCATTGTCTATATTATATTCTCAGCATTTGGAAATTGTTGCTGTTGCTGCTGCTGCTGCTGTTTCTCCTTCATTCTCCAAGAAGCTCATGACATCAGGGAGGTAATGCCTGACAAGCAAGTGAGGGGGACTGTGCTAAGTCACCAGCCTCACTTTCTCCTCTGGAGTCATCTAGGTCCATAGGCCAGATGTGGATCAGGATGACTGGAGATGGCCCTGGATGTGAGACAATCAGGGATAAGTGACTTGCTTAAGGTCATACATAGTAGTTACTTAATATATGGTTGTTTGACTTCCCTGTTATTATTTCCATTTTACAGATGGCAAAACTAAGATGGAGAGCAATTAAATAACTTGCTCCAAAATCTCACAGCTAGTGAGTGTCTGAGGCTAGATTCTAATTTGGGTGTTCCTCTGTCTCCATGTCTTTTCAACAATGGTGGAGACCACAAGTAAGCATAAAAACATATACAAAACTATTTTTAAATGATTTTGAGAGGAAAGCCCAGGCAACTAGAAAGGATGAGGAGGAGGAGGTCAGGAAGGATGCTAGATTGCTAATAGAATGAACTTTAAAGGAAACTTTAAGAGCTGGAGGTAAAAAAGGGGTGGATTCTAGGCGTGTCATTGAGAAGATCCCAGCCAGCCCTTCCAAAAGGTTGTCTCTTGTTTCTCTCCCCTCCCACTCTAACCTGGCCACCACTTTTATCTCCAAGGTTCTGGCTCCTTGCTCCTACTTTCAATCATGGCCCTGGCTCCAGTCTGGTTCAATCCCTTCCCAGTTCTCTGGCATCTCCTCAGATGTCCCTGGCTGTCTCTCTGTGGCTGACTCCCCTCCCTCTCCTCAAAGGAGGGAGGAGAGGATGCCACTCAGGGGCTAATGGGAAAGGGGCCAATTGATCAGCTGCACTGATTTAGAAGTTAATAAATGTTAAGAGCTGCTCTATAAATCACAGACACACAGAGAGGAAGTGACCTGGACAGGGGGCTGAGCGAGTTAGCAAAGGGGTTTTATTTAAAAGCAATTTATCTCTGATGCACTGCAAGGTGCCACCCGCTAGCAGTACTGCCTACCAGAGAAATAACCCATCTCCCTTCCTCCTTCCTGGTTCCTTCCCTCTGCCATAGACACTACACTTACAGACTAAGGATACGAAGGACACCAAAGACACAAAACTCAGTGGGAAAATCCAAAGACACATTCCATAAAGGCATTCTCCTTACCCATTATTCAAGGTCCTCCATTAAAATCAGACCTTTCCAACTTGAGGATCTTAGGATGAGAGATTTTGAGCTGGAAGGAGTCTTGGAAGTCATCTTATCTAATTTTTACAGATGGGGAAACTGAAACCCAGAGAGAAGAAATAATTTGGCACTAGAACCCAAGATTCTGGGTTTCTATTGAAGAGCAACACTAAGTTTTTTGCTGGTTTGCTGCAAGGCAACTTCCTGCTTGACTCTGAAGTTGGAGGGGGCCCAGAAAACTGTAGAATTAGAGCCACTCTGTGGACATGTCTTATTTTCCCTTCTCCTTTTCTCAGAGTCCTGGATTGTCCTTTCATTAATCAATCATCTCATCAATGCTGAACTCCAACCCCACCTCCTCTGAGAAACCTACTCATTTAGCAGACCTGTTCCTCCTGAGAACCTCCATGATACTTTCTTCCTCAGTTTCCTCATCTGTAAAATGTGGAGGAAATGGAATAGACCTGTAAAATCTATGATCCTAAAAATCCTATG
Source organism: Macrotis lagotis (assembly GCF_037893015.1). Classification (NCBI taxonomy): domain Eukaryota; kingdom Metazoa; phylum Chordata; class Mammalia; order Peramelemorphia; family Peramelidae; genus Macrotis; species Macrotis lagotis. The sequence continues at coordinate 32,672,600 of NC_133661.1, read as the reverse complement.
ACTGAGGATAAAAAGATGGTGATTCATATTCAGTTTTGGAGGCAGCTAGATGGCATGGTAGCTAGAGAGGCAAACTTGGGATCAGGAAAATCTGACTCCAAATTCAGCCCTCTATGATTCTAAGTAAGTCACTTTGCTTCCCTTTGCCTAAATTTTCTTGTTTGCAAAAGGGAAATATTAAGAGCATTTACCTCCCAAGGTTGATGTGAGAATCAAACGAGATGTTTGTAAAGTACCATAGAAATGGTAACTACTATTACTTTTATCTCAACTCTAACTTTTGATGGCTTGTGTCATTCTAAGTAAATCATTTTACTTCTCCTGAGTCTGTTTCCTCATCGGTAAAATGGAAATATTTAGACTCTCATGTCATGGCAAGTCATAAAATTGCTCTGGAAATGGAAGCTCAGATTATCTGTGAAGGTACTAATCATCACAAGAGAGAGGATCGGGCATCTTCTCTAAACCATGTGTCCCCTCAACACTGATCATCACTCATTTTCTAAATGCTTACTGCTTTGAATTGAATTCAGAGGCAGTAGGAGCCCAAGAATTTCCACTGGAATAATAGTCTATCACCTTCTAGCTGTGAGACATTGGATAAGTCATACTAATTCTTTGAGATTCATTTTCTTTCATCTCTTTAAAATGATGGGGTGGGATTAAAAAAAAATTTCTCGGATGATTTTTCAGTTCTGTTATTCTGTGAATCTGAATTTAGAGTTAGATGGCTGGTACCATGGATAGTTACCTGCTTGGGGACCCTGGCGGCTGAGGGCAGAACTTTTCTTCATCTTCAGGCAAATAGGTTGATCACTTTCCTCTCCCACCTGTCTCCCACCATTAGCTAAAGAAATGCCTCCAGGCGCCAGTTATGGGTTAAATTGGAGAGACTAATTATTCTTCCTGGGCTACCCAGTGCTAACTCATTAGCAAGAATATTTTAATGGAGATAACAGGACTTCAAAAACCCACTGGAACTGCCCGGAGGAAGGAAACCCCAAAAGTCTTTACTCTCTATGTCCTTCAACTTCCTTCACAGGCAACAAAATAGAGATGAAGCCCTCCTGATTGAAGCTACAAGGGACCAGTCTGGCCTAGCAGACTCTCTAGACCAACATAGTGTTTTCTGTCTGCCAGCTCATGGGGTATGCCCAAGGTCACTGGGGGAACTGTGACTCCACCTACACAAGTTCTCAGGGTCTCATCATAGTTCTAGCCCGAGACAAGAAGGAAACTCCCAAGGCTCTCACCTTGCCTGAGAATCAAAGGACTTAGATTCAGATCCTGCCTCTGCCTTTGACTGGATGTGTGACTTTGGGAAAGTCATTTTTCTTCTCCAGGATTCAATCTTCTTTCTTTTCTCTAAGTTTAGGATAATAATACCTGATCTACCTTAGGAGATTGTTGGGTTAATTTTCCTAAAGACCAAGAGACAAGAAGGATTTATTAAACTTCTAGGAAGGGTCAGGAAATATTTAGCCTTTGATCATTCTTTTCTCATTGGATCCTCACAACAACCTGGGAGGGAGGTGCTATTATTATCTCTACTTTACAGAGGGGGAAACTGAGGTAAACAGGGTGAAGTGACTTGCCCAGAGTCATACAACTAGCAAGTAACTGAAGCTAGATTTGAATTCAGATCTTCCTGACTCCAGGCCCAGGGATGGATCTACTGTTTACCCTAGTTGCCCCAGAGGGGAGAGGACAGTTAAGACAGCCAAGTTGAGGATGAATCTTGGATTGACAGGACAAACGACCTTAATGTCCAAAGGAACATTTGAGTAGATCTGGATGGTAGGTCCAGACCCAGACATCTTCAGAGACATCTACCCAACCTCCCCATTAACAGAGAAAGAAAACTGAAGCCCAAGGAGGGGAAGTCAAATCTGTCCAGGGTCAACACAGTAGAGATTACATAAGCTTAGACATGATTATAAATATAATGGTCTTTTGTTCCACCATATCATCTTTTAAAAGCTAATTTGGCTCTTCTCCTATAAATATGGCAATTTATAATTTTACTTTAGGATATAGGAAGGAAAGCTAAAAGGGACCTTGGAGATTTTATTTTTCAGGAAAAGCCTGGGAAGAAGTGACATGCTCAAGGTAGTAGTCAGGGGAGAGTCAGGAAATGAAGTCAGATCCTCTGGCCCACCCTAGATACTCTATGATCAAACTCAACAAGCCAACTAGTGGAAGTCATGTAGATGGGTCACAAACTTTGACCCATGCTCCCACCCCTTTTGATGCTTAGTTCATTCTTTTTAAATTTTTTAAAAATATGAGTTAGCAAATATGAACATTTCAAAAAGAGGTTTTTAGATGAAGTTTTGAACTTGCTTGTTTTTTTAATTGTATGTTATAATTAATATAAAAGTGACAAAACTGCCCTGTTTGATGGTGTCCCATTCTGAACTACCTTCTTACTCTTCAGATTATCCTTTAGACCTGTTTGAGTCAATGAGGTCCATGGATCCAGAGAAAAGTTAAGAGTCATCAATCCTGCCCTTCTTGCCTTGATAGGAATAGGGGTAGCACCTTCTCATTTAAAATACCTCAATAAAATGCCTTAGTTTAATTTTCAAGGGGCAGAATTCTGGTTGTGTACCAGTCATTTACCTGTAAACCCCTCATGACTGAATCTTCTCATAGGAAACCAGGCAACTTACCTTTCACTGGAGGGCAACTTGGAAGGTGGGCAGAGAATCCTCCTTAACTTGTTCAGCCCAGGCTCCAGTGGATGCCCTGGTCACTTTCCTTCCCGGGCCTGCTGTGGTTGAGGGCTCAGGGATAGGGGGGGCAGGAGGCTGTAGAGAGAAAGAGAAGGAGACTCAGGTGTGAAGGCCATCAAAAAGGTCTCCCGTTGGGGCTGGAAACTACTCCCTAGCCCAGCCTAGATCAGCCCAGAAGGTAAATTACTGACTCAACATTAGAAGTCCTAGCTAACCTAGAGAAATCACTTCAGCCAAGTCTCAAACACCCCCCAACTTAGCCCCTAATACACAGGCAGCACCTGACCACTCAGTCCCGCCCCACTTCCACTCCAAGTGCATGCACAGAAATCACATATTTGATTCAATGCATAGGACTGAAAAGAAACATAGGAGGCACCCCAGAATGCCCCAGAGTACAGCCATCTCATTTTACAGATGAGGAAATTGAGGTCCAAGGGCATCCAATGACTTGTCCTAAGTCACTCAAGTAATTGTAATTAGCAGAACTGGACTTTCCACTGCACACTATGAGGCCATCACTGCCTAGAATCTCCCTTACCCATGCCCTGGTCATTGTGCTCTGGTTTATATGTTTGGCAGGTTCCTGTAAGAGGAGTTTTCTTTGTCAGTCTCAGTCTATAAAAAACACCCCCAACCTTTCTGTCTCCAAGATCTCTTTCTTTCTCTTCAGTTGATTCACTTCCCAAAACAGATGCCTGCTGCCCATCTAGGTGACCTGAGAACTTAACCTACCTGGCCTCAGTTTCTTTAACTGTATAATGAAGGGATTTGACTAAATGATCGACCTATGATCCAATGATTCTTTGAGTCAATGACAGAGGGCAGCTGCCAACAGTCCACTGGACCTGTCTGCTGGCTAGCAGGGAGAATTGGCCCTCCCTGAGCCTTTGTTCTCCTGGCCTTTATTCTTGCTTTTAAAAACCAAGACTTTAAAAGGTAAAAGAGGCCCAAGGAAGTCATTTCAGAGGGGAAAAATCATTGCACATTGCAGAGTTCGAGTGTTTCAAGTTCATTTCTGTGAATACACTGTACCCTCACAATAACCGAGGCAGTTATGGCCCTTGTTGTTACCTCTTTTTTACAGATAAAGAAATGGAGGCCCAGGGCAGTTTGCTCAAAAATAATCACCTACTTAGTGATAGTCAGGATTCAACCTCAGTCTCCTAATCATTCACTGCACCTTATCCAGCCTCTGTCCCTGCCAGTAAAGTCCTTTTCTCTCTCTATACACAATACCAACTACCTGTAGGAAAGAGTATTATCATTTACCCTGCTATAAATCACCAGAGACAATAATGCTTCTTCATCATCACCATCATCATCATCATCATCATAGTATCATCTTCATTCTCTTCATTATTTTATTATTATCATTAATTATTATTATTATTACATTTTTAATAATTAGCAACATTTCTTTAGAATTTTAAGGTTTGCAAAGGGACTGTTGGCCCTAAGGATATCATCTTAATTATATTGCATCCTGAGTCTAGGCCTAACCATGACATTGTCTTACCTGTACCTTCAGTGACTCTTCAGTATAACATACAAATTCCTTGGCTTGGCATCCAAAGCCTTCCACAGTTTGATTGCACTCTGTTTTATCAGCCTGATTTCACCATCCCCTCCTCATCACTCTCTTCACATTTCCATCATGTCTGTTCCTTCCTCTAACCTTTCATTCAAACTTGACCATCCCCCCCATCCCTAAAAGGCAATCCTTCTGCATTTCCACCATTTGGAATTCTTTCCTTTCGAAATCCAGCTCAGCTTCAGGAAACCCTCTGATTCCCCCACCTAGGAGGAAGGTTTCCCTTCCCAAATGTCCCTAGAACATTTGTTCTATCTCTCCTGCATTTTATCTTACAGATAAATACATAAATGTATGTATGTATGTATGTATATATATATATTTATACATAATATATGTGTTTATGTTTGTAATGTTACATCCTTCATTGGACACATTTCTCCTTGAGTGAAGAGACTCTGTCTTATTCCTCTTTCCCTGCCACCCCAGACAGGGTCCTATGCCATATAACAGGTCCTGAATATAAAGTGTTTCCTTATCTTATTGCCATCCTAATATCAAGAATGTAAGCCCCAAGAGAGCAGGAACTTTTTCATTTTTGTCTTTCTTGCTCCAGTGCCTCACCCAGTATCTGGCACAAAGCATGGTGCTTCATTGATGTGTGCTGATGAAGGAATACTAATGATAGCAATAGTTAGCATTTATACAATGTTTTAATATTAGCAAAACATGTTATGTGTTATCCCATTTGAGCCCTGGGAGAAAAGTACTATTACTATTCCCATTTTCCAGCTGAGGAAACTGAGAAGTGAAGAAGTGTTTAGCATGTGGTCAGACAGCTAGTAAAGGACTGAAAAAAAAAAGCATTTGAAAGTCTTGTTGTTGTGACTTCACATTCATGATGTCGCCTTAGCTACCCCACTCTCTTCCCAACCCAGATTTGTCCTGTTTGATATGATTTGTCCTTTTGGATATGAATGAATTGTAGGGGCCTAATGTGACACCTCAGCTAAGGGAAATAGGGATAATGTTCTTAACACAGGACAATACTTGAATTCTTTTTTTTAAGATTTTCTACAAAACATCAGATGGGCTTGAACCCAAAGGGCTCACTATGGTACCATTATCAACTTTTTTTTAGGAATACTTGAATTCTAAGGATGAAACCTTGAAAAAATAGTTGAACTTTAGCTCTGGAGTTAGTCTCTGTTCAGAGATCTGGCTCCACCATGATTGACTTGAGAAACTCATTTGCCTTCTTCAGAATTCAGTGTGTTCACCTGAAAGATAATTAGATATTATACTGATGCTGATGTATGTCCATTCTTGATGACCTCAGGGAGGGGATGTTATAACAAGCACCTGAACTGGATTTGAGTGAGGGGGTGCTCAGCTAAGTCTCCAGCCTCACTTTCTCCTCCAGAGCCAAATGGGCACAGTGGCCAGATCTGAATCAGGATAGAGGCAACTAGAAGGCATAATGGGCAGATCACTGGCCCTAAAGTCAGAAGGACCTGAGTTTAAATCATACCGCAGAAACTGTGTGACCTTGGGCAAGTCATTTAACCCTGATTACCTCACATCCAGGGTTATCTCTAGTCGACCTGATTCATATCTGGTCAATTATTGCTAAGGTCCCTTCTGACTATTAGGTTTATTTAATAATCAGCAAACATTTATTAAGCACTTACTGTTTGCAAGACTATATAAACTAGGTACTCAAACATTGCAGATAACCTCTTCTTTCAAAAGAGTTTTACCTGCTACTGGATTTCAATGACCTGGGGCCCAAAAATGCCCCAAGGGAGAGAGAGAGAAGGGCTCAGATGGTGCTATTAAGGACTTAGCCTCAGTCAACCTTGCAACACATAGTCTTTCTAGACAATTCCCTGTGGTGTTCCCTGTGCAGAAGACCTAAGGCAGGTAAGAGTTCATTCTGACACATAGCCTCCGCCAGCCTCCGCCCCCCTCCATCCCAGGGGAACAGTCATAGCCCAGGAGAAACACACCCACAGACATCCATGGAAGGACACCTGGGGACACCCAATAAGCAGAATCACACAGTTCTGCTGTAACAAGGTTTTAGCTGCCTCCTGCTCACTCATTTCTGAGAACTCTATTTTACACAGACAGTGTGATTAGGGCCAGTCACAGAAATACCAACAGTGCAAACCTTTCGTCTTCTCTCTGCTTATGTGGGTTGGTTGCGGGTGTTCTAGATGCTCAAGAGAGATTTATGCTAATATATGTAGCTGCTGTCTCTCCACCCCCACAGCTCAGCTGCCCTGCTCTCCTTGCTGTGCTAACACTAATTCTTGATTCTTCCAATGAGGGAATTTCAGATATCACAATAGGTTAGTGGGGGAGATATTTTTGGATGGGGTGGAGAACAGTGGTATACCCTTCCATCACATCATGTGAGCAACTGCCTACTCTGTGTATGGGTAGATGCTGTCCCAAAGAGGAAGCATCAAATCCAATATTGGCAGCTGTCAAGATTTGTAAGGATTTCAAGCCAGAAAGGATATTTTCTTCTTACAAATGAGAAAAAAAAATGAGTTCTGCATAGGAGAATGACTTGCCTCAAGACTCAAAGGTCTGAGATTCAAACCCAGGTCTTCTGATTTCAAGTTCAGACATTTGTCCATTTTGCCATTCTGCTTCCTTGATGAGATATGGGCACTTTCTTCACTGACTAGGACCCACCCCAACCTTTCCACTATCACCCCATCCCCAAGAATCTATCTGCTGCAGGTCTATTTTCAACTCCATCAGTCACAAAGTCAATTAACAGTCATCATTTATTAATTGCCTACTGTGTGCCAGTGTACTCATCTTCCTCCATAGAGATGTATTGATTACAGAAGGAAACAGAGAAGAAATCACCCTAGGATGGGAGAAAGATGGGGAAGAAGATTCTAAAAGATCTTTCCATTATGCCCCCATCTCTAAGTAATAGAGTCTAGTCTCTATCTGCTGTGGATTTGTTTCCAATTCCACCAGTCACAAAGTCATTCAACAAGCATCATTTATTAATTGCCTACTATTTGTTTAGTGTGCTCATCTTCCTCCATAAAAATGTATTGATTCCAGGGGGAAATATGGATGGTATGACCCTAGGATGGGAGAAAGATGGGGAGGAAGATTCTAAAGGGCTTGGAACCGCCTAAGACCTCAGTGAGGGGAGGCAGCCCAGGTGGTATCTCAGAAAGCTAATGAGTCATCAAGCCCCATAAATTAAGGCCCAGATCAGGCTATGGCTTCTATGGTCATCTTCTTCTCTTCTGGCCTGCATCAGACTGATAGATGCAGCCTAGGTCTGGAGAAGTATGATGTGTCCCATCCCATGGTCCCCTCCACATGACCTAGCACACAACCTTCAAGACCTTCCTCTGCAGAGGCAAGTCCCTCTGACCGGGCCTTGCATCTCCTCTATCAAAGCCACTCCCCCTCTTCCCTCCTCTCCCCCTAAGAAAAAAAAGCCTTAGAGGCCACATGTCCCTACCTGTCCCCAGGGCTCCTGGATCAGCCCAGCAGCCAGATGCTCTCTTTTATTACATGATAATTGGTTTCAACAGCTTCCCTCCAACCTTACTTCTCCTCTCCCCCCCACCCCCAAAGTATCCTGAAGCTACAGCTCTCCTCTGACATCACAATGGGTTGCCATGGAAATGGGACCACAGACAGAGCATAAGAATGATTTGGGGAAGGGGTGGAGGGAAGGGGAGGAGGAAGCAGCAGGAGTTGATGAGCGGCCCTACAGGACAAGCTGGGGGGGATCTTCAACACCAATAGCCAGAAAGCAAGAGAGATCTCAACTGGAGAAGCCAGCTAGTACCACCAAGGCTGCCAGCCAAAGTGGAGGCCTGCTCTGCAGCAGGAGCAGTGAGGTGGGATGGGCCAACACGCCCTTCCCTCTTGTTTACATATGACTTCTCTATTCTTGGAATCCTACTGAGTTCTGTGGAAGTGTTCTGTGGAATCCATGTGTGGTCTGTGGAATCTTCTGGTGTTAGATGGAATCCTCCTGGGTGCTTTGGAGTTCAAACCTCCAGGGTTCATAGGATCTGTGGGTAGCTGGATAGATATGTTTGCTGGTTGCAAACTCTTGCATCTTGACTCTGGGGCCCATGAACTCATCATCTTTGCAAAAATTCATTTTGAGAACAGTTTCAATATAACTGGTTTCCTTTGCAATCCTGTGTATTTTATGGTGTGTGTTTTAACACATGATTCACAGAAGCCTTCACCAAACTGTCACTGATGGGGTCCATGACACACATAAAAGGGGAAGAACTTTCACTGTGTGGTATGGGTGAGAACATCACTCTCTTGTTCTATTAGCTCCTTTCTCCAAAAATGGAATTTCATCAAACTGCCTGGCAGTGGTACAGTGGAAAGGGCTTTAGAAGAGGAGCCAGGGTACCTGGATTCATATCCTGCCCCATAACTCTCTGTGAGTTAAAACATCCCTGGAACTCAGTTTCTTTATCTGTAAAATGACAGAGCTGGAGAAGATGAATTCTGATACCCCCTTCCAGTGATGATGTGATGAGTCTGTGATCTTTGAAATCTCCCTTTGTCCTAGACCTAGAGAATCCATGAGCACCTAGTGAAGAGTTTCTTTCTCTGTGTTTTTATCTCCAGAGACTGGTAGTCAGTAGGTCAACAAATACTTTATTAAGGACTTTCTATGTGCTTCAGGCATTGTGCTAATTGCTTTTTTTCAGATGCCACCTCTTTGATCTACACACCAACCCCTGACACTATTTTGACTTCTATTTTACAGTTGAGGAAACTGAGGCAAACAGATTAAGTGACTTGCCATGGATTACACTGTAAATTTCAGAAGTGGGATTTAAACTTAGCTCTTCCTGACTCAGCTAGACAGTGCTAGACACAGCAGTGGGTCTGGAGTCAAAGATGATTCATCTTTCTTCTGGCCTTAGACATGTGACCCTGGGTAAGTCACTTCATCCTGTTAACCTCAGTTTCCTCATCTATAAACTGATCTAGAGAAGGGAAAGGCAAAACATTCCAGTATCTTTGTCAAGAAATCTCTAAATGGAGTCATGAAGAGTCAGACATGACTAAAAATGACAGAACAAGTTTCCTTACTCCAGGTCCGTGATCTAACCACCTTGGCCTTAGCTGCCTCTAATGGAGAAAGGAGAGGCAGAGTGGAAATACATAATTATTAAATTCTTACCATGTATTCAAACATGATCTCAGTTGGTCCTCCCTCAACTCTTTGAGGTAGATGATGTTAATATTCCCATTTTACAGTTGAGGAAACAGGCAGAGTTAAGGTGACATGCCCAGGTACAAATGACTAAGGCTGCATTTAAATGTAGCCCTTCCTGACTTCAGATCTAGCATCATTCACTGTAGCACCTGGCTACCTTTAATGGGTAAGATACCATGCAACTATCTATAGGTGATATATAGAGATATGTATGTGTATATATATATGTGTGTGCGTGTGTATATACATATATATATATATATATATATATATATATATATATACATACATATATGGTACAATGAATAGAGCACTAGGTTTGGAATCAGGAGGATGAGAGTTTGATTCCTGCCCCTGACATCACCTAATGTTATGGTCTTCTTCAAAAATAAAGGACATCATCTTCATCACATATTTTCTCTTATAAGTACACACCCCCATATATACACATATAGATAGATGATAGAAAACAAATGGGAGGTAGACAGATGATAGTGAATAGATATAGATAGAAAGATAGATAGATGATAGATAGACAGACAGACAGATAGATAATGGAGAAGACATTAACAGCTGGGAGATCCAGGAAAAGCTTCCCATAGAAGATGGGATTGAGCACCATAGAAGGCACTTAATAAGTATGTACTGATGGACAGTTGGTAGATGTATGAATGCATTTATAGTCTATCAGAGTGAGAGGAACCTTAGAGGTCAATCTGGTCTACATCCTATCCTTGACAGAGGAGGAAACTGAGGCCTAAAAAACACCTGAAAAATTCTAGAACTAGAACTCAGGTCTCCTCATGCCCTGTTGGTGTATTCCTTGTTGGAGTTGGTGTTTCATGACCAGGAGATGGAGAGGAAGTTTTCTCTCTGAAGAATAAGAACCCTATAGAGTTTAAAGTCATAGCCTCATTAGCCTTATACTCTAACCACTGAGCCCATTGGTTAAAGTCTCACACTAGAGAAAAGGCCCTCATTTCCTAATCCATGGTTGGAAGCAGTCCCAAGATTCAGGAAAGGCCTTTGCTAAGTAGCACTTCTAGCATTCCAGGAATGAGGTGGACTCTTTTCAACACTCTCTTCCTCCGAGAAGTGCTCCACCGCTCGCTGATTATATTGACAGTGTGGAGAGGAATGGACTAGACTGACGAGTCAAGAGATCTGGACTTAAATATAACCTTACTGGAAAAATCACTTGTCTTTTCTCAGACTCAATCTTCTTATCTGTAAAATAGGGATAATAGTACTTGCCCTACCAATCTCAGAGGAATGTTGTAGTGAACTGAGGTAGAAAGCATTTAGTTCTCATGAAGTCAGGGAAAACCACACTTCTCACTGAGCGCATTATCTTCTTATACTGGATGCATTCCATGGCCTTTTTTGAAATTGCTGGGCTCTAGTTGGCTTAAACCCCTGATAATTGTGAAGCTCTATGAGGACAGAGTCCAACCATGTACAAGGAACATGCCCCCCAACAGGCACTGTTCCCTCTATATATTTTCCATCCTGACTCTCTTACCTTTGTCAACATTCAGAGGGATATTGGGGTCAGTTTCTGTAGATCTCTTTCTGTGCATTTCTTTCCTGGGCTCAATTCATTTCTCATCCATCATCCTCATAACTACCAATACTATATTCCTAAATCACATCTCCAATAATGCTATTCCCCAGCTCAATAAACTCCTGTGACTCCCTACTACCTCCAGGATCAAATACAGAACTCCCTGTCTGGTATTTAAAGCCCTTTACAACCTGACTTCCAGACCTGAAAATCTAAGTACAAATCCTGCTTCAGATATTTTACCAGTTGTGTGACCCTGGACACTTAAGTCACTTAATGCTCTGTCTTAATTATGTCATTTGGGAACAGCATAATATTAGCACCTACCTCACAGGGTTTGCCATAAGCATTAAATGAGAAACATGTCAAAAACACTGCAAATCGTAAAGTTTTATATAAATATTATCATCATTGCCTTCATCCTCCTCACCCCCATCCTCATTCTCATCATACAGGCTTATATAGTCTACATTATAGCCAAAAAGGTTTTCTTGATATTCCTCATATACAATATTCCTTCCCTCATTTCTATGCTTTTCCTGGATTGTCCCCCCATGCTGGGAATATGCTCTCCTGTAACCTCAGTCTCTTAGAATCCTTAGCCTCCTTTCAAGCTCTGCCTTCTACATGAAAAATTTCCTGATTTCCCCAGTTGCTAGTGCCTATTCCTGTAAATTGCTTTGTATTCATTCACTATATATTTATGTGTGTATGTGTTGTTTCCCGCATATAGAATGCAAGCTCACTGGGGGCAGAGATTATTTCTTTTTTCCTTTTTTTTGTCTTTTTATATGCAGTGGCCCACAATGGCATGGTTGTCTGAGCACTATGCAAAACTTACAATGCTATACAAATGTTAGCTTGTATTATTATTCTTGTGGTTGGTTGAGTGATAAATTATTCAATTCCACAAATTTTCCTGAAGTCTTTACTATGTGAGCATTTACCCAAGTTTTCTGATTATAATTCCAATGTTCTTTCTATTCTACCAAACTGCTTTCCTGTTGGGTCCCCTTGGTCTTGGCTCTATCTCATCCTGGTTCCTTGGAGCTTTACTGAACTAGGGCTCTTCAGAGCTGTGGCAAATCTGCACCCCTAGGTAGTAGAGGAAAGGATCATTTCTTCACCAGCCCCCTATCATTCCCATGAGCTAACCAGCCTAGAAAAATGTACATAGATCCCAAGAGAAGTCTAAGGAGGGAGGGTTAGCTCCCCAGCCTAGAAAGATGAACAGATTCCAGTTTAAAAAGGAGTCTAAGGGGGAGGGGCTAGCTAAAAAGCCTAGGAGGATAGACAGATCTCAGTTTAGAAAGGAGTCTAAGGGCTAGCTAGCCAGCCTACAAGGGTGTACAGATCCCAGTGTAGAGAAGAGTCTAACGGGGAGGGGTTAATACAAAGAAACAAAAGAAGATGAGAGCTTGCTTGTGGTCTGTGGGTCACTCTCCCAGGTACCCATCTGCCTCCTTGAGACAGGACAGAAAGTACAGCCCCCCCAAGGAGAGTTCATCCAAACATCATTAGCTGGGGCACTTAGGAATGAGGTTTACAGAGTGATGAACCTGCAGTCCACAAGACCTAAGTTCCAATCCTCTTGGTGGTATTTACTAGATTGGTGACTCTTGACAAATTGCATCAGCTCTGAACCTCAGTTTGCTCATCGGTAAAATAGGGATCATAATCCCTGTAAAATTGACTGCACAATTCCTTAATATCTCTTAGCATGAGTTTTGTGAGGCTCCAATGATGTAATTTGTGCAAATTGCTTTATACATTTTAAAGCATTATTTTTTTTTCTTCAGATAGACCTGGGATTCACTGGAATAGGAACTCTGCATTGAGAAAAGTTCCTCTTCCAAAGCATCTGCTCTGAAATGAAACAGTTCTAAAGAATTTCCCGATGCCCTGAGATAGGTTAACGTCTGTTCTTACTTTCATAGGCAAGCCACATGACCTCTAAACCTCAATTTCCTCATCTGTCAAATGGGGATCAATGGTAATTTTTCTATATACCTAATGGGAGTAGACATTTTTCACACTTTATAGAACAAGAAAAATATAAATTATTATTCTGCTTTAGGGGAGGCAACAGAAGAAAGCAGTCCCTCGCTTCAGTCAGCTCACAGTGTGGCTGAGGAGCTAACATATAGACCACAGACATGGGTAGATTAAATGTCAGAAGCGCTATATCATCTACTGCCATCCCCCATATTACAGATGGGGTCATTGAGAACCCAAAAGTTCAAGTGACCTTACCCAGGTAGAGCTGGGATTTGAACCCACATCCTTCGAATGCAAATTCAATCTGCTTTCCACTGTCTCCATTTCCTCCTATTATTGTTACATTGAATAGTAACAATAATACTCATTGCTAAAATTTATCTATACTATAAGGTTCACAAATGTTATCTCATTTAATCCTCACCATTATGCCAGGATTTGGGTGCTTTTTAATGTTCCTATTTTACAGATAGTGAAATTGAGTCCAAGGAAGATGAAATAATTTGTCCAGGGTTATTTAGGCAGGAATTGAACTTCCTGACTTAACTGAATCACTCAGAACAATGGAAAAAAATACATGATGAAAAGATATCAGATTCTAGACTGAGTGCAATCAAATGTAAAGCATTTGGTTCAACTCTCTGGCCAGAAAACAATCTGAGGTCTGAGACATATTGACAGAGTCCAGAATTGCTGGCCTGGGTAGCCTGGGCATATGGCATACTCTCCAGATAAAGGCAAAGTTGGGGAAATATTGGGCAAAAGAGGAAAATTCAGTCTGAATACATGCCAAAAAACCTGCTGCACATAATCAGTATTTTTTAAGCACCAATAATTTCATGTTTATTATTTTGAAAAGGAAAATATTCCTAGCTGTGACATTTTCTCAGGAAATACAGGATCCCCCCTCCTGATTTTCTCAAGAACTTTGCCACCTAGCTCTCCACACTTTCTCTCTCTCTCTCTCTCTCTCTCTCTCTCTCTCTCTCTCTCTCTCTCTCTCTGTGTGTGTGTGTGTGTGTGTGTGTGTGTGTGTGTGTATAATGAAGTCTTGGATCTTGAGTCAGAGTGTAAATTTGAATCTCATCATTTCTAGTCATGTAACCCTGGACAACTCATTTCCCCTCACTGGGTCAGACCAAATCAAAGATTAAAAACACAGAGAGACATCTGATATCACCTAGCTCAATTACTCATTACCTCTTGGCAAGATTATTGTAACCTCAGCCATGTCTAACTCTTGGTGACCTAATTTGGGGTGTTCTTGGCAAAGTTCCCAGAGTGGTTTGCCATTTCCTTCTCATTTCATAGAAGAAGTAACTGAGGCAAACAGGGTTAAATGACTTGCTTAGGGTCACAAAAGTTAGTAAGTGTCTGAGGTCACATTTGAACTCAGGAAGATGTCATCTTGACTCTGGGTCCAGGGTAGTAACATCTATTACTATTACTATTATAATAACCTTCTAAGAAATATATCTCCTTGTCTAGAGACAAGAATCCCTCTTTTTTCCAATCTCCTCTTTTCATACAACAGCTAAAATAATCTTTTTTAAAGCTTCCATATAATTACATCATTCCTTTATTCAAAATCCATCAATGACTCCCCAATACCCACAAAATAAATGCTAGTTTTTTGAGAGCTATCTTAAGCACCATTGCCTCCATGAAAACTTTTCTGCTCTCCCTTGCTAATTAAGCCCTTCCCTCTAAAAATTACTCTTTTTTGTTTCCTACAAAATTTGCATATATTTACATATAAGCATGTCCTCTTGCTAGAATGTAGATTCTTTGAGGGCAAGAACTGTTCCATTTTTCATTTTTGTATCTCTAGCACTTGGCCTCACATAGAATGTTCCCTGATGTCATGGTCTTCTTTGACAATGAAGGACAAACATCATCAATAGTCCTAGAATTCAAGGCACGCCATAATCTGGCTGCTCTCTCCTTTTTTTTAAAACACCTACAAATACACAAAGGTTCGAGAAAGAAGAATAAGCTAGGGGATGTGGATAATGGGAGGCCCTGAGTAGACTAGACACATACTTTAGTTTCCATTCAAACAGGATTGCTCAGTTTCTCCCTTATGCTGACCTCTCCCATCTTAGATGACCTTCTTCAACCTTTGTGAATTAATGTATATGTATGCCAGCTCTCGGAACTTGGATGCACTCCTCCCTCACTCCAGTCTCTAGATAGCCTTTTATTTTTACATTCAGTTTAGGTACTTCATTCATGAAGCTTTTTCTTAGATTCCCTCCCTCTCCCTTCCCAACTGAACACCTCTCTCTCTCTCTCTCTCTCTCTCTCTCTCTCATTCTCTTCTCTTCTCTTCCTTTCTCCCCTCCCTCTCTTTCATGCTCTCTCCTCTTTCTCTCTCTCTTCTCCCTTCATTCTCTCTTCCCATCTCTCTCTTCTCTTTCTCATCTCTTCTCTTCTTTCTCTCTCTTCTCACTCTTTTTTTCTTTCCCCCTCTTCCCCTCAGACCTCCTAAGAGTCCCCATCTGAATCTTACCACACTCTACTTTCTTTCATCATTTGCATATGTCTTTTATCTCATTTAGCAAACTGAAGACTTCCTGAGGGCAGGAAATGTATAATTTTTCATCTTGTGACCTAAGACCCCCTAAAAGGAGGTCTTGCATACGGTAGGCAATTAATAAATGTTCATCAAAATGAATCTGATTTAGTCACTCCTCAGGTCCCTTTTACACATTTTGCAGAATTCTAGTGTACACAATAAATGAGGGGTTGCTAAGGAGATAAGATAGTTACAGGCCAGAATAGTCAAGGAAGGCTGCATGGAAGAGGCAGGCCTTCATATTGGGCAACCGCCTCAGGAGGCTTTCCTAAAGACGTTGCCATCCACTTACTAGTTGAGCACAGGCTCCCCTGGCCCTGAAAGGCTGTGTCTGAGGCCCCTGGCTGTTTGATGGCGCCGGCTGTTCCCTCTTGCCTGTGCTGCTTCTCTCCAAAGCCCTGGGAACATAATGCCCAAAGGTATACCTCAGAAGCAATTAGCAGACAGCCCATCCTCCTCCCATTGCTCCTACCTTAGCCACCTCCTTCTCTAAGCTCAATAGGCAGCTGCTGTTTCACCTTCCTAATTACCTCTACCTGACTAAAACACTCCAATGGGGAGAGAAGCAGAGACCAAAAGGAAAGCGAGACAGGAAAGAGAATAGAGATGAGTAGAGGAGAAAAGGAAAGAACAAAGGAAATGAGGGCAGAGAGAGAGAGAGAGAGAGAGACAGAGAGACAGAGAGACAGAGAGACAGAGAGACAGACACACACAGACACACACAGAGAGAGAGAGAGAGAGAGAGAGAGAGAGAGAGATCTCATATGTGTTCAACCAAAAGATAGGCCATAAGAAAGATGCAGGGAGATCAGAAGCAAATGGAAAGAAGGAAATAGGGAGAGGAAAAAAGAAGAGGGTAGGAGAGAAAGAGACAGAGAAGAACAGAGAACAGGGGGGAAAAAGAAATGGCAGTTGTAAGAGAGAGGAAAGAAAAAAAGAATCAGAGATAGAAGGAAAAAGGACAAGAATGGAGACAGATGGATGGAGGAGGGGCCCAACCAGCAGCCACCTCCCTACCCCCATCAGCATGCTATGGCTTAGTCCCCTGGAAATCCTATAAAGCTTCATAAAACATATGTCTCTCAGGACCAGGTCCTTTGAAGCCTTTGACCTTCAGCCTTCCCAAAGGGCAAGCCTACCCCATCCCACAGGATCACAGGATCATGGGATTAGTCAGAAGAGAACTGAGAATCCTACTCAGTTCAAACCTCCCATTTTACTGAGGAGGAAAGTGGGACACAAAGAAAGATCTGACTAGATCAACATAGGAAGTGGGGAATCATTGTCTGGGGAAGTTTCTCAACCCAAGCTCCTTTACCTAACAAAATCACAGGTTCAATTTGTTTTGTTTTGTTTTTATGCAGTCAATGGCAGTCAGGATTCAAATCCAGGTCTTTTGACTGCATACATAACACTAGATAGAACTACATGAGCTAAAATGCATCTTCAGCACCCTATGGGAGGACAGCGTCTTCTGTTCAAGTGTGGAAGGATACTCCCCTTCATTCTTACAGGCAAAGAAGGCACATCTGAGCTCCCCTTTTCCCCCATCTTCAAAGCACAGCCACTGTCCTGACCCTGACCCAAACTCAGATGACAAATTCAGATTCTACATTAGGACCAGCTGCCCTACATCTCAGTCCAATTCCTTATCTATAAATAAAAAAGGCCTTCATCAGATGCTTTCAGAAAGATCAAGTAAGTCCCATCCTACTGTGCCCCCCATTCTCCCCACAACTACTCTGGCAAGTTCTGTAGACAAACAGAGGTCTATCCTGATTGGGGATGCAGGGCTTTCCACTCTCAACATGCTTCCTCCTGTGCTAAATATCCCCATTCATTTCATCCATTGTGTACACATTTTGTGTGTGCTCATATTTAGGCTTTGTTTCTATATTTTCAGTCCCTAGAGCAGCCCCTGGCCTGAGGAAGGTACAACAAATGTCTATCACAAATTATGTTCAATGTCTCTACCCTTATTAAGAAGGTTCCAGCCCTCAAAGTAGGTCATATCTTTGAGTTTTCTGCCTTGAAAATATCAAATAAACTCTTAAATCTTCTCTAAGCTCCCCTTGACTTTTCCATTATTGGATACTTCTGTATCCAGGTCCCCATTATCCTGCTCATGGTTCTATAGATGCATTCCTGCTTATCAAAATGAAGCATTTTCTAAAATGCAGGGCCCAGAACTGAACAAAATATCCCAAGTGAGCCTTAAGAGTGGAACTGCCACCTTCATAGTCTCTGCTTCTGTTAAAGCAATCTAAAATTTCATTTCTTTTTTTTCCTGCCTCCTCTCACTGAAGACTTACATCAGGCTTGCAGTCCACTATGAACCCCCAGTCTTTTCCCCCCTCCACAATGTTTTCCAATTAATTTTTAAACCTCTGCTTTCATTGGTATAGAGAATTTCCAGGGAGGAAACTTGCCAATAGTTTTGACTGTTTTCTTGCCACTGATTCTGATGATACTGAAGGAGAGAATGAGGCTCCTGTATTGACTGATTTTATTTCCTGAACCAGGGTCTGATCCCTCACTTTCTCCCTGCTTCCTTTCAGTTCCTAGGACTACAACCCAAGTTTGCCCACAACTTCATGCTAAGGAGAAATGAAGAGCTCTGATCAGCCATGCTTCTCCAAAGGGAATGAGGTGATTTGCATTCATTTTGTTGCCAGCCAGTCAGTCTTTGCTCACCTCCTCCCCCTCCACACAACTGCCCAGTGAGCAGTCCTAAGCATTTGATTCTTCTTAGTTTTCCTGTCTGCCCCCTCACATTTTGATTCACAATGTCAGAACTAAAAGGTCCCTAGAACATGGAATATCAGAATTGGAGGGACTTTGGAACATAGAATCAAAGTTGGAAGAGAGGGACCTGACTTCATAGAATTGAGACTGTCTACAATGGGAAAGGCTTATGGAACATAGAAGATAAGAGCTTAGAAGAATCTTGGACCATAGTACGTCAATACCAGAAGGACACTTAAAACATAGCATGTTTGTGCTTGTAGGGAGTTTAAGCTATCACCAAATGAAAAACAGAGGCAGTTAAATCGTAGGACATACTATATTTAAAAGGACTTTAAGATAGATAAACCAGCAATCATCCAAGCTGGAAGGGAGATTAGACATCAATGAGTTTCTTTCCTTCCCCCTCCTCCATTTTACAGAGAGGATGCTAAGAACTAGAAAGTAAGATGATTTGACCAAGTTCCCATGGGGTTTTTCTGACAGAACAGGGTCTGGATGCCAAGTTCCAAAATCTCAGTTTGCTATTTGCCTCCACTGTACCAGCCTGCCTCTCCACACAGATCACTTTGACTTTCCTAAAGAGATAAGACCTTCTCAACCTTGTGAAGCTCAGGAGATGGTAATACTAATGGTCCCAGAATATTAGCATAAGAACTGTTACACGCCCAAATCATTCTCTATTGCTATGAACCTAGAGATCTTCACCACCGCTTTTTGGTACTGACCACACTTTATCTGGTTTTACTTAATAATTATCCTCTGTTCTTCATTCCCCCTACCAAACTGTCAACTCCACAAGGGCAGGGACCAGATCACCTTCAGGCTTCTCAAAACTCTTAGCCCAAGGCTTTATACTCAACGATGGCTGATACAGTTTTGCTTGAGAGCCATAGATTCTCTGTCATGGGAGTTCTTTACCTGTTCTGATGTCTTGACCTTGGGAGCAGCCTAGTGAAGCCCATGGGCCCTTTTTAGAGTAAAGTTTATAAATGCACAAAATAAATTTCTTGGGATTACAAGGGAAACTTAATTATATTGAAATATAGTCATCAACATCTCCCAAAAAGTAAGTTTATGGACCCCAGGTTAAGAACACTTGCCTAACAATATCCCTGGCAAGTGGCTATTCATCTTTTATTTGAAGACCTCTAATGATAATGAACTCACTACCTTTATAAAAAAAAAAACTTTTGACTTTGGAGACAACCTATTGCCCTCTCTGATCATGCGGAAATTCTCCCTTATATTAAACTGAAATTTACCTCCCAGTAACTTTCTCCCTGATGCTTCTAATTCTTCTCTCTGGAATTAATCTCTCTTTCATATGCCAGTCATTCAAATTTTTTAAGTAATGGTCATATTCCTCAAAAACTTCATTCTTTCCAGGATAAATATATAATATAAATATAATATAATATAATAATATAATATAAATATTCCCAGTTCCTTCATCCAGGTTTTTCATGGCATCATCCCAAGACCCTTCCTTCACCTTTTAGTCTTATCCTTCCTCCACATTCCAGCTTGTCAATGTTCCTCCTAAAATGCAGGGCTGACTGAATGCAATCCTTCAGATGGGATGTTCCCAGGACAATGGACTGTTATCCAGTCTAACCTTTTCTGTGCCTGACACTATCCATCTTTTAACTAGACAGGAGAATGCTCAGTGGTGAGTAGCAAGTGATTGTGTTATCTGAGGAGCAGTTGAGAAAACTGGGGATGCTAATCTAGAGGAAAGAGAGAGACATGGGAATGGAGAGAAAAAAGAAAGAGAGATACAGAGGAAGAGAGAAAGAGACAGACAGAGAGAGAGAGAGAGAGAGAGAGAGAGAGAGAGAGAGAGAGAGAGAGAGAAGAAAAGAGGATATTGGGGCAAGAGAAAAAGAGACAGAGATGGAGATAGACATAGGAAAAGGGACATTTTAAGACAGAGAAAAAGATTAAGACAGAGGAAGAGATGGGGAAAAAGAGACAGAAACAGAGAAATAGGAAAAGAGAGATACAATACATTCAATTTCAATTTATGCTTTTCATGGATGCGAATGAATTACCTATATGAAATTGCCTTCTGTTGAGAAGAGGGGGAGGGAGAAAAAAATTATAAAACTCAAAATCTTGGAAAAATTGATTGGTAGAAACTACTGTTGTATGTAATTGGAAAATAAAATATATTTATAAAATTTAAAAAGGGAAAGGAGAAAGAGATAAACAAAGGAAAAGAAGAATAAACAGGAAAAATAGAGTAAGATATAAAGACAGAAGGAAAGAGAGGGAGAAAGAGAAAAATGAGAAAGGGGAAAAGCAGAAGAAACAGGAAGAAATGGAGAAACCAAATAGAGACACAAGCAAAGAGAGAAAAAAGAGAAAAGGAGAAAAAAAGAGGAAAAGACAGGAAAAAGAGATAAAGAAAGAAGCTTTTAACTTTGAACAGAGAGGGTATTCAGCTCATGAGCATATATAAAAGGAGAGCTGGGAAGGGGATGGAGATAGAATTGTGAGGAGTGTTTGTAAACTCCTAGAGGAGAAGGTACTTAAGATGCCATAGAATTAAAAGAGGGTAGTCTGAGCTATGTGTAGTTTACAGATGATTGATGTATGGGCTCATGTTTAGAGGAGGTAGTGTGGGAATAAAGGAAAATAACAGGGAGATCTTGTGTGTGTGTGTGTGTGTGTGTGTGTGTGTGTGTGTGTGTGTAAGGAAGAGGGCCCAGAAGGGAGATTGTGGGCTTGAGTGAATCTAAAAGGGATAGACACAGCAGGGTTATCTGTTCTTCCTTGGGGGAGACAGACCCAGTTGGGACTCGTGTGTGTGTGTGTGGGTCTGTGTGGGTCTGTGTGGGTCTGTGTATGTTTGCAAACTCCTGGTGATATGGAGAGCCAACCCTAGCAAGGACATTGTGTGCTTTAAAGGGAATGGGAAGACACAGTAGGCAGCTGTGTGTGTGTGTGTATGTGTGTGAATGAGGGGTAGGGAGAGGGAGGGCACAGCAGGGAGGAAACTGTGCATGAGAAAGAGAGAACCTCTAGAGGGGGAGAGAGCCCAGCCCGGCAGGGAGCCTGTGTGTGTGTGTCTGTCCCTGGGGCCCAGCACAGCAGGGAGCCAGGTGCAGAAGAGTAGCAATAAGGGCAGGTGGATGTTTGCAAACCACAAACCCCGTCATCCCAAGATCCTCCCCAGAGACAAAGGAAGAAGAGAAACCAAAGTCCCAGTTCAACCCTGCTCTGCTCAACTCAGATCAGCTGCAGAAGCCCAGAATTACACAATGAAAATTCTGCCTTCCCTGATCTCATCTAGGGAGTACTCTACATGGAAAGCACTGGTTACACTGGAAACAACACTGGCTCTGGAGGCAAAGGAAGTGAGTTCAAATCCCCCCTGCCCCTTCCTGCCTGAGTCACCTCAATCAATTACTTAATTTCCCCAAAAAGGAGCAATATGCTGCCATTTAAATGCCATTTAAAGCCATTTCCAATCTGGCTACAGGAAGCATTTCCAGGCTTATTGAATATCATTCACATTTTCATGGTCTATGAGTTAGAAAGATTAGTCGACTGTAACTTCCCAAACTCAGTACCCCATCTCCTGCCTCTATTCATTTCTATTGGCTGTTCTCTCTCTACGGAAATGTACCTCTCACTTCTTAAAATCCTTAGTTTCTTTTTAACCTAAGTTCATTAAAAGTGAAGCTTATTCTCACTGAATTTCTCAAATTATCATGTGTGTATGCATGTGCGCGTGTGCACGCATGCGTGTGTGTGTGTGTGTGTGTGTTACATCTTGTATCTACCTAGAGGGCAGCTAGGTAGCATAGTGGCCCCAGCCACTTCCCAGCTATATGACTCCTGGGAAAGTCACTAAACTAATTTACCCCAGTTTCCTCATCTGTAAAATGAATTGGAGAAGGAAATAGCCAACCACTACAGTATCTTTGCCAAGAAAAATCAAATGGAATCATGGAGAGTTAGACATGACTGAAATGACTAAACAGCAACAACATCCACCCAGTAGAATGTATAAGCTCCTTGAGGCCAAGATTCCCTGAGAGATCTTGTTTCTACATTTCCAGTACCTACACATAGGAATCCTTAATAAACTTTTATTTGATTAGATTGAGCAAAGAATCAGGGCAAGCTGATCTGGGATTTGGGAAATCCTCATGATCTCATAGCCCTCAGGGGGTTGAATCATGCATACATTGGACTTTTTGATCCCTATTTCAAGACAAATATGGTAGATAACTGATCATCTGCCTCATATTTTGGTATATTTGGTTCAAATTTTGATTTAAGATAACAGGGAAGGTACCATGGAAAAGGTCTTGAAAAGATCAGCAAAGATAGGCACACTAACAAAATTGCGCACTTGGTAATGCTATGAATTGATTGTGATTTGGGAAATAACTTAGTATTATTCAAGATTATGTATTATTTATGCACTTTAACCCCAAAACCCCAGTACCGGACTTATAACCCAAAGAAATCAAATACTGAAACAAAAGTCCCATAGATACCAAAATATTCATAGCAATACTTTTTCTAATAAGGAGGGAAAGAACCAATCCTGTAAACAAAATAGGAATCCATTGATTGGAAATGGGCTGAACAAATATATATGACTGGATAGGAATGTCTATGAATATAATGGTATAATATTGAATCATAAGAAATGGAAATTTGGGGGAATTCAGGGAAACATGCCTGATATTTGTCCTTCATTCTTGAAGAAGACCAAGACACCAGACAGGTGATGCCATGACATGAATGTGGATTGGATTTGAGTGAAGGGAGTACTGTGCTAAGTCACCAGCCTCACTTTCTCTCCCAGAGCCATCTGGGTCCAGTGGCCAGATAAGAATGATTACAACTGAGGATGGACCTGGATGCAAGACAATCAGGGTTAAGTGACTTGCCCAAGGTCACACAGCTAGTAAGTGTAGGCAGTGAGGTGGCACAGTAGATAGAACACTAACCTTGGAACAAGGACCTCAAGTCAAATCTGGCCTCAGGGAAACATGTCTAAATAGATGAAGAGTGAAGAAACAGAACCAAAAGAGCAATACGAACAATAGTACAAACATGTAAATGAAATTAACACTGAAAGGCAATTCAGACTAAATACAATGTCCAATTTGGGTCTTAGATAAAAGCTAAGAGCACATACTTCCCTCTTCTTAGTAAATAGGTGCTGAACTGTGATGGTGGGAGTGTTGCAACCTCTCTAGACCAGTTTTATCTTTTTTTCTCCCTTCTTACAAGGAAATGTTCCTTAGCAGAGACTGACCCTCAGTTTCCTCATCTGTAAAATAAAGGGATTAACTGGCCTCTGAGGTACCTTTCAGTACTGTCTCTATTATTATGATAGAAAAGGCAGGAAGAATCAATAAACTTTTCAAAATAAAATAAAGATCAGGAGGCCTGCTCTCTAGGGCCATCTCTACCAGTGACTTCTGTGTGACCATGAGTTAAAAAAAAACCCTTCCCATCCATAGACCTTGGTTGGCTCATCTGCATCTATAATGAGACTGGCACTAAACAAGCTAAGGTCCCTTCTTGTTCTGATGTTCATTCTATGAGTTTAGAGTCATGCACATGGGGTACAGCTGGTGTGGCTGGAGTCATTAACTAAGAGCAGATGAGTTTGTAGCTTCTGGTCTGGGACTGTTGAACATCTCTAGCATCATCTCACACTCCCTCCTTTGTCCTCCCTGCAACAATAGGGGGCATGGAAAGAAAACTATCTCCCAGCAAGGTCTGGTCCCAAACCCATGTTTCCTTTAAGTGTCTGGGATGGTGGCAGCCAGCTTCCTCAGACACTAAAACAACTCATGAAAAACAACAGAATCAGAAAGAGATTTCATTATAGTGTTGGGCCTCAGCCAAAGAGAGCCCTAAGGCCACACTCATGCAGGATGGAGCAAGGCATGACTCTCTTCAGGGGCTGGGGGTTACCACTGCCACAGTCCCTAGCTCTGAGATTACATGACAGAGAACTTCTCTGTACCTGGGATGGTGCAAAATCGCCCTGTGGCCTTCTCCCAAGGGGCTATAAGGAAAAGGATAGAGGGTGAAGACAGAAGAGAAAAGTACAGGCCGTGTAAATGGAAACCACACTGGTTAAAAAGCCAGGGGACTTTGACTAAAACCTGTCTTCTCTAGTATATTATCTGCATGACCTGGAGGAAGTAACTTCTCTCTGTGTCTCTGTTTCTCATTTGTTATAGGAGGAGACTGGGTTAGATGGTCTCTAAGGGACCTTTCGGCTCTAAATCCCTATACTATAGCAATAGCAACTTCCTTCAAAATTTTAGTCACTTAGAGCTGGAGGGACCTTAGAGATGTCTTGTTCAACTCATTCCTTTGACAAAGGAGGAAACTGAAGCCCAAGGACAGGAAGACCTTGTCCAAAGTAATAAAGCAAGTTACTGGTAAAATGGGACTAGATTTCAATCTAGTTCTCTTTTAAACTTAGTTCCTCTCTCTAGAATGCCAATCAGGAGACGTCTTTATGTTACCCAGACATTAATTCATCAACACCCTTAGCAAGGAGGATTTTGTCAGAGGATCTGCTTAAGCCACCAAGAACATGACCCTGAGGAAAGAGAACATAAGATAAGTGATGATTTGGGAAGCCAGGGTAAAGGGGAACATTGGCCGGTCAGCATGCCCTCAAGTAATACTGCCTTGGTTAGGGAATGCTGGGCATTCCTAAGGTGGAGATGAAGGAGGAAATAGAAAGGAATAATATGTTAGGCACTGTGCTAATCACTACAAATATTATCTCATTTTTGATTTACATAACATCCCTGGGAGGGAGGTGCTATTATTACCCTCATTTTAGAGTTCAGGAAAGCGAGGCAAAAAAAAGTCTAAATGATTTGCCCAGGGTCACGGTCACGCACTAAGGAAGTGTTTGAGACTAGATTTGAACTCAGATAAGCCCAATACTCTGTCCACTGTAATACTACTGCCTAGCTGGTCTCAGGTAGCAGAAGAAAAATTAATCCAAGTCCAGGTCATCCTCACTTCTCACTATCCTATACATGCTGCATAAGTCACAGGGAAGAGACTGGATAAATGATTACATTCATATAATGAATGCTTAGATGAGGAAACTCTCTTTTACCTGGACAAGTCAGCACCTTCTCTGAAATGTCTGCTCCTAAACAATCACTGTTAGGTGACTTTCCTAGAGTCACACAACTAACATGAGTCAAGGTCTTGACTCAAAATTATGTCTTCATTGCTTCAAGGCTAGCTTCTCTCTGCTATGCTACCCTGACTCTGTTACCTGACTCATGTTCCTAAATTGTCCCCTCCCAGGCACATCACTTTGCCACCCAGAAAGCTTCAGGGAATCCCTTTTGTCTGCTAAATAAAGTATTAGTTCTTTGTCTGGTATTCAAGGCTTTCCATAATCTAGTCAACACCAACTTTTCAGCCTTAACTCATGTAACTCCACATGTTCCAGTGAAAGGACATTCCCAGGGCCCTCATTCCTGCTCATTCTCATACAACTCCTTTATATCTCTGGGGATTTTGCTCACCTCATTCTATCCATTTTCACCCCACCTCCACGCCTGCCTAACTCTAGTGTCGCTTCCTCCCTGAAGCCTTCTTGGATTTCCTCCAGTTAGAAGTGAACATTTCATCCCTCCTCAACATTTCACCTTCACTCATCTGAACTCTCGGGAGCACACATCATATTCTAACTTCTAGTTTGGTTTTGTGTTCATATATTGTCCCCTGTGTTAAATCATAAGCTTCATCTTGAGGGGAGAGACTATCTCTTTTTTCATGTTTTTGCAAGGCAATAGGGTTAAGTGGCTTGCCCAAGTCCACACAGCTAGGTAATTATTAAGTGTCTGAGACCAGATTTGAACCCAGGTACTACTGACTCCAGGGCCAGTGCTTTATCCACTGCACCACCTAGCTGCCCGGAGACTATATCTTTTTCATCCTCCCATCTGCAGCAATACATACAATACTTTGTGAGTATGCTGTAGGTGCTTAATAAATATCTGTAGTCTTTAATGAAATTCCAAGGATCTGGTTAGAATAGAACAGATACTCAAGGGAGACTTTGGACTCTCCTTACTACAATAGGAACTAGAGACAGGTAGAATAGAAGCTGTCAGGCAACAACTTAGTACAAGAAGGGCAGCTTGACATAGCAGAAAGAGGCTTTGTGGCCAGAGGGCCTGGGTTCAGATCTTGTCTCTGACATTTACTGTGTGACCTTGAATAAATTACTTAATTTCCCAATTTATTTATAAAATGAGGGGTTTGGACAAAATTGTCTCTGAGATAGATCTTTTTTTGTCTCAACTCTTATCCATTAGAGTGCAATCTCCCTGAGGGTATGGACAATATTATATGTTCGCATCACCAGTGCATGCCAGAGTGTTTTGCATTTTTCCCTGAAACCTTTGATTTCTGTAATAAAGAGAACTTCTAATAAAGAAACTTCCTCTACCAACCTCTACAGATTGCCACCACCTTTGTAATTATATTCATAAAGACCTGCCTGGAACATGGTCTAGTTAAGTAGTTTGCCCAGGTCTCCCAATTAGTATGTGTTAAAAGCAAAAGACAATTAATAATAACTAATCAGATTAAAATGAATAGGGTGGGACAAGATGACCTTTGAAATCTTTGACCATTATGTTATAAAAATTTATTAAGTACCTATTATGTCTGTTATCTGCTAAGAATATAAATACAAAAATGAGATAGTCTCTGCCCTCAAGGGCTTACAATCTACTACAGAGATATGGCATGCCCACAGATACATATATACAAAATAGATAACCAAAAAATACAAAATGACTGAGATGCAGAACAGCTGGGTGGATTGGGAAAGACCTCTTAAAGGAGGTGTCATCTGGCAGAAATAGGGAGTTGGGAACCTGTTCCATTCAAGAGTTTGAGACACCTATGAGACACTCAGGAAGAGGTGTATAGTACGTTGTTGAAGACATGAAACTATAGTTCAGGAAAGTATTGAAGACTGGATATTTAGATTTGAGAACCAGCTGCATGAAGATGATTTGTCTGGTATTCAAGGCTTTATAAAACCTGGTTCTGGAACCTGAGATCATTTATAGGAGGATGCAGACAAAAATTTCACAGGATAAGAAAGCACAGGTGGGTAGAAGTATTTTTTTTCCTGATTGAAGGAAAATAAACAAGACCATCCAAAATTCAAAGCAGGACTGGATGGGCACTCCGTTGAGTCACTGCATTTATATATACATACATAAATCTATCAGACAGAGGAACCTCTGTCTTTGGCTCCATTTTTCTTCCTCTCCTCTGTCTCCCTATCTCTCTTTCTTCCTTTTTTCCTCTTCTCTGTCTTTATCTTTTTACCTCGCTATTCACTTCTTGTCTATGCCTCTATCTTTGTCTTTATCTCTATATATGTGGTGGCATGTATGTATATAAGTATGTATAGGTCTTAGACAGTGACTACAGATGGATAGCCAACTAAGTCCAGAATTAAAACGAAGACATAGACATGTGTCTATGTTTTAGAATCTCCAGACCTCTTTACAATTGTTAAAAAATTATTCAGGGACCCAAAAAGAACTTCAGTTTAATAGATTGTATCTATTTTAAACTATATTTGAAGTTAAAAAATGTTATTCATAACATGAAAATATTTTTAACTTCATGGATACTTTGAAAGGGTCTAAGGGACCCTCAGGGGTTTCTGAATCATACTTTAAGAACAACTGAGCTAGAAGATATTTGGGAAAATGTGTAAAACTTTTGATGATCTCAAAATGTTTGTTGCTCCCCTAAGATGTTGAATGACTCTAATAAGAACCATAATAATTCACATTTCTTTAGAACCCTAGCACTTCCACAACATTTTTCTTATAATAATAACCCAATGAGTCAAGTAGTATACATTTTATTATATACTCTTTGAAATTAGGAAGCTGATGTTTAAAAATATTAAATGATTTAAACAAGGTCACTTAGCTAGTATGTATGGGAACTAACCCAGGTGAATTGCCTCCAATTCCAAGGCTTTTTCCATCATATCAATCTATAAATCATAAAATTTCACTGTGTAAAGAGGCCTCAGGATAGGATGTCCCAAAAATCTTAGTGCAGTTTGAAGCATGAATCCCCTAAAACTGCCTTAAGACTTTTGGACACCCTGAACTTGACCAAGGATTATTGAAGTACAAGAAAGAAAATACGTTACATCAATAATGCCTATGATAAGGAAAGGAAGCAGGAAAGTTGCAACTAAGACAAAAGATGGATGACCTGAATGCAACATTAGTATTCCTAAGATATTAAAAGGACCAGATGAAAGTCTCTAGTGCATTAAGTGGCTTATATGATCATACATTTAGAGATGCAAGAGACTCCAGTCAAGCACTAGCTAATCAAGTCAAACTGTCTCATTTTTTAATGACAGGTGTTTTACAATTACCAGCAGCATTGGTGATGCAGTGGATAGAATACTGGGCCTGGAATCAGAAGACCTGAGCGCAGGCAAGTCCTCAGATGCTTACGTACAGCCCTGAGAAAGTCACTATATCTGCTTAGTTTCTTCAACTGTAAAATTAGAATACTAATAGCCCCGGATTATTATGAAGTAAAATGAGATAATATTTGTAAAGCATTTTGCAAACCTTAAAGTATCATATAAATACTGGCTTCAGTGATGATGATGGTGATGATGAGGATGATGATGATAGTGATGATAATGGAATCTGAGATCCAGAAAGATCAAAGATAATGATTACAGAGCTGTAAAGAACCTCAGACAACAGCTAGGTTGCTATCAAGACTAGTTAAGGGATGATTCACATCAAGGAAATCATAGTTTAACCAGAGTCCCAAAGTATTATTATCATTCTTATTATCCTCTACTCAAAGGGCTGGAGAGGGGGCAGTGGAGGGAGAGATGAATGGATGTGTTCCTAGGAGAAGGGATCATAGCTTTTAGAAAGCAGAAGGCAAAGAGACGAGTAAACACTGTCCATGGTGCTGATATCTGCTAACCATTTAACACCTGCCTGATTTTCTGTGAATTAAATTGATGCCTCCTCCATAACTGACAGAACAAAAGATACACACACACACACACACACACACACAAAAGCAGGCACACATGCATGTACACTCATACTCTACTATCACCACCACCACAACAACACAGCAATTGCCACCAAGGGCATCAAACTGGGTAAATGCTCCACCTGCCCCAGTCACATCAGACACCAGTCTGTATTAGAAAAAAACTGAAGTAGGATGCAAATCCTGTATCTATTGTTTATGCTTGTACACAAACTTGATCTTTAACTTTTTCTGAACTACAGTTCCCTTATCTGTAAAATAAAGACAGGAGCTGAACTAGATAATTACTAAAATTCCTTATTTTAGCTGGTGGTTCTAGGACCCAGCAAATAGACCCAACAAAGAAGCTTCCTAATTGGTTGCTAGTGAGTTCCCCAGCTCCCCTGGGTTGAAAGTGTGCATAGTAGGTGCCGCTTTAGAATTGTGTTTTTGTCCAACCTGATCTACCAAGGAATAATCTAATTTAATTCCATAAACATTTTGGTGTATAAAATGGAAATAACAGCAGACTTAAAGCCAAAAACACTAGGAGCCACAAACCAGGTTCCAACAAACTGTTAGAATTTGAGAATTTTGATTCAACTCTCTGAGCCTCAGTTTCCTCTCCTGTAGAATGAGAATAAAAAATAAAAAAACTACTCTATACTCCTCCCTCCTAAAAGGACTAAAATAGTTATCAAAATACTTGAGCCATTTAATTCATGGGGTTTTTGTAAGCATTAAGTGATATTCAAGATGCAAAGCTCTTTGGAAATCTGAAAGTGTTCTATAAATATCAACTATTAGTATCTTTATTAAACACCAGCAATGTGCAGTGCTCCAGGCTCAGCACTGGGGAGATGATAGCTACTGCTCATAAGGAATATCTCTACATATAAAAGACAAAAGCATCCAAATAAATGATTCCTGAAACTCAGAGTAGTAGATAATTCAGAAATCACCTAATCCAATCCCCTTACTATGCTGAATCCTAGAGAGAGAAAGAGATTTTCCCAAGGTCAGAAATCAAGTCAGTGCTTTCCGCTCCTCCAGACTTTCCCCTACCCTTTTAAGGCATCACATAGTGTTTGGTCCCTATACTAGTGATGCTGTGAGATGTGTGTATCATGTTCTTAAAAAGAGGTGGTTGTTTTTCAGTTGTTCCTGACTCTTTGTGACCCCATTTGGAGTTTTCTTGGCAAACACATTGGAGTGTTTTGCCATTTCTTTCTCCAGTTCATTTTACAGATGAGGAACCCAAAGTAAACAAAGTTAAGTGACTTGCCCAGAGTCACATAGCTAATATGTGTCTGAGGTCATATTTGAAGATGAGTCTTTCTGACTTCAGTCCCAGTGCTTCATGTTCGGTGCCACCTCAATGCCTTCTTAAAAGGCCTTGTTGTTTCTCAGCTGTGTATGACTCTTTGTGGCACCATTTTGTGGATTTTCTTGGTAAAGATCCCAAAGTGGTTTGCCATGTCATTCTCTAGCTCTTTTCAGATGAGGAACTGAGGCAAACAGAGTTAAGTGATGTGCCCATGTACACACTTAGCAAGTATCTGAGCCATATTTGAACTCATAAAGATTGGTCTTTCTGATTCCAGGCCCATTGATTTATCCACTGTGTTCTTCTTAAAAAAGGAACACTTGCCAATTGTCCATGTTAGTTATGCTTGTCTTCCATATTTTGGAGAGGGCAGGTTTCCCTTGCTGATTCCCCCACCACCACCACCACCACCACCACTGTGCATCTCTCTCTAAGGGACTGGAAAGAATATGAAACTTGGTTTTGACTGGCTAAGTCAATGACAGTTCACTGACTTATGAAAATTGCACCACATGCTCATCTATCCTTAAATAACTGTGTTAAAGGCTTGAACTTTGACCATCACTAGAAGCAGTTGAGTCAGGGTAGGAATGATGATAAAAGAAAATCAGCCATCACAACAACAGGGAAAGTCAATCACTCAAGTCAACAAACACTTAGCAAGTGTACCAATCATGGTGCTAAGCACTAGAGAAACAACCAATAGTCCCTGTCCTCAAGGAGCTTATATTTTAATTGGGGGGGGGGGGAGATTTTATCATGCTCTAAACTGTCTGAGATCTGCATACTGGGCCCAGCTCTTTCACTCACTCAATCCATCAATCAACAAGCATTTGCTTTGATGTTCTAGGTGCTGGCAATGCCAAGGGAAAAAAAATGAAACAATCCCTGCCCACAAAGACTTTTTTCAACCAGTAGAAGCAACATATATTCATATGAGATATTAAAGCATTTTACAAACCTTAAATCATTATATAAATGCTAATTAGTGGTATAATTCTTAAGAAAATACATAGTATAGGACAGTTAGATGGCACAGTAGATAGAGCACTGGCCTTGGAGGTAGGAGGACAGGAGTTCAAATCCAGCCTCAGACATTTGATACCCACTAGCTGTGTGAACTTGGGCAAGTCACTTCAACCTGACTGCCTCACATCTAGGGCCATCTCCAGTCATCCTGATTCATATCTGGCAACTGAATCCAGATGACTCTGGAGGAGAAAGTGAGGCTGGTGACTTAGTACAGCACCCCCCCCCACTCAAATCCAACTCATGTGCTCATCATGACATCACCTTCCTAATTTCATGGTCTTCTTCAAGAACAAAGGACAAACATCATTGGGAAGTGGAGATACTAGCAATTAGGAAGAGGGTTGGAATAACTTTGAATGAAGGTTGTCATTCCATAAAATGGTAGTGGGGAAAGAGTACATTGCAGACACCAGAGATGTGCTATGAGTCAGTTGGTTGGAATAAGGAATAAATGAAGGGGAGTAATGTATCATAAGACATTAAATTGCTTTGTGACCTAGAGTAAATCCCTTGCCCTCCCTGGACCTCAGTTTCTCCAGTATAAGAAAGTGAGACGATGTTCCTGAATTTATTCTCTAGCTCTGAATTCCTGTGATTATTTGTGTGAATGTCTTTTCTCTGTATAAAATCATAAAATCATATAAAATCGTATTTCTGTAGCCCTTGACACTTGAAAAGGTCAGTGAAAATTGTTCAAGGTTACACAGATAGCTGAGCCTACTTTTGTAGCCAGGTCTTCTGTGTACAAATACATTGCTCAAGCATGATGATCCCATACCATCCTCCCTTCTTACCCACCCATCCCCATCTTCTAGGAACTGATTGGAAATCATGATCTTTCATCCCCACCACCTGAATGTGGTGGTGCCCTTTGGAGGGGGCACTGCTCAAGACACCAGTTAAGCTAACAATACAAAGGTCTTGACTAAGTCTCAGCGTTTTATCTCTTCTTCTGCCAGATCAGCTTCCTTTATAGTGCCTAAAAGGTCCTTCCCCTTTAAAGCCCTTAGAGGACATGGAGGAAAAAACCCAGTAAAGACTAGTATCTCAATTACCCAATGTCCTACAGGGTCCAAATTCCATTTTTCCCCAAAGCCCATGGACTCAGACTCTATCCCAAGAAAATCTGTTATGCCTGGTGACTGCCGCTGATGGTGAGGGACTCATTGAAAAGAGCTTTCCTTTGGCCAGGATCATCTGGCCAGGGAAGGCTTCCTGACAGATTAAGAGAAATGCCGGCCTCAGCCTCATTCGTATTCCAGTCGGGCTGGCGGCTTCAGTGTGGCTGAGAAAAGCAAGAGGAGAGGAGGCCCTCAGAGAATGCTGAGAGATGATTCCTCTCTGATTCCAATTTATTTTCTATCATTAATGCCTTTGAAAAACCCCACATGCTCACCCATAGAGAAAGCACAGTGTATTGGGAAGAAAGGGCAGGATGGAGGGAATCTCAGAGTCCAGGCAGTCCTCTCCCATGAAGCACCTCAGGGAAGTGGGAAGAGGCCTCCATTAAGAGGGAGAGCCAAATTCAAATCTCATCACTTCCCTTTGATTCTTTGGGCTTGTTTCCTCCCCCCATGGCATGGAATGAGAAGGTCAGACTATGATCTCTAAGGTCTCTTTCAGGGGTAGTTAAATGGTGACGGGCCTAGAATCAGAAAGATTGAACTGAACTCAGATCTAGCTTCAGATACTTAATTATCCCTCTAGACCCTGGTCAAGGCACCCAGTCCTTGTTTACCTCAGTTTCCTCATCTGTAAAATGAGGATAATAATAGCACCTACCTCTCAAGATTGTTGTGAGGATAAAATGGGATAAATTTGTAAAGCAATTAGTATGCTACTACGTTAATGTATACTATCAGCATCATAATCATAATCATTATTATTGCCACCATTACAGATACAAATACTATCATCCTACCACTTCATACATCTCTATGTCCTTGGCCTCAGTTTCCTCATTTGTTTTATGAAGGAATTGGCTGAGGTAGCATGATGCTTCTATATTTGTGATTTCATGATCTTATAATGTGACTCTGTTCCTAGATGTCTGACTCTGGTCAAGTCACAAGACCTCTAAGATCTTCACTGAATCAAAGAATGAGATTTGGAAGGGACTTCAGCAATCACCTCATTTAGTCCATACATGAAACCTACCATCCAATTCTAATCCATTATAGCCTACCTGACAAGTGACAGTTTCTCCATTTGTAAAATAGGAATAATGATAAATAAAACCTACCCTGTCCACCTCACTGGATTATTATTGGAAATACTAAATGAAGGGAAGGAACCAATGAAAATGACTTATTGACCAGAAAATAGCCTGGCTAATATTGGGGAAGTTCATTGCCAGGTTGACCTCAAAGTGGTGAACATTTTTGGTGAAAAAAATATAATCAATGATACAAGCTCCTGACATACTGAAGAAGTAGATGGAAGAACAAATGTAAAAATGCTTTATGAAGTTTTAACTGTGATACACCTATGATGGCATTGATGAATGTCAACTCTCAGTGAGGAAAGATCTTTATTTTCTTAGTACTTATACTTGGAACTTCGACAGAGCACTGAGTCTGAAGTCAGGAGTATCCAAGTTCATATCTGATCTCAGATATTTGCTAGATGTGTGACCCTGGTCAAGTCACTTAATCCCTATTTGTTTCAGTTGTTCATCTATAAAATGGGGACACAGTGGAGAAGAAAATGGTCAAACAATCCAGTATCTTTGCCAAGACAATTCATGGACAATGTCATGGGGTCAAATAAGAGTTGGACACAACTGAATGATCAAACTACAACTTGTATCTCCAACACTTAGGGCAGTACCTGGCAAACATTAGGTATTTGATTAATAAATTGATGATTGATCTCTATGAATTTTTGTTCATGTTAATATTCTCATGGGAACAAAGTTAGTTACCAAGTGAAGTTTTTTTTTTTAATTTCACTTTTTGGTCACCACAACACATGGGGAATATCTACTAAGGCATGGAGAGAGGTTTTTCACCAATGTCAGTAGAAGAACCCCACCCCTACCCCCTAGCAATGAAGTCACTGATTTAGCTAGTATTGAAGTCTGAGCTGTAGAATCACAGACTGAGAGCTAGAGAGACTTCAAAAGCCATCTGGTTCAATTCCTTCATTTTACATAGGAGGAAATTGAGGCCCAGGAAGGTTAAGTGACTTGTCCAAAATCATATTAAGTCATAAATGGTAGAACCAGGATTTGAACCCATATCCTTAAACTTCAAATCAGGTACTCCTTCCCCTGTGCTAGGGGGAGCAGAAAGGGCAGGGAGAGGAGAAGATATTTTTATGAATTTTTATTTTTATAATGGAAAAGCATTAGATTTTGAGGGGGGGAAACCTGAAATAAATCATTCAAAAGGCATTTATTAAACATTATATCCCATCAAGGGAGATATGAGAACATATATATATATATATGAGAACATATCAAATATAAATAAATGTCCTGACTATAATAATATTAATATTAATAACCACTAGTATTTATATAACATTTTAAGATTTACAAAGTTTTACATTTTTTTACATTTTCTTTACATTTGATCCTCACAACAATCCTGGGGGTGAGGTACATTATTCCCATTTTAAAGATGAGAAAACTGAGGCTCAAAGTACTTAAGTATACTTAAGTGTACCAGACAACAAGTATCTGAGGCTGGATTCAAACTCAGGTCTGACTAACTCCCAAGTCTGGCATACTCTTCCCTGTATCACCTAGCTGCCCCTGTCATTTAATAACGGAGTTACCTTGTTCAAATCAGTTGCCTTCTCCAAGTTTCAGCCTCTTTGTCCTTTAAAAAAGGCTTGGCTTAGATGGCTTCCTAGGTCCCTTTCAGTTCCATATCTATCATACTTTGCAGTTTTGATATATGATGCATTTATTAATATCTATGTCATGAATATAACCCTGACTTTCCCCAAGGCTATGACTGTGAAGTTTTAGATGCTCCTACCAAGTTGGAAGGGTCCCACCAGGCACAGGCTGGAAGAGTTGTGCACTGGTAGCTAAACCCAGTTTGGATATAGCTATAATAATAATAGCTATAAAAGCTGGGCCATTTTAAGTTTTGCAAAACTCTTTCTCACTTGACCCTCACATCAACCCTGTGCAGTAAACACTATTGTCCTTCTTATTTTAAAGGTGAGGAAACTGAGGCTGACAGAAACTATGTGACTTGTCCGGGGTAACAGCTAAGAAGCATCTGAGGCTAGATTTGAACTCAGATTTTCCTATCTCTACATTCAAAGCTCCAGACACAGCACTCCTTAGCCACCTAAATTAGTCCCCAAAGGATTGACCCCAACAGCTCAAAAAATAATCTCCTGATTTTGAACCTGGGTCACTGGAGGAAAGGCTCTACATAGCTCTTCAAAAGTACTGATGTATTATTATTGGGGAAGAGGGAAGGGACACAGTAGAAAGAAAATGCATTTGAAATCCGAAGACCCAGTTTGAATATTAGCTCTGTCATTAATATCTGTGTCACCTGAGGCAAGCTGCATCATCTGGCTGACCCTCAGTCTTCTCTGTAAAATGAAAGGGAAGGGTAAATAACTGTATGACCTTCCTGGACCAGAGACCATAGTCCTATTCAGGCTGGTCCACAATTCAAAATAATTGTGGCAATTCATGTTACTCTGAATGAAGTACTTTTCTCATAAAAACTCAATAGTGTGAGCACTAAGCCCATTTTACAAATGAAGAAACTGAGGTTAAGATCAAGTACCCTAACTCCAGCTCGCATTGATTATTCATGTCAGAGCTGGGATTGGTACCTATGGCTCTTTAGATGGCCAGGCTGGCATTTTTCCCATCTCACCACATTACCTCGATAATTTCTGGCTCATAGCAATCCCCATGCTATCCCTTTCTGGGTAATGTTCAGACAAGAACTATTTTAGGAAACCAGTGATAGGAGAGGATACAATAGCCCAGGGCAACCTAAAAGAGAGCTGCCTCCCACCCCTATTTCTAGTCCAGAAATTCTTAATCTTTTTTGTCTTCTAGATGCCTTTGGCAATCTGGTCAAATCTATAAACCCCTTCTCAGAATAATGTTTAAATGCATAAAATACATAGAATAACAAAGGAAATCTATTATATTGAAATAATGTAAATTCTTTTTGTTTCAGTACAATTTATGAAGCCCAGAGTAAGAATTCGGGGGCTGGAAAATGTCCTCGGACTTCTCAAAACATTTTTCTGTCCATTGGGTTTTTTTTTAAACAGAATTTTTTTCTTTGAGAAGGATGTTAGAGTTTATTTGAATCCACAGAGATATAGATCTGTCAGATCTTATCATCCCCATTTTAAAGGTAAACAGAGTGAGGCCCAAAACAGAGCAATGATTCATCCATGATTACACAGCAAGTCGGTGGCAGTGAGGCCTCAGAGCGAGGCTTCCTGATTTCCAGTTTAGGTGATTCTATCCTCTACCACCTTCTCCCTCCCAAGATATTACCAAGCAGGGAGGGAGTACTCCAATGAAGGCAAAATGAGGGGTTGAAGTGAAAAATAAAACAAGATAGATAGGTTTTTTTCCTTTTCCATAATGTAAAGAAAATTGCTTTTAGTGACTATCTGTGGTTTTAAAAGCAATTACAGTTTTTGGAGGGAACTTCCTCAAGATGGAGCAAAAGTGACTAGGAACAGGGTGCGGAAGGTTTTTTTTTTTTTTAATAATGTTAGCATCAAGCAAAGGCAAAAGGAGAAAAGACTTTAATGACAGCAATTCCTGGCGGCAGAGATTGTGGAGATAAAATATTTAGAGATCCACTGGGGAGGGGGCTGGAAAGTGGAAGCCAGGGCTGGACTGGGAACCCTGGCTTTGCTAGGGAAGGCAGACAAGGAGGGATGGGGAACCACCTTCTCCCCACCCCCCACCTCCCACCCTCCACTCATCAGATATAAACATAGAAACCAGTCCAATGCATCTACAGGGCTTCAGTTGTCTGGGCTTAGAAGCAGGTGGGGGATTTGATCTTAAGTGGAGAAGAGGGAGAAGCCATAGAAGAAGCAGAACCAGAACCCCAGTCTCAATTTATTGACCCTTCACCCCTAGCCATGGCTCTCCTACAGGTTCTCCTTAACTCATACTAGGCTGGGGATGCCAGCAGATGCAGTGGAAAGGAGGTGAGGCTGGGAAGTAGGAGTCTTCGGTTCAAGTGCTGCAGATGCCATTGATTTCCAGTGTAAATTTGGACAACTCCTT
This sequence comes from Macrotis lagotis, assembly GCF_037893015.1. NCBI lineage: Eukaryota > Metazoa > Chordata > Mammalia > Peramelemorphia > Peramelidae > Macrotis > Macrotis lagotis. Next base: position 32,634,516 of record NC_133661.1, on the reverse strand, counting down.
TCCCAATCCTGACTTCATTTTCTGCATTTTAGAAAATGAGAGGATTGGACAAGATGAGCCCTAAGGATCTTTCCGGTCTTACATCTGGGACCCAAGGAACTGCATAGAGAATTCTCATAAATGCCTATCAGCCCTCTCCACCTAGGCCAATAAATAATTTGACCCTTTATTTTGATTCAGATCTTGGGTCTTCAATGATGGCAGGACCTCCTGAAGAGGAAACATCCTGGATTATTACTTGGGGTCTAAGTCAGGTAGACAATAGAAGTCATAGATGAGACTTGAATTCAAGTCTTTCAGATACTGTCATCCCAGGTTACTTCTTAGCTTTTCCTTTTTTTCCCTTCATATAGTCTGTGGTTACCTGGCAAGTAAAAAGCAGTGATTAGAGGGCTACAACTTAGTCAGAAGATCTGAATTCAAATCCTGCCTCAAACATCTAATAGCTATGTGATCCTGGGCAAAACTCAACTTCAGTCTGCCTCATTTTCTTCATCTGTAAATTCGGATAACAAAAGTATACAGTTGCCAGAGTTATTATGAAGGTCAAATGATATAATCATTATAATTGTATAGATATGTATAAATATACAGAGTTCACAATATACTTTGCAAATCTCAACCACTATATAAATGTTATAATTATATTCTTTTGTGTATGTGAATAGATATTATTATTCCCATTTTGCAGAGGAGAAAACTGAGGTTTATAGAAGTTTCAGAGACCTGCCTATCACCATGCAGTTAGTGAGTCAGGGTTGAGAAAAAATGCCTAGGAGAGAGCCTGGCACATTGACAACTGAATGGAATTGAATTCTATATATGGTGGTTGATCAGTCTGCCTCTCACTCAGATTGAATCAAAACAATCCCATTCTTATGGCATTGGTGGAAATAAGGAGCATGGAAAAGCTGAATCTCATCAGGAAAGGAGGGGGCAATAATCTCCTGTTTCCTGAGGTTTGACCATGAAGAAAACATTATAGTGGGGCAGAATGAGTCCTAGACTGGAATCAGGGGACTTGGATTGGAGCTTTGGCTTTGAGACTAAGTTGCTCTCTCAAATCCCTTAACCTCTCTGGACCTCCATATTCTCATGTATCTATAAAGTGAAAAAGATGGGTAAAATAATGAATAAGGTCCCTTTCAGCTCTAACATTTCAAGATCTCTGATCTCTAGTCTTTCTCTGTCACCATGGAACCTTGGGTTAGTGACTTCCCCTCTCTGGGCCTCAGTTTCCTTTTCTGTAAAGTGAAGGATTCAGACTAGATAATAGGTAGGGTCCCTTTGAAGTCTAGGACACCATGGCTTTAAATTCTTGCTGACCAAAACAGAATCCATTATGTCTCTCCCACAGCCTATACTCCTCTTTTCTTTCCTATACCTGTGTAGGGCATTGCCATCCCAGGAACCCCTGTTTATAACTTGGAATCAGCTGCAGTTTTTCAGACTCTCTAAGATCTTATTCCAGTGAGCTGTCAAGCCTTGGCAGTCCACAGCCTCTCTCACAAACATCCCCTTCTCTCTATTCCTACCATGATCAAGTCCAGAACTGTGCCGCTTCTCAAATGAACAGCTGAGTTAGTCTTCTCTCCCTGACTTCTTTGTCTCCCCTCCCTGATTCCTCCTCTCCACACCTGCCAAAAGGCTATTCCTAAAGCAGTCCCATCACTCTCTTGTTCAAAATGACTCTTGATGCCCTTTAGGATAAAATATAAACAACTCTATTTAGCATTGAATGGTCCTTCAGTATCTGGATTCAGCCTACCTTTATTAAATACATTTTCCTTTTATTCATTCATTGTCCAGCTTCACTGGCCTACTGTTTTTCCCACCTCCAAGTCTTTGCAAAAGCTGTTCCTCCTACCTGGAATGCCCTCCCGCATCATCTCCACCTCTTAAAATTCCAACTTTCCTTCAAAGTTCAGTTCATCCACATCATTGTGGAAGATTCTGCTGATCTATCTGAGACCCCCCCACCATTGACTCATTTACTTTATGTATATTATCTAGGTACTTGTGAACATGCCATGCCATCCTTCTTCCCCTACACTACCCCATCAATGGTAGAATGTAAGCTTTGTAAGCTCAGGAACTATTTTCTTTTTGTCACTGCATCTCCAGTGATGGCAATATAACCAGGCATATAAGGTTTTAATAAAGGTTGAATGAATGAATGAATGAATGAATAAACAAATGTAAAATGAGTAAGTGAATGAGTTACTTTTCTGCTACAGGTACCTAAATGAATTGAAACTGTCTTTCAACACCTCCTCTAAGTCCTTGATTCTGACTTCCCTCACACACACACACACACACACACACGTGAATCCCAAGAGCTTATAAGCAGCCAGACTCAGACACACTGAGACATACAGACCTACTTCTCTGCCTTCCACTGCCTCTGACAGGCTCTCAGTCAAAAAGGCTGCTGGGGAGAAAATTCTCCAACACAGACCAAACACTATTCCCCACATGGGGCCTGAAATCCACTCATTTTGTGATGTTTATGTAGGATTCAACTGTGAGATGGTATGACACAGATTGAGCTTTAAACCAGCCCAGGGATAGAAACAAGGTGGAAAAGCTGAACCTGGCAGGCTTCGGGGAGCAGGGCTGCTTCCAGTCACACCTCCATGTCCTCCAAGAATGTCCTACCCTTGAAGAAAAGCCATTCCTTCCCCCAAGTGCATTCCCTGTCTTCCTTCCTTCATTTCTTCATTCCTTTAACAAACATCTATTGAGCACCTACTATGTCCTGGCTGACTGCCTAGGAGCTGGGGATATAAGGACATAAAGGAAAGTCCCTGACCTCAGGAAGCTTGCTTTCTACAAAGTGACAAAATCGTTCCAGCTGTGCACAGATTCTCCCACAAGAATTTTCAGGACCCCAGATAGGGAGGCCTGCCTTATCAGACAGAAAAGATACTAAACTGGGAGGAGTTCTCTGTCCCCATGGAGCTTATATTCTTTGAAGAAAACAATATATTAGACAGGTGATTGAATAGCAAATATACACAAAGAAAATCAGAGTGGGTGTCCGGTAGGAAGTTGCCTTTGAACTGAACCTTGGAAGAAACAAGGGGTCTCAAAAGCACAGAAGGATGCAATCACGAGATTTGGGAATTGGAAGGATTCTCAGCAACCACCTAGTCAAACACAGATATGAAAAGAAACTTCACAGATAGTCATAGCACAGACTTGAGTTTCAAGTTTGAAGGGGGGAGGTACAGTCCATGCAAAAGTCTGTAGGAAGGAAATGGAATAGTATAGAGGAAAGGCTGAAGCTGCAATGTGAGAGATGAACCATATCAAACTGACCTGGAAAGAAAATTGGACCCAAATAGTGAATGATTTTTAATATCTTAGTCTGTATCTTGTTCCAGAAGCAATAGGTAGCCATGGAAGTTTGTTGAGGAGGGGAGTAGCAGGGTCAGATCCGTGCTTCAAAAAATATCAATCTAGCACAACATAAGGATAAAATAGAGGAGGGAGAGAGCAAGACATAATAAGTAATTTAACATAATAATAGACCAAGCAATGATTTTGTCATGAGAAGATCAGGTTCTGATGTGTCCTCTAACACTTGGCAATTATGTGATTTGGGACAAGTCATTTCCTTTTTCTGGGACATTCCTTTCTCAAAAAAGGGGGTTGAACTAATTTCTAAGGTCCTTTCTAACTCTAAGCCTTATATACATTCCTTGCTTTAATAAAAATTCAAGTTTCTATAGTGGGGAATTAAAATGGGGGGACAGAGAAAATTACCTATTTTAATCTTCACAGCAACTTTGTGAGGAAATAGCAGGGCTAGTATTGTCATATTTTAAAAAGGGAAATCAGTGCACAGAGAAGAGAATTGGCTTTTGCAAAGTCACACAGCAAAATCATGACAGAGCTGGGATTGGGATCCAAGCTTTTTCGGTCTCATTCCAATGCTCTTTCTATTACATTTAGAATAGCAATGGATATTTCCCCTTGACTATTCTGGACTGAGTTGCTAAGGAAAAAATGGTCTTTTTCTTTACAGAGACTCCCTAGCCTTCCCTTGGAGAAGTGTGCAAGTAGGTTGGTTATATGTACATGCACGCTGGATGGGTTTATATGATCAGTAAGGTGGAACAAGGAAACAACAAGTTAAGAGTTCCCAACCATCTGGACAGCCAGGTTCAGATGCTTCCCTCCAGATCAGCCTAAATAGATGTAAGACCTTGAGTATTCTCTGAGCCTCATATTCCTCATCTGTAAAATGGGAGATAAGAATCCAAGTACTATGTAAAACCTATATCAGATTGCCTTCTTTTGGGGAGAGAGGGGAGGGAAGGGAGGAAGGGAGAAAAATTATAAAACTCAAAACCTTGCAAAAATGATTGGTCGAAACTACCATTGTATATAATTGGAAAAACAAATAAAATATTTATATAATAAATAAAAGAATTCAGATACTACTCAGCCCCTCAGGACAAATGGATCAATTAGGGAAATACACACACATACACACACACACACACACACACACAACTATAAACCTCAGGGTCATATTCAACTAAAGCTCTAATTTGATAAAATTAGAAACTCAGTTGATCTTGTCTTAGTTTCTCTTTCTTCCCCATAAGTATCAGAAGTGTCTTTGAACCCAGGCCCTTCCTACTTCCAGACTGTCCCTTTATTTACTACCTCCCTAGCACCTTTTCCTGTCCTTTTCTCCAGTCTCAGTCTGCCTCTTCAGCTTCTACCCATCATTCCTAGCTTTTCCACCTGAGGTCAAATAAATGAAGTCCATTCCCTCTTCCCCATGATGGTCCCCCCAATACTCACAGACGACTACCATAATCCCTTCCCTTAAGTCTTCTCTTTTCTAACCCTAATCCCATTTCTTACAACCAATCATCAAAGGGTTTGGACATACGTTCAGAAGCCTCTGAATATATATGTTTGTTAATGTCCTTCCTGAAATATGATGTTCAGAACTGAATATAATAATCTACATATGATCTGCATGAGGAATGATAGCAGGATCATCCCTCTTCGTTCTGCATATTCTCCCTCCCTTTACTGGGTAGCCAGGTGAGGCAATGGATAGAACACTGGGACTAGATCTGAGATCAAATCTTGCCTAAGTCACTTACTAGTTGTGTCCCCTTCGGTGAGTTTCTTATCCCTTATCTGCCTCAGTTTTCCCATCTGTAAAGTGAAGGCAAGAACTGCACTTACCTCCTAAAGTTGCTGTGAAGACAAAAATATAAAGTATTTTGCAGACATTAAATGGACATATAAATGTTAGCTACTATCTGTCATAGGGCAGCTTGGTGGCATAGTAGATGGTGTCAAGCTGAAGTCAGAAAGACTCATTTTCAAATCTAACCTCAGATACTTATTAGCAGTGAGATCCTAAGTAAGTCACTTAACCCACTTGCCTCAATTTCTTTATCCATAAAGTGAGCTAGATAAGGAAATGGAAAACTACTCCAGCATATTTACCAAGAAAAGCCCAAATGGTCACAGTCAGATCCAACTGAAAAAGGCCTGAACAACAACAATTTATCATGAATGTTATTTAAAATCGATTTGCAGTTTCGACTTTTGTATCATACTGATGGCTCAGTTTGATCTTGCATTCCTCTCCTACCCCCCCCAGGTCTTTTTCACTCAAATCTTTAGCTATCTCTTACATGTGAATACGGGTGAGAAGCAGTAGAAAGAGTACTTCTACCTCCAAGCCCTAAAATCCCCAAATCTGGACCAACCCATTTGTATAAATGAGACCACAACCCAGACAGGAGAAGAGACTTGCCCAAGGTGAATACAACTTTCCATTCATGTGACTCCTTTTGGGGTCCCTTTGTTTTCTTTTTCTTCTAACAAATGCAATGTTGTCTTCATTTAATCCCAAAATGTATCCTTCCTGAAAAGGATCAGAAGAGAGTTTGATGTTTCTTACTGTCTCTCTTGCATGCAGCTTTCTCCCTGGGGGAACACTCCCCACCCTAACTGTTGGAAATTAACTGAACAAAGGAACCCCAAACAGAAACTCATCTTTTCTAATTATCAAGAGGAGAGTGCATGACTGGTCTGCCCATGCTCTTAGCTGGATAAAAGGGAGAGCTCTTTGCAATCAAAAGATCATACAATTTGTAAAATCATAGCATCTCAGAGTCATAGGTTTCAGGCTAGAAAGAACCTTCAAAGTCACAGTCCAATTCTTCATTTTACAACTGAGTCCACTACTCCCTCCCCTCCCCCCAAAAAAGATCAAGTGACTTGCTCAAAACAAGTGACACAGCCAAGATTCAAACCCAATACAATGCTCTTTTAGATAGATGGGACTCTGTTGGCCCTATAGTCTAATCCACATGTGGAAAAGAATCCTCTCTAGAATACCCTTGACAAGGGATCAACCCACCTTTTCTTAGAGGCTTCCAATGAGAGGGAACATATTTCTGGAACTTCTATTTCAACCCATTTCACTTTGGAAATACTTTCCTGGTGTGGAAATTGTTCCTCATATTGAACAGAAATCAGTCTCTTTGTATTGTCTTCTCATTGCTATTCACAGCCTTTCACATACTTGAAGACAGCTATCATGACCTCCCAAACCTTCTCTACTCCAGACTAATCACCTCCCAAAAGCATTATTATAGCAAGAGCTACTCTGCCCTCTCCCACGTTCCCCAGTTTGTCAATATCTTTCCTAAAGTGGGGAGTCTAGAATTGAACAGAAAGAATCTGAGAAATGAACTAATTTAACACTATTTTCTAGGAACTGAGGGTCCAAAAAGGGAATTTTTCAAAATAGCACAAGCCTCCTCTTCCTCTCAGTAGTCATAGAGCTTGGGTACAGAGTGCCAGATGAAATCAAATCCTCTTTCGAATACTAACTTTATGTGAGAATATGCAAGATATTCAAACTGTCTGAGACTCAGTTTCCTTATCTGTAAAATGAAGTTAGATTCAATGACTTCCTCTATAGTTCCTGGCTCTAAATCTATGATCCTTTTAGGCCTCACTCTGTCACTGTCTATTAGAGCTGGATAGGATCTTTATCCAAATCCAAATCCCAAATCACCTTATAGATGGGGAAACTAAGATAGAGAGAAAATGTCACATCATGCTATGCTTTGACCTGGAGTTTTATCTCTAAGCAGAAAGATTCTGTCTCAGAGTCTCAGAGTGCCCCTACACTGGATGCAATTCTCTTTTCCCCTGTCCTGAGCATCCCCTCCTGCCACCCAATTCCTTCTTTGACCATGGGCCAAGGCAGCACTGAAAGCGAGGTGCAGGAATGGTTGGTTGTGGTCCCTTCTTTGAAGGATGGCTGGCTTGTTATCAGTGCCCACTCTTGATGGCGGTAATTGAGGCATGAAAGAGATTGCCAAGATACCAGTGTTTATTAGACAGGCTATTGAGGGGGGAGACAAAAGGGAAGAAAGCGAGCTGTCAAAGACCTAGGTTTGGAAATCCATCTCAGCTATCCCAGGGGGAGATGGAGGAGGGGAAGGCTCAGCCTATAGGGCATGTTGACGTGGAGAGACCTTGCTGCTGCCAGTCTTCCTTGGCTCCCAGGATGACTGAAAATTCCCACAGGTTCTGTATTTTTCTCTTCCTTCTCCCCTCTTTCCTGCCCCATGGAGCAAGTTACTTAACTCAGAAAAATATGGCTGAGGTGTGGAGTGGAAGACGAAAGACTGAGATGATGAGCCTAGATGGTCCTGTATAGAATCCACTTCCCGACATAGGGTAGAAAGTCCTGGACATGAATTCAAATACTGCCCATGATGCTTACTATCTATATATCTATAGAAAAATTACTTCCCCTCCTTTCTCAGTTTACCTATCTGTAAAATGAAGGAATTGAACTAAATGAATTCCTCAAACACTAAATTCTGTAATCCTCTGGGGTCAGTTTTGCTGCTGATAAATCATTGAGTGTACTCACAAAGGTAATTAATCTATGCTGAGTCTTGATTTCCCCCCACTGTAAAATTAAGATATGGTATCAGGGAATAGTGGAATGAACAATGGGAATTAGGAGGTTTGGGTTCTAATTTCAAGCTTTATTGTTGACTCACTATGTGATCTGGAACAAGTCCCTTTACTTCTCTTGGCCTCAGTTTCCTTTTCTGTAAAATGAAAGAAATGAACTAGAACTCTCATAGACTGTTGCATTCAGAGGATCTTAGAATCCTAAATTGAGAGTTTGAAGGGGCCTTAGATACCACCTATTCCAACCTCCTCATTTTGTGGATGAGGAAACTAAGGTACAGAGTAACTTACCTAGCACTTCTAATCTAGGAAATATCTGTGGCAGGACTTGAATTCCTTTCTGACTAACATTTGGAATCCAATCTCACCTCCTTCAAGAAGTCTATTTTGATTTTCTCGGCAGTTAAATCTCCCTTTCCTCAAGCTCACATAGTACCTGGTGATAATAGTTCTCTATTGCATTCATTTATTTTTATGGGTTACAGCTCTTCATATGTGCTCAGGAAGTTTCCAGTCATAGAATCAGAGATTGTGATCAACCCCTCTCAGCTCTCAAAGACAGCCCTCATTCCACAGCTAAGTCTTCTCTTTCCTGGGTTAAAGTTATTCAGCTACTTCATCAGATCCTTAAGATATCAAGGTCCCTTCTCAATGGTCCTCAGTTTGTCAAGGTCTTTCCTAAATTATGGCAAGGCAAGTCACATTCAGTTGTATCCTGCTCTCTGTGACCCCATTCAGAGTTTTCTTGGCAAAGATACTATAGTGGTTTGCCATTTCCTTCTTTAACTCATTTCACAGAATGAGGCAAACAGGGTTAAGTAACTTGCTCAGAGTGATACTGCTATCAAGTGTCTGAGACTGAATTTAATCTCAGGAACATGAGTCTTTCTGATTCCAAATCCAGTGTTTTATCTGCCTCTAAGTTATGGCCAGGGACTGAACATAAGGAACCAACCCTATTTCTTTGACAAAAGAGGAAACTGAGGCCCACCGATTAGTCACCCATTTGAAATAACTCTTGCCTCCTACAATTGAGTTTTATGAAAGCCACAACTAGAATATCTTACTTAAGTGTTATATTTCTCCCAGCGCCCTGCAAAAGATTCTTCAAACAGCACTCACTTAATAAATGTCTGAGTAAAATGAAGTGGAATTTCTGTTACAGGGACATGGATAGTAATAGAAACTTAAGTAGGGAAAAATAGAGTAGCTAGGGGTGGGAGATTGCCTAGATCACTCAAAGAGCTACAGGCAGAGGTTAAGGCCCCCAGATCCCTTAGTTCTCCTCTCTAGCCCTCAGAAGCTTCTTTCTTGATATACATCCATATATTCAATATCTTTCTTCTTCAATCTATCCTCTGCAAACTCATCACATCCTATGACACATTATGATCATGTTATCTCCCTGCTTAAAAGCATGCAAAGGCTTCCCTTTGCTAATTGGTAAAAATGGCAACTCTTTGGCCAGTCATTCAAATGTCTTCCTCACAACTTGGTTCCCCCTTTCTTTCCACTTTTATTTTGTATCATTCTGTATTCTATTCAATGAAAGGATAAACTTTTCTATCTCTTATCTCTGGACATTTGGATAGACCATTCCCCATGCTGAGAACCCACTACAGTCCCTATAAAGATCTGGGTTCAAGTATCTACTATTATTTATTAGATGGGTGACCAAAAGAAAATGTTCTTTTGGCACTCACACAAATCAATGTCTTTCCTAAAATATGGCATGGGGAACTGAAGATGGGACTCCATACATGGTCTTATGAGGGCTGAGCTCAAATAATTTAAATCCAAACTTTGACGGGAGAGCACAACTGACTCTCTTGAGAAATGAGATAAAACAGCAGGGAGAGAACCTAATTAAGGGAAGGAGGAAGGGGGGAGGGGTAGAGAATTTCAATAAGAAAATGGCTCTAAAACCGGGTCTTGAAGGAGGGAGAGAATATCAGTGGACAAAGGCAGAAGGAAGAGGCAATGAGTAGGAAAAGACATCCCTTTCAGACATAGGTCCAAGCTCTTAACAAGAAGGGAAAAGAAGGCAAATCCAAATGAGAAAATGGCAAACATAGAGGATGGGAAGGGGAGCCAATGACACTCAAATCTAGGGTTTTCAGGTTTACAAAAGAGTTTTCCTTTTTTTAAAATTCTTGTGAAATAGGTCTAGGCATTACTCTCCTCCTCCACACACACACACACACACACACACACACACACACACACACACACAGACATTATTTTTGGTGCAGACCTACTCTGTCATTCCTGGGAAGGAAGCTCATTCTTCTAATGTGATGTTCCTGTCATTTATCATTTACATGCTTCTTCGGGCACTCAGAGAGGTTCAAGACTTTCTCAGGGTCAGAAAACTAGCATATGTCAGCACAAGGACTTGAACCCAGCACTTTCTAATTCAGAAAGCTTGCTATTTATTATTACGCACTGCCTCTCACTTTAGAGTTCAGAAAACTTGATCTCTTAGAATAGACCTGAGGTCATTCAGATAATGACAGATGTAGGTTGAGGACCTTGGTCTCTGGATTCCTGTGTCCAAAGTCTGAGCCACTGCAGGGCTCATGGAGTCCATTCAGAAGTACAGGAAAGCTGATGGGGGCACCCCCTACCCAACACCTTCTTCCCAGGAGTCCATCCCTTAGCGATTCTAGTCTCTTCCCCAAATCAGGGGCTCTGACTTCAGGTCATCCCATGTTCCTTCCAAGAAGTCCCATGACTGATAACAACAGCTACGATTCAACAATAAGCACACAGAAGTCTCCCAGATTCTTCAGAACTTTCTACAGCAGACAGAGAGAGAAGAAATAATCAACCCAAGAGAGACTTTCTGCTTCAATATGCTCATCTGTGTCAGGAGCACCAGGTCCCCCCAACCTTGATATATCCACTCTGATGGTCTGCTCTCTCCACGCTCATCCCATGCCCACATCTTTCACTTCTTCCAGGTCATTGACCAACCCAATTCTGCTGCTCAGGGATCCGAGGACAAAGAAAGGGATACAGGACTGAGCATCAGGGTGCTTCCTGGCTTCTAGTGCCAGTCTGTGATAATTGCCTCAAAACTTGCCCTCAGGTAAGTCCCTTCCTCTCTAGAACCCTTTCTTCACCCAACACCAACTGGGTTTTTCAGGAGGTTTTCCAAGAGCCACCCCTGTCTTACCCAAAGTTGTATAAGTTGGTTGAAGTAGCTAAGTGGCACAGTAGATAGAGAGCCAGACCTAGAGTCAGGAAGACTCAACTTACTGATTTCAAATCTGGCTTCAAACACTTCCTAATCTAGGAAAGTCATTTTATGCTATTTACCTCAGTCTTCCTATCTGTAAAATAAGCTGGAGATGGAAATGGCAAGCCTCTCCAGTGTGTTTGCCAAGAGAACCCCAAATGGGGTCCTAGAAAGACAGACATGACTGAAAATGAATGAACATCAAAATATAGAGCTTGTCTCCTCCATGATAATGTAAGATCTTTGAGTACAGGGGCTGTTAAGCTTCTGTCCTCCTCCCTTCAAACTGCAGAGTGCTAAGCATGCAGCAGGTGCTTAATAAATACTTTTGGATCAAAAGATTGATCTGCTAAATGAAAGGGCTGAACTATATGGCCTCCAAAATTCCTTTTTGTTTTCGATCCATGATCATATGACCCCAGAGAACCTCAAAGACCTTCTGGTCTTTGCCTACTCTCTGAGTCAACTTCCTCCATGATGGTCCAGCACAATATGTTGGAAGGAGTTCAGGTGTTTAAGCCAGGAATTCTGCATTCATAGCCTAGGTTCAGCACATAACTAGGAAACCTTGGATTAATTTCTCAACCTCAGTGTACTTGTCTGTAAAATGGGGATAAAAACAATTTAAATCCTCCTTCTTCCAAGAATCATTGTGAATGAATCATTTAGTAAATCTCAAATCCCCCCTGAAATGGGAGCAATTATTGTTAAAGAGGAATTTCATGAGACAAAGACCCATGACTTCTAGGTTCTTCAGAGTCAAGTATTCAAAGCAAACCCCCCCACCCTCCTGGGTCTACTTTAAATGCCTTGAAAAAGACATGTTTGAAATTAATTCCATTTTTGTAGTTTTGTGGCTCGCAAAGCTTTCACTGGCTTCCCACTGCCAACTTTATCATATCCAGTCTCTTTTCTTTGGCATCCAAAAACCCAATAAATTCTACCTCCTTCCACCTACCATCCAGACCTTATCATCCGAGGTTCCCCACTTGATCCTAAACTCTAGCCAAGACAGTCATTACTATCTCCAACACACTGGATCCTTTCCCACCTCTGCACCTTTGCTCAGGTCATCCCCCACCCCAACATCTCAGTCTCTTTCCAAACTCCAATCCTTCAAGGTCCAACTCAAGTCCAATTCCCCTACAGGAAGCTTCCCATAAAGTTTGCAGTCCAGAGGGACCTCTCCCTCATCCAAACACAATATGAACAATTCATATTGCATACTATGACTTTAGAATCCTTCCCATTTCCCCTTTTACATATATATGCTTTCTCATTTCCTAAATTCTTTCATGGCTGTGATTCAGGTTTTGTCAACAAACCCAGATGCCCTCCTTCACTTTCTGTAGGACTTTAAGGTTTGCCCCAGGGCAGTCAGGGCAGCATTATATCCATATTAAAGATAGGTGTAAGGGAATAAATTCATTAACTATTTACTAAGTGCTAGCACTATCTTAGACCCTAGGGAGACAAGAGTACAAACAAAGCATTTCTTTTCCTCAGAAAGCTTATATTCTACTTGGGAGAAATCATGTAAGGGAGGCAAAGCCAAGATGGTAGAGAGAAGCCAGAATTTCCTTAAACTCTCCCAGAATTGCTTCAGAAATAACATTCATCAAGCCTCTAAATGAATTCTGAGGTGACAAGCCCATAAAAGTACAGAGTGGAGCATTTTCCAACAAGGTCTGATTAGGGTGAAGGGGGAGTGTTCCCTGGGCAGGGAAGGGAAACCTAGCACATGGGCTTCTGGGTATAGTGATGACCAGGTGGAGGTTCTCAGCTATAGAAAAGATCTGTAATGGAGGCCCCTGTAGTCTGGGCTCAGCAGGCCAACTGGTAGGGCTCCAACAAAGGTGCCCTAGATACCCCATTCAGCCAGCACACCTAGGCTAGACAACCCAACCCAATCAACAATGTGGAAAGTTTGCAAAGGGGCCCCTCCTCTAACACAATTAGCTTGGGACAGCACTCAGTAACAGAACTCAGAACGAGTAAGAAAGTTCAGAGGAAATCTGGGACTATAGAAAGTTTCCTTGGAGACTGGGAAAGGTAAAACATCATCTCAGAAAAAGTAGTACATATGAAGCTGCGGTGGAGACGATGAACATCCCCAAAAGACTTCTTAATAAAGCTCAAAAATCATTAAAAATTAAAGTAGAAAAATTAAGAAAAGAAATGCAAGAGAAATTAAACATTTTGCAAAAGGAAGCACAAGAAATTGATTGAAGAAAATAAATCATTTAAAAATACAATTGAACAAATGAGAAAAGATAATAGCTCCTTTAAAAATAGAATTGACAAAATGGAAAAAGAGATGCAAAAGCTAATTGAATGGGGCAGCTAGGTGGCACAGTGGATAAAGCACCAGTCCTGGAGTCAGGAGTACCTGGGTTCAAATCCGGTCCAGACACTTAATAATTACCTAGCTGTGTGGCCCTGGGCAAGCCACTTAACCCCATTTGCCTCGCAAAAACCTAAAAAAATAAAAAAATAAAAAAAGCTAATTGAAGAAAATAATTCCTTGAAGAATAGACTGGAACATGTGGAGGCTAATGATTCTATGATACATCAAGAATCGGTTAAGCAAAATGAAGGGGGGGAAAGAACAGAAAAAAAAATAGAAGAAAATGTAAAATATAAGAAAATGTAAAATACTTCACAGGAAAAACTGACCTGGAATATAGATCAAGAAAAAATGATTTAAGAATTATTGTTCTAGGGCAGCTAGGTGGTGCAGTGGATAGAGCACTGGCCCTGGAGTCAGGAGTACCTGAGTTCAAATCCGACCTCAGACACTTAATAATTACCTAGCTGTGTGGCCTTGGACAAGCCACTTAACCCCGTTTGCCTTGTAAAAACCTAAAAAAAAAAAATCATTGGTCTACCTGAAAACCAAGATCAAAAAAGAACCTTGGAATCATCTTTCAACAAATCATCAAAATGTTGGGTGAAATTAGCAGAACCAGAAAAACATTATACACACTAACAACAGTATGGCTTGTCGATCAACTCCAATGGATTTGTTGATTTCAGGAGTATCATAACCAAAGACAATTCTAAAAGACTTGTGATGGAAAAAGCATCCATATCCAGAAAAGGAATTGTAGAGTTTCAATGAAGGTCAAATTTTGCTAATTCAATTTTTTAAAGTTGTCTTATGTGTTGCATCATTTTTTTCTCTCTAATTTTTTTTTCTTCCATTTGGATTTGATTCTTCTTCACAACACGATCGATATGGATCTATGCTTAGCATGGTTATATGTGTAGAGCCTATATAAGATTGCTTTCTGTCAAAAGGAATGGGTTGCTAAAGGAAGGGAAAGTGTAAAACTCACCACCTTGCAAAAAACTAATTAGTGAAAACTACCTTTGCATGTATTTAGAAAAACAAATCAATAAAATACTTAAATTTTTAAAAATCATCAAAATAAACTGCTCTGATATCCTAGCACCAGAGGGGGAAATAGTCTTTAAAAGAATACACTGTTCCCTCCTGAAAGGGATCTTAAAATGAAAATGCCAAGGAATATTGTAGATTAAATTCCAGAATTATCAGATCAAGGAAAATCCCTGTAGACACCCAGAAAGAAATAATTCAAATACAAAAGAGTCTCAGTCAGGATTATGTAGCACTTGGCAGCAACAACATGAAAAGATTGAAGAGCCTGGAATATAACTTTCTGGAGGGCAAAGAAGCTCAGATTACAACTAAGAATCAATTTCCCAGAAAAATTCAGGGAAAAAGGTAAACATTTGACAAAAGAGGTGACTTTCAAATTTTTTGATGAAAAGCCAGAACAAAACAGAAAATTTGATCTTCAAACAGAAGACAAAGAGATATGTAATAAGATAAACGGGGGGGGGGAGGAAAGACTGTTATTCAATAAAATTAAACTAGTCACATCCCTACATGGGAGGAAGATATTCATAACTCTAGAGAACTGTAACTCTATTAGAAGAAGTGTAACTCTATTACATGGAGTTGGAATGGGAAAAAGTGGATTTTGATGGGTCGATTTAAAAAATAAGACATTAAAAAGAGGATTGTAATGGAATGGGAGGAAAGGGGAAGCAGAATGGGGTAAATTATATCATATGAAGAGGCACAAAGGGTCTATTACAGTAGAGAGAAAGAAGGGAGGGTTGAGAATTGCTTGAACCTTACTTTCATCAGATTTGGCTCAAAGGGGGAATAGCACATATACTCAATTGGGATTAGAAGTTTATCTTATCCTTCAGGCATTAGGAAAGAAAAGTATGAAAGGAAAGGAAAGGAGGGACTGACAGGAGGAAAGGAAGGAAGGAAGGGAAAAAATAAAAGAGAAAAAGGCAAAGGAAAGGGAGAGGGCTGATAGAAGGAGCGCAGATTGAGGGAAATGTTATTCATAAGCAAAACACTAGTGAGGAGGTAGATGAAAGGAGGAAAAAACACAAATGGAGGGGAGATAGGATGGAGGGTAATAATATAAATACATATATATGTATATATATATATACATATATATATATATATATATATATATATATATATATATAGTGAATGGGATGAACTCTCCCATAAACAGAAGTGGACAGCACAGTGCATTGAAAACCAGAATCCTACAATATGTTGCTTACAAGAAACACATTTGAAAAACATACAGAGTAAGAGTGAAAGACTGCAACAGAATATATTATGCTTCAGCTGAAGTAAAAAAAAAGCAGAGGTAGCAATCTTTATTTCAGACAAAGCAAAAGCAAAAATAGATCTCATTAAAAGGGATAACGAAGGAAACTCCATCTTGCTAAAAGATACTATAGCCAATGAAGTAATTTCAATACTAAACATATATACACCAAATGATATAGCATTCAAATTCTTAGTTACAGGAAGACATAGACAGCAAAATTGAATTGTGGGGGGACCTCAGTCTCCCTCTCCAGAATTAGATAAAGCTAACCATAAAATAATAAAAAGGATGTTAAGAAGGTGAATAGAATTTTTAAAAAATTGAATATGATAGACCTCTGGAGAAAACTGAAAGGGGATAACAAAGAATATACTTTTTTCTCAGCAGAACATGGTACCTACACAAAAACTGACCATATATTAGGATATTAAAAACCTCACAATCAAATGAAGAAAAGCAGAAATATTAAATACATCCTTTTCAGATCATGATGCAATAAAAAGCATATACAATAAAGGGTATGGAAAGGTTAAAAAGTAATTAGAAAGTAAATTGCCTCATCTTAAAATAATGAGTGGATTAAACAACAAATCACAGAAATAATAATTTTATATAAAACAATGACAATAATGAGACAACACTCCAAAACCTATGGGATATAGCCAAAGTTGTTATTAGAATAAATTTTATATCTTTAAATGTGCACATGAATAAAATAAAGAAAGAGGTGATCGATGAATTGGACTTGTAACTAAAAAACCTAGAAAAATAAAAGAATTAGAAATCCCCAATTGAATACCAAATTAGAAATTCTGAAAATCAAAGGAGAGATTAATAAAATCAAAAGTAAGAAAACTATTGAACTAATAAATAAAACTATGGGGAAAATCAATAAAATGGAAAAATCTTTAGTTAATTTGATTTTTTAAAAGCTAGAATAAAATGAAATTAGCAGTATCAAAAATGAAGAGGGTGAATTCACCACCAAGACGGAGGAAAGTAAATTGGAGCTACTTTTCCCAACTATGTCAATAAATATGACAATCTAAGTGAAATGGGTGAATATTTACAAAAATATAAATTGCCCAGATTAACAGAAGAGGAAATTAAATACTTAACCTCATTTCAGAAAAATAAATTGAACAAGTCATCAATGAACTCCCTATGAAAAGATCTCCAGGGCCAGATGGATTCATAACTGAATTCTACCAAACATTTAAAGAACAATTAATTCCAATTCTATATTAACTATTTGAAAAAATAGATGAAGAAGGAGTTCTGTCAAATTCCTTCTATGACACCAATATGATGCTGCTACCTAAACCAGGAAGAAGAAACAGAGAAAGAAAATTGTAGAGCAATTTCCCTAATGAATATTGATGTAAAAATTTTAAATAAAATCATTGCAAAGATATTACAGTAAGCTATCACTAGGATAATACACTTTGATCAGGTAGAATTTATGCCAGGAATACAGAATTGTTCAATATCAGGAAAAATATCAACATAATTGACCATATCAACAATAAAATTAATAGAAATCATATGATTATTTCAATAGACGCTAAAAAAACATTTTGACAAAATACAGTACCCATTCCTCTTAAAAACATTAGAAGGAATAGGAATGATTTCCCCTAAAACA
Organism: Macrotis lagotis; assembly: GCF_037893015.1. NCBI lineage: Eukaryota > Metazoa > Chordata > Mammalia > Peramelemorphia > Peramelidae > Macrotis > Macrotis lagotis. The sequence continues at coordinate 32,616,974 of NC_133661.1, read as the reverse complement.
GTAAGCAGTATCTATCTAACACAATCAACAAGCATTATACATACTGGGGATAAGCTAGAAGTATTCCCAATGGAATTGGGGTGAAAAAAAAGGATGCCCATTATCGCTACTATTAAATAATATTGTATTAGAAATATTAACTTAAGCAATAAGGGAAGAAAAAGCAATTGAAAGAATTAAAATAGGCAGTGAAGAAACAAAACTCTCATTCTTTGCAATGATGGTATACTTAGAGAATCCTAGAAAATCAACTAAAAATCTACTTGAAACAATTAGCAACTTTAGCAAAGTTGCAGGACATAAAATAAACCCACATAAATCACCAATACTTCTATTTATTACTAACAAAGCATAACAGCAAGACGTAGAAAGAGAAATTCCATTTAAAGTAACTGTAAACAACATAAAATACTTGAGAAGACCTGCCAAGACAAACTCAGAAACTAACTGAGAACAATTAGGAAACACTTTTCAAACAAATAAAATCAGATGTAAATAATTGGACAAATGTCAATTGCTCATGGGTAGGCTGAACTAATATAATAAAAATGAAAATTCCACCTAAATTAAATTGCTTATTCAGAGTTACACCAATCATACAACCAAAAAAATTACTTTATTGAGCTAGAAGAAATAGTAACTAAATCCATCTGGAAGAATAAAAGGTCAAGAATATCAACAGAATTAATGAAAAATGCAAATGAAAGTAACCTAGTCAAACCAGATATAGAATGATATTATACAGTAACAATCAATAAAAAAAAATAGGTATAAAAGAAACAGTAGAAAATCACTCTGGGGAAGCTAGGTGGTGCAATGGATAAAGCACTAGCACTGGAGTCAGGAGGACCTGAGTTCAAATCCAGCCTCAGACACTTAATTACCTAGCTATATGATCTTGGGCAAATCACTTACCCCCATTGCCTTGCAAAAAAAAAAAATAATGACTCTAGTAGTCTACTATTTGATAAACCCAAAGATTCTAGCTTCTGGTATAATAACTCACTCTTTGACAAACACTGCTGAGAAAACTGGAAAATAGTATAGTAGAAACTAGGCATAGACCACTATCTGACATCCTATACTAAGAATAATATGGAAAGTGACATAAATTATTATTGATGAGAAAAATACAAATTGGATCAACTCTGAGGTACCACCTCATCCCTATCAGATTGACCAGTATGACCAAAAAAAAGAAAAAGAAAATGATTGATTTTGGAGGGGATGTGGGGAAACTGAGACACTAATGCATTGTTAGTGGAATTGTGAACTGATCCAACCTTTCTATAGAGTAATTTGGAACTACTGCCAAAGGACAATAAAACTGTACATACCCTATGATCTAGTAATACCCTTACTAGGTCTGTATACCAAAGAGATCACAAGAAAGGGTAAAAAAGCCATATGTATAAAAATATTTGTAGCTCTTTTCATAGTGGCAAAAAAATTGGCAATTGAGGGAATGCCTATCAGTTGAGGAATTGCTGAAGAAATTGTTCTGTAAGAAATCATGGGAGGTGGGACTTAGGAAAAGTCCAGAAAGATTTGCATGAACTGATGCTGAGTAAAATGAGCAGAACCAAAGGAGCATTGTACTCATGAGCTGTAACTTTGTGGTGATCAACTATGATGGACTTGTTCATCTCCTCAATACAATAATTAAAGACAATTCTAAAGTTCTGCATCCAGAGAAGAAATTATAGAGGCTACATGCAGACCAAAGTTTACGCTTTGCAATTTTTACAATTTTTTATGATTTATTTTTTCCTCTCATGATTTGTTTTTATTTTGATTCTTCTTTCACAACAAGATTAGTATGAAATTATGTCTAACATAGAAGTACCTATAGCCTATATTAGATTGCTGTCTGCTGGGGGAGGGAGAAGGAGGGAAGGAGAAAAATGTGAAACTCAAAACCTTACAAAAAATTGTTTTTAAAAACCATCTTTTCATGTGGTTGGAAAAATAAATTATTTTTTTTAATTTAAATAATTTAATTTTTAAAAGGAAAGGAAAAAAGAAAGAACTCAAGCACACAAATAAATTAAATTATATCTATACACATATATGTTATTTGTGTGTAGATATATATCCGCAGTGCATATACATATATACACAGTCCCATGTGCATGCATGTGTACATGCATGCACATGCTTGCATGTTTGTGGCCAAACATATATGCATGCGTGCGTGTTTATATATAAGTAGTTGTCTAGATAAAGCTGCACAGATATCTAGACAGAGACTATAACTATGGCCTAGTGGATAGAATTGACCTTGAAGAGGAGCTCAAGACTTGCCTTTGACTGGCTGCGTGATTCTAGGCAGGTGACTTAGTGTCTCGGAGTCAAGACAACAAGCTCATCCTTTGTTTTCATTTTCCTTTCCTCTCCTTCCCTTTCCCTTCTTCTTCCTTCTTTCCTCTAAGTTGCAGAGAAAGTGCCGATCTAAACAGATAGGAAGAGTTTTCTCATCTGGAATTTTCCTATAGCAAGGACATGCCAGGTCCAATCTCTATTCCTAAATATAAAGTCATTTGAAAGGCATAGGAATCACTTGGAGAGGGGGAGGGTGTATTTGCAAACTCTTGAGATGGGCCTTAAGGGGGGAGAGATAAAATAACTTTTTCTGGGTTCCAGAAGGAATAGAGAATAGAGCTGAGATTCTAATGTATCTTCAAATCTTGTTCCCTTCCCCTACCCCACACTGATTTCTTCTGGAGCTCTTTGCCAGATTTTCTGGTGATGAATAAGTAACTACAATCAGCATCTTTCCCCTCCAGGCCCAGCTGATAGGGTGCTGGACAGAGCCTCTCCTGATCAATAATGGAAGCGTTATCATTACCTCGAATAATCAATTGTTAATTGCCAAATGCCAAGCAATTTATCTAAGGAGAATTATGTGTGGCCAGCTGGTGATATTGTGAGGCTGAGGGCCCTCCCCAAGCCTTCACCAGAGGGGAAGGGCGGCTGAACTGCGGTGAGGCACCTCCTAAGTAAAAAGCCACTCAGAATCACTGGGGCTTTTCAAGGCTATGTCCCACAATCCCCCAGACACCCACTACCAAGCCTGAGAAGGCAGCTGCAATCATACAGCAGAAGTAGCCTCCATTCAGAGTTCTAGGAGACTCATCTCAGATATGGGAAATATCAATGATGTCATCAATAGGGGTATGGGATCAGGGCAGACCAAGGGCCTTTTGAGGCAGAGGTTGAGACCTCTCTTCTTTATAAGATTGCTGTGATCAAACACGGACATTACCTAGTGATGGCTGATGCTCTGGCCACGATCCTGGCCAGGACATCTCATACAGCAGTCCTGCACGGTTTTGCCCAAGCTCAACTACCCAGACTTCTCTGATGCAGTTACACTCTTCCCTCCTATTCTGATCCATTACCATCTCACATCCCACCTTAGCTTTGCCATCTTACTTTATCCTCCTCTTTTTCTACCCTCATTCCTCTTTTCTTATTCGACCTTTTCCTATCCCATTTCACCCTTCTCCCCATTGCATTCCCCTCAATCCATCCCATACTAGTCTACCCCCATCCCCTTCTATCTCATTCCCCCTTTCCCTAATACCTGATAAATTAATTGGACCAATGAACCAAGTGGCCTGCAGCCTTTCGCTTTCCCTCCCCTGATTCTACCTAAGCTATTCTAGGAGTGACCAAGTCAACCCCCTCCTTTGAACCTCAAGTTCCTCATCCAAAAATATCTAAATGCTTTTAGGGCAACATCAATGAGCACCATCTACAAAGAAACAGATCTCAGTGGGCCTTCCCAGATCCTGAATGGACTGCCAAGGAACTTCTTAAATTGAGCTAGTCTGGTTCTGTGGCAATAGACACATCACGAGCTCTATAGATGAACATTCTCTTGGATTCTGGCAGTGTCTATGGATCTGCATTTGTGTCTAAGACTGACTCTGTCTTACCAATCTGGTCTCTACCTTTTGTTGTGTCTCTGACTCTGTCTTTGTCTTATCATCTTGGTCTCTACCTTTCTTTGTATTTCTCATTGTCTTTGTCTCTCTCTGTCTCTATCCCTCTCTGCGTCTTGTCTCTCTGTCTCTGTCTCTGCATATGTCTTTCTGTCTGTGTGTGTATGTCTCTGTCTCTCTCTTTCTCCCCGTTATCTTTCTCCTCTCTCTCCACTTCTCTCTTTCCTCTCTCTCCACTTTTCTCTCCTCTCTCTCCACTTTTTTTCTGTATCTTTGTCTCTCTGTGTCTCTCTGTCTCTCCACTTTTCTTTCTGTCTCTTTCTTTCTCTCTCTCTGTCTCTCTTTCTCTGTGTGTGTATCTCTGACTCTGTGCATATCTATGACTCTGTGTGTGTGTCTCTCTCTGTCTCTCTGTGTCTGTCTCTGTCTCTCTCTCTGTCTCTTCTCTCCTTCCCAACACCTATCCTTGATCCTTCAGTCTTTAAGAACCCCACAAACACAGGGTCACAACCACACTACAATACCATGATAAGAAATGAAAGTGGGCTTCACACAATGCTGGAGGTCAGAGAATCATGAAATCATAGACTCCTAGAGCTGGAAAAGGACTATGTCTCTCAGCAAGCAAATGACTAAACCAACAAGAAATTCATTGAAAGCATCTTTTGGTATAGACTTCACAGTCCTGGTTGTTTGTGCATTCAGAGTCTGAGCCCCCTGGGGGGTCAAATTCTTACTTAACATCATCCTTGAGAAGCTCTTCCCTCTGACAGTTGACAGTGAGACAGGAAAACAGGGAATCAGGGAAACTGGTCCAGAATTTGAATTCCAAACTTACAATTCACTAGCTAAGTAAACTTACTTTACCTTAGATACAACTTGTCAGGACCTATTTCCTCATCTGTAAAATGGGGATGATAATGTCTGTGCCATATATCTCACAGGATTATGAGGAAAACACCTTGTAAATTCTAATGTACCCCAGAAAAAGGAATTATTGTACCTGACCCAAAGCTATATCTCTGTTTCCCCAATAGACTAGGGGTTCCCTGAGAATTATGATCATATATCTTGCATTCTGTATCTTAGGGTTATCTAAAACCAGAGTTTTCATACTCTTTTATCAGTCCTATGACTCCCCAACAACATCAAAGATCATAGCTCATCCCTACTCTGTTACACCCCCTCCCAAAGTGTATACAGTGGATACACAGACTGAAGGAAGGACTCCTGGACAGACAAAATATGAGGATCACACAGAGTAAAGATTATGGCAAACCTCTTTCCTGTCCCTTTTCTTTTTTTTTAATTTTGCAAGAGTTGAGTGGCTTGCCCAAGGTCACACAGTTAAGTAAGCATTAAGTATCTAAGGGCAGATGTGAACTCAGGTTCTCCTGACTGCAGGACCCATGTTCTATCCACTGTGCCACCTAGCTGTCCCCTTCCTGTCCCCTTTTCAATGGGATAATGGAAAGCTTTGGCTCACTGGTTTAAAAAGATCTCAGATATTATCATTTCTCCTTCCATCTACTTTCTCATCCTTCCATTTCTTCCTCTTTTCTCCCCCCTCTTCTTCCCTTTCTTCTTTGCCCTCCTTCTATCCCTTCCCTACTCTCCTTTCTTCCTCTTCCCCTGACTTCCTCCTTCCCTCCTCTCCTTTCCTTCCAAGGCTACAGGAGTCTTGCCAAAGTCGTCCTGCTCATGCATGAAGTTGGATGCTCACTGTCTCATCTCCCTCCTCTTTGACATTCCCACATGCCCCAAGCCAGGAACTGAGAATTTCTCACAGTGACAGCTTTTTTCCTGCCAAGTAGAATAAGAACGCCATACTGTAGGAGGTGATCCAGGGTCCCCAAGCACATTTCATACAGCCAGGTTTTTCTCCTCATTCTGCATGTGGAGACTCAATTTGAAGGGGACAACACATGGTATGGTGGAAAGATTATCATTTAGAATAGGACCAGAGCTTCTGCTATCATCTTGTTCACTTGTCAATTACTTTGTAACCTTGGTGAAGCAATTTCATCTCTCTGGGTCTTGGTTTTTCCCCTGTAAAATGGGTTTGGGGTGCCAAATGAGATGATGGGTACAATACTACACAGCATAGTATAAAACAAATAAATATATTAGTAGTAGTACAAGTTTATTAGGGAGCTGGCCTCAGGTTCTGGCAGCAAGACTTGGAGGAAAAAAAGGAGATAAGAAAGCACAGGAAATCCCAGCTCCCAAGTTCTAATCACCAGGCTTCACTGCCATCCTGCCCTAGAGCCATGCACTGGATGAGTGCCAGGCTCACTGCCAAATGGTTCCCCTGATCCATGCCTGCTCACTGCTGCTTTTCAAAGACATTATATTTACATGCTGTTTCAAAATCTTTTTCTCCTAAAAAATAAAATAAGAAATAAATCCACCACAGGCATCTCCTGCCTCTGCTGAGAGTTCTCCCCCAATAGGGTCATGATATTGTGATTCCCCGTGATATCATGTCCCCTTTTCCTCCAGCACAGTCTGGATATGGGCACCTCACCTCCCAAAGCATCCTCACCCCCCTTCATATCTCCCTGAATAGATAAGAATGTCTCAAAGGCCAGGACAGTGTCTCTTTATCATAGAATCACAAAAGTAGGAGAGATCTCAAAGAACATCTAGAGTCTAGATCAACTCATACTACCCTCTACTACCCCCTCAAAGAGTAGGCGTACACCCTTTGCTCAGATGTGATAGAGAAGGTCTTCCAAGACCCTGGACAGCTCCTACTGTTAGCAGGTTTTTCTCTTTACCTCTTTGCAGTTTCCACCCACTGCTTCTACAGAGCAAGTCTAATCATACAGCTCCCTTTGAATAGGGACAGGGTCTTCTCTGTAAAACTAGAAACTCCCCCCAAATAGTCCCTTTCCCTCCATTAGATTGAAAATTTTCTGAACTCCCTTCCCTGAACAAAGTAATCATGGTCTAAACCAAGGGACCTTAACTTTTTATCATGAATCCCTTCGTAAGTCTGGTGAACCCCCCTGGCTGCCTTCTCAAATAATATTTTTAAATTCTTAAACTATACAAAGAAACTCAGTTATACTGCAATAATTATTTTAAAAAGTTTGTTGGGATTATTTTTTTAAGTTTACTGATCCCTGATCTAGAAGAAGTAAAGAAATGAAACAAGGTCTACCCCAGCTAGGGGGAGAAAATCTATTGGAGAATCCTGAATGAAAGCTAAATAATCAGGAACTGTAAATTACTGAGATCCTAGACTTAAACAGCCACAAGTCATGTGGGGGGGGGTGATAATGGCAATGATGGTGGTGGTGGTAGTGGTGTTTGCAGTCATTATAGTTGTTGTAAGGGGCTAACCTCATGCTCTGGTTAGTAGATACAGGCAGCTTAGGAAGGCAGCAATAAAGTGCTGGACTTGGAGTAAGGAAGTCTTTTGTTTCTCAGCTAGGTCTAACACTTCAATAACTCATTTGGGGTTTTCTTTGCAAAGATTTGGGCCTTGTTTGTCCTTTCCTTTTCCAGATGAGGAAACTGAGGCAAACAGGGTGAAGTGACTTATTCAAGTCACAAAACTAGTGTCTGTAAAACCTGAGTTCAAATTCTGTCTGACACTCACAATGGGACCCAGGCAAGTCACTCAACCTTCTAAATAGCAACTACTTCTCAGGGTTGTTATGAAGATCAAGTGAGATAACACATGTAAAAAGAATTTCAAACCTTAAAAATCCAAAAATAGCTATTGTGATTTCAGCATTGCATTTGGAGTCAGAAAATCGGGATTCAAATTCGGGATCTGCTTCATCTCCATTGTGTAACCTTGGTAAGTCACTTCCTCTCAGTGTCTTCACTTCCTCACCTCTGGGATGACTTAGATGGCCTCCCCACTCTAACTCCTATGAGGTTCTCAGTCTATTACTAAGAATGTATTAATATTTTGAAGCTACAAAAACAAGGAGGGCATCTGGTTAGGGAAATTAAATATATAATATATAAAGCAATATAAACAAATTCTATATAAAATAAAATTAAGGAGCAGGACCCTAGACATTGGGAGACCACGAAAAACTTTATGTTGAAGGGTATGTCTGGGCAGTTTTCAAAGAAAGGAGAGATTCTAAGAGGTGAGTCAAGCTAGATATGTCTTTCAGGAATGAAGAAAAGCCAGTTCAAAGACATGGAGATGGAAGATGCTATCATTTGGATCTCAGTTCTTGAGTTCTGCCCACAACTTCTTTCAGTGTTTGCAGGATAATTGTAGGATAGTTGTAACCTTCAACTCCTCCATGGAGGGAACAATCTTCTCTACCATTTGCCAAGAGACCAACTTCATGTGAATGAGACATAGTGTGGTGTGGTGGAAAAAGAGATATAGTCCCAGAATCAGCAGTTCAAATCTCAACTTCAATATGTATTAGCCAAAAGAACCTGGGAAAGTTTCATAGTCTGAAAATAAGACTAATAATCTTGTGTTCCCCACCCCTACAGAGTTGTTTTGAGAAATATACTTTTTAAACCATTAAAGGCCATAGAAATCATAACTGTGATTTTCTTGTAGTCAATATACCTTAGTGGGTGGCAGTGCCAGTAGGGATGGAACCAGAAGGAAAAGAATGCCTAAGTCAACCTGATCTTAAGCTATTTGGATCAACTCCAAATGCACTCATCTCATGTCAAGGGTTGGACCTGGGACAGTTGAGAGCTTGGATGGAGCTTGGATTCCAATCACTGCCTTGACTACCTTGTCTGATTGGATTCCAGGCACCAGAGTTCCCTTGCGGAGCTGGGGGCAAGGAAGGGCATCAGGTGGAAAAAGGATGCTTCCCTGGGCTGGAGGTTTGGCCAAACTAGAAATCAGTATCCAAAAGGCAAATAGGAGACTTGAGCAACAGATGCTGCCTCTTCTACAGTGGGCAGAGAAATTAGGCACCAGCACTGGCCCCCTTCTGCATCCTCCTTCCCCCATTGATGCCATATGGTCCCCATATGTTCTGTGACAGTTGAGAGGATGCCCATGACTTCCCAAAGATGTCCTCTGCTCAGCCCACAGAATTCCTATCCACCTTCCTAGACATTACCTCTCTTCCAGACAAGAGGTTATGGGACTAGAAGCAAGGGCATTTGATTTTAAGGACTAATTCTGTCCCTGGCTATATAGAGAGCAAGTCCTTTTCCCCTTCCCTCGCCCAGCTGCCCTTTCCTCTTCCCTAAAATGAGGGTGCTACATTTGACCCTAACAGCTTATGGTCTATGCTCTGTGTTCTAATACTCTATATTTTATGGAGTTTTTTGCAGTTTTGACATTGTGGTCTCTGATATCCTCTTTCTTCATCTGAATATTCTGTATTTTTGAGGTCACTGACATTGCTAATATTTGATGCTCCATATTCTAAGGTCCTTTTCAGTGCCAAGATTTTATGCTCTACCTTCTAGGGTCCCTCGAAGCCTCAACATTTAATGTTTTACATTATAAAGTTTCTTTTGGTCCTGATATTTTATGTTCTTTCTTCTAAGATACCTTTTAGCTTTGCCATTGTGTGTTCTATGGTCTCTTGAAGCTCTAATATGATGATCCAATATTCTGCATCCTAAGTTGTCTACTGACTCCTACATCCTGTATTCTGGCACTCTATACAAAGCTCTAAATCCTTTGTATTTATGGCTTTGTCTCTAAGATTCCTCCTCTCTGAATGAAGGGTATGAATCAGATGGTACCTAAATTCTCAGCCCAGGGTCCGAATCCTCATTGCATGAATGGGACAGGTGGACGAGGAGGCTCATGAGCACTGGTGTTCAAGGGATTGGGGTATCGCTTCCCTCTCCCTTCACTGAATTCATATTAGGCACCAGAATCTATTGGCCCTTTCTATTTGAGTGCCTGGTCCTTTCCAAATTTTGAACAACCCCACTTTGGATTCCCATTAATCAGCTTTTTAGATGCTTTCTTCTAGTCAAATTATCTTTCTGGCTGTTCCTCATTCATTACTCTCCCACTCCCACCACTGCACTTTTTATACAAGGTCTCTTTGTCTGGAATGCTTTCTTCCAGTATCTTTGCTGCTCAGATTCCCTCACTTCAAAGCACAGGACCTCTTACATGAGCCTTTCCTTTTGTGTGATTCTCCAAGCTGTTAGAAATTCCCCCTGCACTTGAAATAACTTTATGCAACTCTGTATATAATTAGATCTATCTATATATCTACCTGTGTGATATATAAATGTGTGTGTATGTATGTATATGGTGTCCCAAAAGTCTTAGTGCAGATTTTTCATACATCACTTACTTGTATGCATTTTGTATCTCTCCAATAGAATGTAAGCTACTTGAGGACAGGAAGGGATTGCTTCTCTTTTCTTTCTCATTCCCCTTGCCTAGTTTGGCACTTTCATGAGGTCAGGGCTTAATAATGATGTTTAATTGAATAGAATTGTTGTATTCACTTCCCTTTTTTTTCTATATAGGTTTATTTTCACCTAGTTATGGAAAAGGAGTTTTCATCTGATCTCAGGCATCCCCATTAAAGCAAAGATAATGGCAGATTTTCTGTTGCAAGATTCCCACAGGAAGCTGATAATAATGCTTATCATCATTATTATTATTGCTGTTCCTCTTATGAATAGCAACTTAGGATGTACACCTTGCCACTTCCTAAAAGAACTTAGAAAAGGTAGCTTCCCCAAGTTAAAATAATATACAAGAAGGTAATTAATTTTTAAAGATGTAAAAACAGCTAAATAGAGCAGGACAAATAGCTGTCACCAGGCACCAGAGATGAAGTAGATACTACATCGAGATACTGAATTTGACTCTAAGTTTCCTGGAAGCTAGAAATGGTAACATCAAGTAGGGTTTTATATTTTATTTGTAATTATAACTTGTATGGTATTTCTATACTTTCTAACCACCATCAATCAGTCTATCCACAATCACATATCAAACATCCACTAAGTGCCAGACAGTGTACTGAGAACTGGGGGTGCATTTGCATATTCATTACCCTCATTTCATTCCTAAAATGCCCCTTGTGAAGTGGGAGTTTGGAGAGTGTATTCTGAGATCCATTTGTCAGTGAGTAAACTGATTCTGAGAGGGAAAGGGCTGCTCATTAAATAGCAGAATCAGAACCAGAACCCAGATCTCTAAATTTTGATAATTTTCCTGAAATTTTCATTGACTTTCCCTATGCTCCTGTTGGAAGCTTGAGAGAGCAGTTTTAGACTAATGTACATACAGGGGTAACTTTAGTCCAAGATTTCATACTCAGGGGAAGAGAGAGGTCTCTACAGAAACTAGGTAAGCAGCCGATAGATGAATCTGAGGGAATGACGACCTTTACTAACCTTCTTCTTCTGGTGCCAAACCAGTTTGAAATGTGATGAGCAATTTACCTCTGTGTCCACTCCCCCCCCCAAAAAAAGGAATTCCACAGTCCTGCCCCCCCCCTCGGAACTGCACACAACATAAAAGACCTTTTCACATCCTCTCAAGAAGAGTCTAGAGAGAAGACTAGGAAAGAGAGTACCTACTCCCAGGATTCTCTAAGACCATGTTGACTTATCATAAGATTGTAAGCTCCTTAAGGACAGGGACTTTCTTTTTCCTAGTTCTGTCTTTGGCTGGTGGCATAGAGCCTAGAACATAATAGGTACTAGATGAAATTTGTTTCACATTTCTGAGCCTCAACTTTTTTCTCTTTACAATAAGTAAACTGGATGAAATTATCTCTTAAATGTCAACACCAGGATGACAGTACCCCTATTCCAGGTTCAGGAACTCAAGTCCAGTATTTAATCCATTCACCATTCTGTTTCTCAAAGGAATATGTCATATCAACCATACACTAAAATGGGATTTAAGTGATTCATTTAGTCCCCAGGGTCTGAAGTATCTCCTTTATGTATAAGATTGTTTTTCCTCTTCAAGAGATTTCCTCCCCCAATAAATCACCCCTCTTTCTCTCTCTCTCTCAAGAAAAGCTGTAGCAAACTTATTAATACTCTGATTTAAGTGAATGATAAAGATAATATTAATCTCAAGCTGTCTGTCTATCTGTCTCTCTCACATACAGAGAGAGAGAGACAGACAGAAAAACTCCATGCCCCCTCAAGGGAGGAAAAGGCATGGCCCCTTTGCTCTCCTGCATTCCCCATAATTCTACCTCCTAAGAAATAGGGAAGAACAGAGAGAAAATACATCTTTTAAATTTCTGGTTCCATCTTTCCCAGGAGACAGAAGTAAAGGATTGAGCACATCTGGATGAAATTTCTGTAAGCTTTGGAGACAGAAGCAGGGGTGGGGAGAGAGATACAACAGTAGATGATCAGATTCTCCCTTACAGGGCTCCAGGCTGCTTTTAAGCTCAGATTGGAGAAAGCCATAATTTGGCTGTGGCCTGATAAACCTGTTGGGATTTCCTAGGCACCTTTGGCCAAAGTTGAGCCAATGCTGTTTGGTCCCAGGGACAGGAGAAGGTAGACATAAATAGAATGCCATCAAAGTGATAGAGGAGCATAGATGATATGACTGTTCCCAAAACATGAGAACAGAATATCAACAGCTTCCAGCTTCCCCTTTCCCCACAACTCCTTGGCCTTGGGTGATATATCCTCCAGCTTCCCCTAAATATAGTTTCAGAACCCAGGGCCCCATCACTTGAATTGGTCTCTGATCAGTGCCTAGTCATCAGGAGTCAAAGGCATAGAGATTGGTACCTGAGGGATTTTCCCAGCAAAGATATAAATAGGGAAATAGTGGAAGGGAGACCAGACAAGGAAAGAGAGATAAAGAGACAGATCAAGGACCCAAGAGAAAGTAAAATGGAAACAGTGACAAAGAAGGAAAAAAACGATGGCAGGGGCAGAGATAGAGAGATCAAGACACAAGGAAAGAAATGGAGACAGAGAAAAATAACGGAATCAGAAAAAAGAAAATGGAGACAGATAAAGAAAGACAGAAAAAATTATGACAGAGACAAAGGGAGACAACAAGAGACTTCAAAAAATGACGGCAGAGACTAAATGAGACAGAGATTCAGAGACTGGGAAAAATGATGACAAGAACAGAGATATAGAAAAGCAGAATAAGATGCATTAATAATTAAACTCAAGAAACATTAGCCAAGCCCCTGCTCTATCTCATGCTCTCCTATGCTAGGCATTTTAGGTACAAAGATAGAGAAAAGTGGAGATAGAGACGGATACAGCCAGACCAGGAGAAAGTAATTACCAGTATCCTTAATTCATCCTCACAGAAAATGAACCAAATATTAGCTCACCAGGTTACAACCCAGAAGAATCTGTGCCTTTCCTATATCCATCATAGACTTCAACCATACACCAGACCTTAATGGCAAGCAATACCAGTGGGCATGAATGGGTGCCAGTTACCGCCCTTCCTTCTCATTCCTCACCTCTCACCAGGATAGTTGCAATACCCTCCTGATTGGTTTTCCTGCTTTAAGTCTCCACCCTCTGCAACCCATTCTCCACACCACTGCTAAATTGAGGCTCCTATAACACATCGGACCATATTGCTTCCCTGTTCAAGAAATCTCAATGGTTCCCTATTGCTTCTAGGTTAAAAATGCAAATCTCTCTGTCTGAAGCTTAAGGTCCTTCAAATCTGTCTCTAGGATTAATACAAGTTACTTCTCTTCATACACTCTATGTTCCAAATTGACTAACTTTGCTGCCCCTCTTCATCCCATCTCCCATCCGTACCATTGTGTCTGCCTAGCTTGACCCCTGTTCTTGGAATGAACTGCCTCCTCACTTCCACTTCCCAGAATCCTTAGCTTCTTTCAAGACTCAACTCAAATACTGCTTAAAGATTTTTCTGGGAGTCACTAGGTGATGCAGTGGATAGAGCACAGGCCCTGGAGTCAGGAGGACCTGAGTTCAAATTCGACCTCAGACACTTAATAATTACCTAGCTATGTGGCCTTGGGCAAGCCACTTAACCCATTTGTCTTGCAAAAAACCTTTTTAAAAAAGATTTTTCTGATTACCCCCCCCCAATTGCTGGTGACCTTACCCTTGGCCATAACTTTTTAGTTACTTATTTAAAAGAATATTTCTGCCCCAGGCAGTACATGTTGAGGACCAAGTGAGCTGCACTGACTTCTAATGCAGGTGTATGGGAAAGAATGATGGATTTAGAAGGGACAAACCTGGGTGCACATTCTCACCCTGCTTCTTGCTCATCAAAGCTGATCATTCCTACCTCTACAATCTCCCTCATCTTCTCTTCACTTACCCAAGCACCCTCTGGTTTAAGTCCACAGTACTTCTCTGGACTACCACAATGACCTCCTCCTAATTGCTTGGCTGCTGCCAAAATGGCTACCCTCAAATAAAGATCCGGCCATGTCCTTTCTCTTCTCAAATTCCTGTGTCACTCTCAAAATTCTGTAGTCTGACTCAATTGACTTCTGTTCTTCATATACAATCCTCCACCTCCCACCTCTGCTCATTTGCCTAGAATGCACTCCCCCCTCACTTCCATCTCCTAGATTACCTTTAGGATCCTTCCCTTTAAGACTCAGCCCAGGGGTGGCTAGGTGGCACAGTGGATAGAGCACTGGCCCTGGAGTCAGGAGTACCTGGGTTCAAATCTGACCTCAGACACTTAATAATGACCTAGCTGTGTGACCTTGGGCAAGTCACTTAACCCCATTTGCCTTGCAAAAACTTTTTTAAAAGTTATCAAAAAGACTCAGCCCAATGCTGCCTTCTATTGGAAACCTTTCCTGACGTGAGCAGTTTCTTGGTTTTCTTCACCAAAATGACCTGGATCTACTTGGCATATGTCTTTATATGTATCCGTTATCTCCACCAGCTAAATTACAATGTCCTTAAAGGGCGGAATTGTTGCAACTTTATCTTTGTACCACAGAGTAACTATGCTGGGACAAAGCAAATACTTTGATTAATTGATTAATTGTCCTGAATGCCCTTCCATCTCCTCAAACCCGGGCTGACAAGGGTGGTCCAAGCACCCAATGCCCGTTTGAATCCTGGTCAGCCTTCAAAATCCAGTCCTAAACTCTTCCATGAAGCCCTCCCTCCTCCCGTCCCCATGATGATCCCTCCCTCTCTATTCAATTTGTCAACTATTTTTTTTAAATGCTAACTGTGCACAAAGTCATGGGGGAGACACAAAGCTTAGAAAGGGTCATTATGTCCTACTGCCCTCCTACCTTCTTGGCAACTGGTCAGAAAGTTAAGATACAAATAGTAGTGCTACAACATACAACACCCCATGTTACATGCTAACCATGTTAGGTACATTAAAGAGATTGTAAAATGTTACAGGAGATCTGAGAAGACTGTAAACCAATTGTTCTTGCAGCCACTGGCTTTATGGAGGAGGGGACATTTGATTCATGGGTCTCCAAAAGAAGAGCAGGCAATGGCTTGGCCCTAAAGGACAGGTGATCAATTGATTGAAAGATGGAAAAATGAGTTACAGCTGAGTCTTCCTGAAAGCAGTTTTGGAGCTTATTTCCTATACTAGGGATGTCAAACTCAAATGGAAATTAGGTCCATTAAACCACACATAAGGATACTTGAAGGTGCATATTGACTTGGAAAACCTCCCATTAACATTATTTGTGTTTTATTGTACAGCTAGGTGGCATAGTGGATAGAGTATTGAGTATGGAATTAGGAAGTCTCCTCTTCCAGAGTTCAAATCTGGCTTCATATACTCACTAGCCACATGACCCTGAAAAGTCACTTAACCCAATTTGCCTCAGTTTCCTCATCTGTAAAGTGAGCTAGAGGAAGAAATGGCAAACCACTCTAGTATCTTTGCCAAGAAAATCCCAAATGAGATCACAAAGTGTCAAACACAACTAAAAATCTCTGAACATGTTTTATTGCATTTTTATTTACTTTGTTAAATATTTCCAATTTATTAAATATTTCCAATTACATTGGTTCTGTCTTTACCATGACTTTTTTTGACCACTCTGTCCTACCCAACTTCTTTCAGACAAAATAGAAACACACACACACACACACACACACACACATACACATTCTGCCCTCTGTCACACTGAACAAGCTTTTAATCTGGCACTTTCTGAAACAAGCATTGGTCTTTCAGAGCAGATCTAATCTAGCCCCCATTACAACTGCTAAAAAGTTTCATAGAGGAAAATCACACTCTACCCACCAGAAAAAAATTTCTATACATATATGTATGTATGTATGTGTATAGATACATTGAGAAAGAGAGAGAGAGAGAGAGAGAGAGAGAGAGAGAGAGAGAGAGAGAGAGAATCAAAATAAAGATTCCTGCTTTAGTTCTCTACTGATACAGCCACCAGTCTTGTTCAAGGTCTCTTACTTACCCTTTCCCTAAACTCTCATAATGGTTTCCCAAATGATCTCCTTGCCTCAAATTTCTCCCCTTTCCAATCCATCCTCCATGAAACAGATGTTGCCAAATAGATGTTACTAAAAACAAGTCTGACCACATCGGTCCTGCTTAAAAAGTTCCAGGGTCAATCTGCCACTTCTAAAATAAAAGGCAAATGGGTTTTTTTTCTTCGTCATTTGGAAAACTTTCTCATGTGACCCCAACATATCTCCCTAGGCTGTTACCTCCCCATATTCCTTCCCCTTGCACATTCTAGACCCCAGTCAAACTGACTGACTTGTTATTCCACCCTCTAACACAAGGCTAACAATAACACCAACAACCAGCATTTATAAATTGCTTTGAAGTTGCAAAGCAATTTATAAATAAGATTTCACTTTGTATTCTTAGCATTTCTGAAAGGTAGGTCTATTCGTATCCTCATTTTATAATTGAGGAAACGGAGGCAAACAGAAGTGAAGTAATATGCCCAGGGCCATCCATTCAGGAGCCATCTGAGACTGGATCTGAACTCCAGTCTTTCAGACGGAATCCCCAGCCTCAATGATCGGCATCCTCCCAAAAGACTTTGTGTGAGCACATATATTCATATGTGAGTATGTTATTTCTCCCACTAAAATGTAAGGTCCTTGAGAGCAAGGGATGTTTCCTATTTATTTATGGAGCCTTGGGGCTTAGAAAATGGAATGCACTTAATAAACACACTTGTTAAATGAAGCTCAGCAAGGAGGGTGCAGGAAAACAAAACAGTCATGAGCAAAAGAATAAAATCGGGAGCACATGGAACATTTGGTCAGATTGTAGGGAGCCTAGAGAGGAGCTGTATGAGATAAGGCTGATGAGGATGTTACAGAAGGCCTTGAATGCCAACTACCCTCCAGCCCTTGTTTCATGCACCGCTCCTGTGATGCATGATGACCCAGTCTTGGGTTTGGGGGTTCCCTTTGGTTGTGTTTGTGTTATTTCTCTAACCAGTCTGAGGTTCTCTGGGAATAGTCCTCTCTTCCCCAAAGCACATTACAAGGGGGGGGCAGGGCAGAAGGTAGAGATTATGGTTACAGAAATTCTGCTTGTTTGATGAAGTGTCTCTCTCTATTCCTGGATCTCCTGCTGCCCAATAAAAAGCCAGGACTACTCCTCTGCCCTCCATCCCACCTTGGCCTAAAAGCCACAGGTAGGATGAGTTGGTCTGGTCTTCTTCTGAGACTTGGTAGTTCATTTGGGGGATTAGTACCCCTTTCTACAGTGTAATCTTACTGAAGATCAATACACACACACACACACACACACACACACACACACACACACACACACACACACCCTTATTTAGTCTCATACTCAAATAGAAGGTATAGAATTCCACCTTTCCCTATCTTCCCCTGTTTCCCAGAACAGAAGATCTGAGTTCAAAATAGGCCTTTATCACATATCAGCTGCATGAGCCCAGGCAAGTCCCCTCACCATTTGCAAAATGAGGGAGCTGAAATAGTCAAAAGCCAGATTACAAGTATTTATCAAGGGCCAGACACCGAGCTATTTCTGGGGAGGCAAAGGGAAGCAATAGCCTAGCCCTCTGCCAGCAAGGAGCTCACATACTAATGGCCCAGATGACCTCCACTGTACACATTCTGGCTCTTTCGATTCTTACAAGGCCTATCAAAACTGGTCTCCTGGTCAGGTTCCCAAGGGCTAGTCCAGTCTGCTAGATGGTCCCTCACTGAGGCTCCTGCAAAGCCAGGTCCACACCAGATGGGGGCAATGGAGAGCTCCAAGGGTACGAGGGTCTGGACTCCTAAAACCCTGAGATTGTCACGACTGGAGGAGCCTGGAGGTAGGAGGAGACTTCCCACTTCAAAGCAGCCGAGTCAGACGCGGAGAAGGACGTCTGGCAGCACCTGGCGCTCAACCAATGTGAAGAAGATGTGAAGAAGAGGCAGTGGAAGGGGAAATAACTGGAGTTTGGGTGCGAGTTCTGCCTTGGACACGTAATAGCTGAGTGTTCTTGGGTAAGTCGCTTCCTTTTCCTGAACCTCAGTATGTCTCTGTCTCTGTCTCTCTCTGTCTCTCTGTCTCTCTCTCTCTGTCTCTGTTTCTGACTGTCTCTGTGTCTCAGTCTCTGTGCCTCTGCCTCTGTTTCTGTCATTGTGTATGTCTGTATGTCTGTCTCTCTCTGTCTCTGCCTCTGTCTCTGTGTGTGTGTCTCTGTCTCTCTGTCTCTGTTTCTGACTGTCTCTGTGTCTCAGTCTCTGTGCCTCTGCCTCTGTTTCTGTCATTGTGTATGTCTGTATGTCTGTCTCTCTCTGTCTCTGCCTCTGTCTCTGTGTGTGTCTCTCTGTCTCTCTGTTTCTGACTGTCTCTGTGTCTCAGTCTCTGTGCCTCTGCCTCTGTTTCTGTCATTGTGCATGCCTGTATGTCTGTCTCTCTCTGTCTCTGCCTCTGTGTGTGTCTCTCTGTCTCTCTGTTTCTGTCTCTGTGTCTCAGTCTCTGTGCCTCTGCCTGTGTTTCTGTCATTGTACATGCCTGTATGTCTGTCTCTCTCTGTGTCTCTGTGTGTGTCTCTGTCTCTGTCTGTCTGTCTCTCTGTCACACACACACACACACTCCCAAGCGCACCCCTTTCCCCCCGGAGAGCCCCCGTGGCTGTGTCTGAGGGGCTGCTCCCCTGTTCGGACGCCGGCTGTCGCCAAGCAGAGCTGGCTTTGCAGAACCTCTAAGCTCGGAGTTCTTCTCGAGAATAACAATTGTGCAGGGTGGGGTGCGCGTGGGGGACAGCCAGGCCGCAGAGCAGCCCCGGCCGCTACCCGGGGCCCTGAAACCGCGGACCGCCTGACTCCTCCACGACGCGCAGGACCCTGCCCCGGGGCTCGGGCCAGTCCCACCTTTCTGCCCACAGGGGAAACGGGTTGGGGCGAGTGCGGGCGTCTCCCCCCACCATGGGGGAAGATGGCCAAAGTTGCTGGAACTCCCCGGGGGGGGGGGGCAGCCTTCGGAAGGCCACGCCAGAGTCCTGCCTCGGGGGCCAAGCGCGGCCCCCTGGCTCCTGGTGGTCCCGGTAGCGCGAATGGCAGCCGCGGTCGCCGATGCCCCCCTCCTGGCAGACTCGCGCGGGAGCGCGCGCGTGCACGAACACACACACGCACACACACACACACACACGCACACACACACACGCACACACACAGCAACACCCTTGGCTCCCTGCCCAATATGAGCAGCCAAAGCCCGAGACCTGCCCCTCTCCATCCTCCGTCGCCGGGTCCGCGCACCCCGAGGCAGCCCAGCATCCCCGCCGCCGCCGCAGCCCCCGCCCG
This sequence comes from Macrotis lagotis, assembly GCF_037893015.1. Lineage (NCBI taxonomy): Eukaryota > Metazoa > Chordata > Mammalia > Peramelemorphia > Peramelidae > Macrotis > Macrotis lagotis. The sequence continues at coordinate 32,597,343 of NC_133661.1, read as the reverse complement.
CTCCCTCCCTCCCTCCGGGCCCGGGCCTCGCCACCCCCCACCCCCCACCCCCCACCCCGGGAGGCCGCCCCGAGATCCCGCAGACTCACCCGCTGGGCTCCGGCGTCCCCGCGCCGAGGCTCCGGGACCACATCCCCGGCCCGGCTGGAGCGAGTCCGAGGGGCGAGGGCTGGGGGCGGCCAGGGGCAGCGGCGGCGGCCGAGGCGCCGAGGCGGAGGCAGCGGCAGCGGCGGAGGCAGGCGAGCCGGCGGGAGAGGGAGGGAAGGAGGGCGGGTGTGTGCGCGCCTGTGTGTGGCGCGCGCGTGTGTGGATGTGCGCGTGTGTGTGTGCGTGTGTGTGTGTGTGTGTGTGTGTGTGTGTGTGTGTGTGTGTGTGCGCTCGCGTGTGTGTGAGCGTGTGTGCGCGCGTGTCCTCTGCGTGTGGAGTGCTCGCTGGGCTCCACGTTGCGATGCTGAGAGAGCAGCGAGGCGCGCTCCCCGGCGCACAGCGGCTCAGCCTCCCCAAACAAAAGGCGCCCCGGCCGCGGAGCGGGGCCGGGGGCTCGCAACTTCCTCGGGCGGCCGGAGGCCAGCCGAGCCGCCCGGCGGACACAAAGGCAGCCAGGCGAGCCGAGCCGGCCGCTGGGGGCGCAGGCGGGGGCGCACGGAGCGGAGCGCAGCGCAGAGGCGCGGAGCGGAGCGGAGCCGCCCTGGCGAGAGCCGCGGCCGCGCAGCCCAGGACTCGGCCCCGGCGCCCTGCCCACTTGGCGGCTGCCCGCCGCTCCTCCGGGCTGTTTTCCCTCAGCTTGGGAGCCCCGGCGCGGGAGGGGGCACTTCTCTTACATCTCCTGGGCTGCCCGGAGCCCTTCTCGGACCCGCCTGAGCCAGGGGAGGTGGGCTCCTTTGGGCTCCCCTTGCGCCACCATCCCCGGCCGCAGGGACGCGCTGGCGTCCTCCGCCCTGCCCACTGCTGCCACTCTGGGGCCGAGAACTCCGAGAGAGAGGGGGGAAAAGCTGGGAGGGGGCGCCTGGAGGTGGGTTCTCCGGAGAAGTGAGTCTGCCTAGATATCCTCGGACTTCTTCCTCCCTCAGTTGGAGTCTAACCTGGCTCTCTCCTCTCCGCAGCTCTCTGTCTCCCTCCCCCCTCTCTCCTTCCTTCCCCTCCTCCCTTCCTCCTCTACCCACCTCTCTCTCTCTCTCTCTCTCTCTCTCTCTCTCTCTCCCTCTCTCCCTCCCTCCCTCCCTCCCTCCCTGCCAACCCACAAGCGGCTCACATTCTCTGCATTACATCAGATGCTGTCGGCTTCACGGTCGGTACCGGAGCTCCCTGTGGGAGCCAAGGTAATAAGCCTCTCCCAAGCCCCAGCTCCCTCTGCTGCTCTCTCCTTGCCTCCCTTCTCAAAAACCCAGTGACACATCCAAGCTGTAGTCTCCACGTCCAGTGCTAGTTCCCATCGTGCCTAGGTTTCAAGGTACGGTCTGCCCTCTGCCCTTGCCTAGGTTTCGGCCCTTTGTGTGCCCCACCTTGGGGCTGTGGTGCCAGAGAAGCCCAACATTCGCCACCCTTTACTCCCCCCTCAGTGGGGCACCACCAGGCCAGGCACGCCTGGTTGGTCCTGGGACAGACAGGGGCTTGTCTGAGCTCTGTTCGGCCACTGCCCCTCTCTGCCAGGAAACCCTCTGGTGAGGGATGGAGGTGAGTCAAGGAGAATGGATGATTTCCATATCTGGTCTAGCCCAGATGGCGCTGCTGGCTAAGAGCAGCCGGGAGGGTAGTGAGGAGGTCTGTGGAAGGCAGGGCTCTCCCGGTTGGAGGGCAAGAGTACTCTAATCCTCTGGGAGACATCCGGGGTGCTTCAGCAGGTTCGTGCGATTAGCTTGAAGTCTTTAGGACCAGCTGCCCTTTGCTGACCTCATCCTGAAACATAAATGGCATCCCGGGCCAGGGAGGCTGACAGGAGAAGGTATTATGGGACCAAGGGGTTCAGGGCAAAGGAGACAAGGAGGAAGCCTAACAGAAAAGGAAGAGACATCCACCCCGTTCCTGGTTTATCTGGAAGCAAAGTCCATTAATGTGGATCAAGAGACTTTCAACCACCCATTTAGGGCTAAGAGGGTAAAGTGTCGAGATGCTCCCACCTGGCCCTGAGAGCTCCTCTTGAGCCAGTGGCTGATTCCGAACCCTGGAGCCAGGGGCCTGAGTCTATCTGGGGGCTCTAATTCCCTCAGTCTGTGAAATGGGAAGAAATCACTGCTGCTGCTGCTCTACCTCCACCCCAGACTTCACCCAGCTGATGCAAAGGTGGCATAAGATCATGCATATGGATCACATAAAAAAATGAATGAAGCAGTAAATGTCAGAAATGCTATGGAGGGAAAACCAGTATCTGGAACAGTTTGGTCCTGTAGTTACTCTCATAACCTGAACAGATATTGCATTGCCATCTCCACCTCCCTCCTGTCCTGCATCCATTAGGAATAAAGAGAGTAACAAAGCCTCCACTTCCCTCTTAGAAAAAGATGCCCCAAGTCTCCAGAAAGAATCATTTTGCAGCCAAGCTGCAAGATCAGTAATGTCTACTTTTAGCAGCCCAACTTTCTACATCAGGAGCCCAAGGCTCCTTCCTTCTCTACCCCGTTTCCCCCATCCCTCACCTCTCCCCACCAAATTCTCTTCCATTTAGGCATAGATGTGACTTTTTGGAAAGCATTCAACAAACCCAGCAAATATGAAACACCAGCATTGTAGAGAATATTGTATTAAGTAGAAAGGACTCAAAGCTAGATTCAATAGCAAATATCTCTCAAGGAGCTGACAATCTATAATTGGAGAGCAAAGCTTTTTCTTCACTTCCATAATCCCTGATATATGCGTGGCACTCTTCTTGGCTCGATAATGGGTATTCTTGGCAAAGACACTGGAATGCTTTGCTTTTCCCTTCTCCAGCTTATTTTACAGATGAAGAAACTGAAGCAAACATAGGTAAGTGACTTGTCCAGGATGACATAGTTAATAAGTGTCTGGTGCTAGATTTGAACTCAGGTCTTCCTGACTCCAGGCCCAGTGTTCTCTCCACTGTGCCACCTAGAACTGGAAGACTCCCCTTTCCAGAGTAAGATCTAGGTCTGGAAAGAATCTCAGAGCCCATCTAGTCCCATCTCCTTGTTTGATGAAAGAGGAAACTGAGGTCTAAGGCAGAAAAGTGACTTGTCCAAGGTTGTGAAGGCCAAAGCCAGGGTTCTTCTCATGCAGCAATATTTTAATTTCATTCCACAAAGTTCTCAAAGATTGGGTGAACAAAGCCATAAAACAGGGACGTTGATCTCTAAGAGTTCTTGGTTGGACAAACTGATTCACACTGAGCTGTTAATAAGGTTGATAGCAGGGAGATTAAGCTGTAAGAACACTAGGATTGGAGAGGAAGGACTGGTTCATTTCCTAGTTCTACCATTCACTAGCCGTGTAACTTTGGGCAAGTCATTTCCCTGAACCTGTTTCCCTTTATATAAAAAGAGGGGGTCAGAAGGATAAATCCCTCACACTGACCTCTAACTCTAAACCCCATGATCAGCCCAAAGACTCTATGGTCTGTCAATTAACAAATGCTCCTTGAGTACCTACAAGTGTCAAATACTAAACTGGGAATTAGTGATACAAAGACAGAAAAATGGCACAACCCCTGGGAGGAAAGCTTTCCTCTCCCTTATAGACTGGAACCAATGGCCATCTTGGACCCAGAAGCTCCTGTAAATTTCTCCAGGCTGCCTTCACTCTGCCCAACTTCCCTAGAAAGACCATGACCATTTGTTATTATGAAGCTCCACATTCGACAGGAGCTACCAGAAAAATAACAGTCATTATTTAACCCTAGATTTAGAGCTGTTCTTCTTATTACCTCCTATGCCACCTGCATATTAAATTATATTTTTCCTACCATTCTCCTGAAAATACGTAAGACAGATCATCTCTTTCTAGGACCCCATTCCTGCCAGAGGAATTTATGCAAAGAACAAAGTCTTAACCCTCCAGGATGAATCAGCAACAGTAGAATGGAGATAAACATAAAATAGTTTTGTTTTGCTTTTTTAAGTGGAGAGGGGAGATGGCTGAATTTGGAGTTCAAGATTGTTGGTGGTGGTGGTGGTGGTTAGTCATGTCCAGCTCTTTGTTGGCAAAGACATTTGGCAGATGAGGAAACTGAGGCAAACAAGGTTAAGTGACTTCCCCAAAGTCACATATTTATTAAGTGTCTGAGGCAGAATTTGAATTCAGGAAGATGACACTTCCTGGTACCAAACCTAGTACTCTTTCCCCTTTTGACTCCAGACCTATAATATTGTGAACTTTTAAAATAGTTACCATGAAGGGCGGCTAGGTGGCACAGTGGATGGAGCACCGGCCTTGGAGTCAGGAGTACCTGAGTTCAAATCTGACCTCAGACACAATAATTACCCAGCTGTGTGGTCTTGGGCAAGCCACTCAACCCCATTTGCCTTGCAAAAAAAAAAAAATAGTTACCATGGTATAGTGGAAAGAGCCCTGGCTGTAGAAATGAGATTTGAATTCAAATCCAGACTATACCACTTACTTTGACAATTTAGAAAAAAATATTTCTTCCTGAGTCTCTGTTTCCACATCAATACAGTGAACATGTTAACCCAAGTGACCTTTAAGATCCCTTATAGTTCCAAAATCTTATGAGACACCATGGACCAATGGCTAAACTTGGAGTTGGGTAGACTTGGGTTCAAATTCCACCTCTGATATTCATTAGTTGTATGATCTCTGGTAAATCATTGAATTAGTTCCAAACTTCTTACCTATACATCAGAAATAATATTACCTATAGCATAGGGAAGTTTTGCACAGTGGTTAGACATCTGACCATAAAAAAATCAGGAAGATCTGATTTCAGGTTCTGCATTGGACACATTCTGTTGTGTATGTCACTGCAAGTGTCAATGCTCTCATGTTATTCTCTAAAACTAAATTTTTAAGTCTGTTTTGGTAGAGTTCCTATAGTTATGAAATCATAGGTCTGGCTTCCCCACACCAAAAAAAAATGACTTTGAACAACTGTCTTTTCCATAAAGTTGTTACAAAGGCAAAATTGTTCCTATGTATAGCATTGTGTGAATGTGTAGGTATTTCACAAACTTTAATTCACTATGACTTTGTCATTTATGATAAAGGAAGGAGAAGTAAAAAGAGGAGGTTTGTAGAAGGTAATTAGGTAGAGGATCTTTCTTGAGGGTAGTCATCCAGTCATTGTTCCCAAAGTAAGGACAGTCCTAGAAATGTTTCTCTCCCCTTGGACTGAAGTCTCTTGGCAAAGGACCATGTATGAGATTGTCTTATGATCACAGCATACCTGAGGAAGAAGACTTCACTTGGAGGCAGATATACAAAGAGAGGGAAAAAATCAGATGATACAGACAGCTGGGTATCAGTAAATATATATATAAATAAGTTAGCATTATCATCATCTCTGTTCAGACCCAAGGCTGAAAAGAAATACTACCAACCTTGGGTAGTCTAATTGGGGGGGGGGGATCTTATCCTACAAACCCAATTTTCCTAGGGAAAAATCCTCTCCTCTCCATCTTCAAATATCATAAATATTGCCACCCCTAGCAGAGGGTCTGCACAGCTCTGCATCCCTTCTGTTCAGAACCAGGGACAGAGAACAATGAATTCTATTCAGTAAACATTTATCCAGGATCTTTGAGGAATAGAGTATCATGCTGGTCACTGGAGAGGAACAGTATTATATAATACAAAGAGAACTTTGGGCTCAAGGCCACTATTCCAAATGTTTTATTACCTCTGCAACCTAGGTAAGTCATTTCCTTTCTGCAAACATGAGTGTCCTCATCTGTAAAATTGGAAATCAGTGCAAGTATTTGCACTAACCACACAGGACAATGAGGGAAACACTCCTTAAAGTTTAAAGTGCTCTTTACCCTTAGACCTGTACCCACCTAGGGAGTTATTACTATTCCTTGCACACCACCTCTAGAATCTGCCACCTGTTTCCATTTCCTGGGCCAAGACCCTAGTTCAAGTCTTGATCATCATCTCTCTTCTGGACTCCTAATTGATCTCCCAGCCTCCAGTCTCTTTCTTCTCCAATCTACCCTTTACATGACTGCCCAAATAGCCTTCCTAAGGCTCAAGGATGACTCTATCATTCCTTTCCTCAAGAAGTTTCAATGGTTCTCAGACATCTCTGGAATAAAATATATTCTCTTCAATCTGGAATCGAAAGTTTACCATAATCTGGATCATTTACCTTTTGGGAATGATTGATATTGTTTACTTTCACATTCTATATTCCAGTCAGACTGGCCTACTGACTGCTTTCTGAACTCCCACATCTCTGCCTTGGCACAGGCTGTCCTTTCTGACATGGAATGCATTCCTTCTATAGCTATGCACTTAAACACTTAGGGGAGGACTTCCTGTAGAAGGTGGGATTTTAATTGGTACTTAAAGGAAGTCAGGAAATCAGTTATCAGAGTAGAGGAGGGAGAGCCTTTCAGTAATGGGGGGGTGGGCAGCAACCAGAGAGAATGCCTCAAACCAAGAAATGGAGTCTTATTTATGAAATAGCCAGGAGACCAGTGTCCTTGGATTTAAAAGGATGAGTTGAGGAGTTGGATATGAGAAGAAGGGAAAGGCAGGAGAGGTGTAGGGTATAAAGACAGGGCTTTGAAAGTCAAACGGAGCATTTTTAGGCAATAGGAACTCAATGAAGATTATTGATCAAAGGAAGTGAGAGGGGTGATATAATTGAACCTTGTTTTAAGAAAATCTGAATGAAGGTTGGATAGGAATGGGGAGAAAGTGGAGGCAGACCTAGAGCCTGAGTTGCCACCCAATTTCCTTTATTCCTGAAGGTCTATTTGCTGTTTGGAATCAGCTTCTTGGTTGCACTAAGCTTACTTTTCTGATTACATATCTGTTCTAAGGCAGACAAGAGCCTTGATGCTATTTCTAGTATGATAAGACCTTCTTGCTTAGGCTCCTTCTCCCTGTGCATCAAAGAAAAACCAATTCCACGACTAAGTGACCCCATATCTGTCATTTAGTTATACAGCAATGGAATTAGGCAACACTTCTGGATGAAGTGTTCAGTTACTGTCCTCCCTCTTCTCAGATGTCTCCAGTGTCTCCCTTCTATAAACAACTCTGGGCTTGGAGCTGGAAGATTTTTGGATTAAAATTCTATCACTTACCAGTCATATAATTTCTCTGATCTTTCATTTCCTCATTTACAAAATGGTAGGTAGGGGAATAATTGCTGTTGCCCTTGCAGAATGGTTGTGAGACTGCAATGAGGTTATGAATTGAAAGGATTTTGTGAATTTTATCAGATCTTATAGAATTTAGATTTAGATACTCAAAAGGATATGAGTAGTTGTTGAATCCAACTCAGAAGGAACTGAAATCTGGAAAGGAGAAGGAACATAGAGGGTCAGTCCCAAGTCTCCTGACTCTGGCAAAAGTGCCCTTTTTGCTATACTACTTTATCTTCCAGGAGAAAGTCCATATCCTTCTGTCTAAAATTCATGGCATTTCACCATCTGATCCCAGGCTACTCCTCTATGTAAACCTTTGACTCCAACCAAATTGATCTAGGTCTCAGCTTCCTGATCTGTAAAATGAGGAGGTTGGCTAATGGATTTTAAGGTCCCTGCTGACTTAAACCCTACAATATTGTTTTTTGAAGATTCTTACTCTTAGCTCTCCTCATATATCCAAATCCCATTTTGGTTCAATGGGGAAAGAGATGGATAGAGAACTCAAGGTCCTCAGATCAAATAGCAAATCTACCATTTATTAACTGTGTTATTTTGGGTATGTGAGATCACATAATCAAAAGACCTCCAATTTTTTTTCATCTGGGTACAAAATGTGGGGGTTGGTCTAGATGGTGTTTAAGGTTCCTTATATCTCTATATCTAAGATTCTTTTAAGTCCTTTTTTCACTTTTAATATTATTTTTCCAATTACATGTAAAGATAGTTTTTTGACATTGATTTGGGTAAAATTTTAAGTTCCAAATTTCTCTTTCTCACTCCTTTTTCTCCCCCTTCTCCAAGACAGCAAGCAATCTGATAGAGTTATACATGTACAATCATGTTAAAGATCTTTCCATATTAGTCATGTTGTGAAAGAAGAAATAGAACAAAAAGGAAAAACCACAAGAAACAATTTTAAAAAATCAAAAGAGTATGCTTCTATCTGCATTCGGACTCCATAGTTCTTTCTCTGGACGTGGATAGCATTTTCTGTCTCAAACCTTTTAGAATTGTCTTAAATTACTATATCACTGAGAAAAGCTAAGTCTATCATGGTTGATCATCACTCACAAAGTTCTCCTGGTTCTTCTCACTTCACTCAGTATCAGTTCATGTAAGTCTTTCCAGGTTTTTCTACAATCCACCTGCTCATCATTTCTTATAGAAAAATAGTACTCCATTACAATTCACATACCACCACTTGTTCAGTCATCCCCCAATTGATGAACATCCCCTCAATTTCCAATTATATGCCACCACAAAAAGAGCTGCCATAAATATTTTTGAACTTGTGGTTATTTTTTACCCTTTTATGCTCTCCTTGGGAAATAAGATATATATCTCATTGCCACTGCTGGATCCAAGGGCATGCATAATTTTATAGCCTTTGGGGCATAGTTTCAAATTGCTCTCCAGAATGGTTGGATCACTTTGCAATTCTACCAACAATGCATTAGTGTGCCAGTTTTCTGACATCCCCTCCAAAATTTGTCATTTTCTTTTTCTGTCTTATTAGTCAATCTGCTGGGTATGAAGTGATACCTTGGAGTTCTTTTAATTTGCATTTGTCTAATCCATAGTATAAATTTGGAATTCTTTGAAACCTAGTTCAAGACTCATCTTCTCCATGAAGCCTACATTGACTGACCTAGATGATGACAATCTCCTTTGAATGAGTGCTATCTTAATACAATTCAATCGACACTGAGCCTATGAAGACCTAATATTTTAAGCAATTAATTATGCTCCTTCTTTATTTTATTTTATTTTATTTTATTTTTTTAGGTTTTTTTCAAGGTAATGGGGTTAAGTGACTTGCCCAAGGCCACACAGCTAGGTAATTATTAAGTAGCTGAGGCCAGATTTGAACTAAGGTACTCCTGACTCCAGAGCCGGTGCTCTATCCACTGCGCCACCTAGCCGCCCTCCTTCTTTCTTTATTTTAAACTGTGGTTTCACAGAGGGCCAAACCTTGTCCCATTTTTTTTTTCTTTTTTCTTTTGCAATTAATAAAAATTTATTTCTTTCCTTCCATTTGGGAAAAAAAGTAAAATAAGACTCTTAATATAAGTATGCATAGTCAAGCAAAACAAATTCTGACATTGTCCAAATGAAAAGATGTATTTATCTCATTCCACATATTGGGTCCATCTTTCTGTCAGGAGATGGGTAGCACACTTCATCATTGATCTTCTGGATCCATGGCTGGTTATTGCATGGATTCCAGTTGTCATATCTTTCATAGTTACTTGTCTTTACAAATAGTTGTTTTTATAAATTGTCCTTCTTGTTCTACTCACTTTATTCTGTATCATTTCATATAAATCTTCCCAGGTTCCTCTGAAATTGCCCCTTTAATCACTTCTAATGACACAAGAGTATTTTTTAAATATTTTATTTAGTCATTAACTAAATAATGTGTTTAGTCATTCCTCAATTAATGGACATGCCCTCAATTGCCAATTCTTTGCTACAATAAAAAAGTGGTCCTGTAAATGTGTGGGATTACTCTTTGTTTTACTCTTTCTTTGATCTCTTTAGAGGTAAAAATGGTATAATGAAGTCAACTCAAGCCATCTTCAGGGAGACAATTATTAAATTTTCAGTGTGAGCATTATACCTCAGAAATAGGCAGATACTACAGATCAGGACTCTATTTTTTATTGTCTAAACTAAAGAAAGTGATAGAGGACATGTTAATAATTCAAGTTAAACTTAATAGTTTATTTTTGGAGACCTGGTTGTTAAGATTTACCAACATACCCCTGGGCATACATAGTTGTGGCATAGTTAAGCCAAAGACTTGACATAGTATATTGATTTTGCCGTGGTTCCAAATTGTTTTCCAAAATGGTTGGATCAATTCACTGTTCTACCAACAATGCATGAATGCTTTGCATATTCCATAACACCAGACTGGAAAACCCATAAACATTCAACAAATATTTGTTGAATGAATGACTGAATTTATCTCTGCCCCCTGTTTTCCTTCCAATCCCAGCTAAAACTTCATCTTCTACAAGAAATCTTTCCTCACCATCCTTATAATTAGTCCCTTCCCCTGAGATTATCTCCAGTTTATCTCTAATTTCAAATCCTGTTGGTTCATTCTCTTTTGACCACATTGACCTATATCTTTTTCTGTCTCCATGGCCAGCAGACTCCTCTTTGAGCTCTTTCTTCTCTGGGCTATGGTATATAAATTGTGAAGTGTGATGTAAATATGAGATATTATTGTGGTCGTACATGATCCCCAAGGAGCCTACCTTGTGCCAGCTTTGGGCCCCCAACCCTGAATACCCCTAGGATTTTCCCTCTGATGGGTGGCCTCTGATTCTCTCCCTGGTTGCCTGCTTGCCTTCCTTTTCTCCTCCGTGTTTTTCCTATCCTTTCTCATCAAAGACTTCCTAGTCCAGTTCCCTGGGGTGGTGAGCTCATGGTTGCTGCCTTCTCTGGCTAAACACACCTCCTGCCTTGGCTTCCCAGGTGTGTTGAGGGAGGCCCCCAAGGAGAGCAAATGTAAGACAAACAGCCTTTTCCCTAGGCTCTTTGACATTCAAAAGGAAAAGCCAATCCAAGCTTCAGTCTCAGAATCAACTTTCCTATTTGATTCTCTAGTGCTGAATTTATCTTCCAAGTAATATTGAGATCATTTAGACTAACGACCCTCTTCATACAAAGATGGAAACTGAGGACCATTTGTGCATTAAAAATTCACTGTGTTTGAAGACAAGAGTCTTGATTTTAAAAAAACATAGAACATATTGCCTATCAGATTTATGCATAGGAAAAGAAATTCTGAATAAATAAGAGATAGAGAGCATTATGAGTTATAAAATGGATAATTTTAATTACATTAAATTAAAAGCTTTTGTACAACTAGAAATAGACTTGCTAATTCTTTGCTATGTGACCTTGACCAAGTCACTCTCCCAACTGGTGGGTAAGAGAGAAAATGAGAGAATTAGATTGTGATTTTGAAAATCCTTTTTAATCCCTTCACAATCTGCCTTCAAACAGCCTTTATCCTTAATAGCTCATCATTCACTCTACATTTCCCCCCAAATAGTCTACTCTACTTCCTGGGACTGATATTATACATCTCTATCACAGACTTTTGAACAGCCTGTGCCACTGCCACTGTGACTCTGCTCAAAGGATCTTGTACATCAAGTACAAGATAGGCTCTCCTGATTCAGTCTCCCCCACTCCCACCCACCCCCGCCTTATTAGTAGCTCTCAAAATAACTTATATTACTTTGAAAATATTTCGCATTGACCAAAAATATGTGCACATTATTTCCTTCAACAGTCAGGAAATATGTATTAAATATCTACAACCTGCCAGACACTGTACTAAGTACTGAGGATAAAAGGAAATGCAAAATAGAGTCCCTGCCTTCAAGGAGCTTGCAGTCTAATGGGGGAACTAAGTTGCAAACAAATATATACAAAGGAATCTATAATATGGGACAGATAGGAAATAATTAACAGGAGAAAAGCATTAGAATTAAGAAAGTAAGAGCCATGAAGGCAGGAGCTGATTTGTATTTGCAAACAATTGAGTGGATCTATCCAATAAATGTTTATTGAATTGAATTTCGGTCTTAAATCCTATAATCACAAATGTATGCCTATAGCAGACCTGAGAGAATATATAATCCAACTGTTTTATAATCAACAAACATTTAATAAACACCTATTAGGTTTCAGCATTGTGTTAAGTGCTGGTAATGGGAAAGAAGGCAAAAGAGAATTACTGCCCTCAGGAGTTTATAATCTAATGGGGGAAACAACATGCAAACAAATATATACAAAAGAAACTTACAGGACAAATAGAAATAATTCTCTAAGGAGAAAAGCATTAGAATTAAAAGGGTTGAGGAAAGCTTCCAGTGAAAAGTGATTTTAGTTGGGATTTCAAGGAAGCCAGTTGTCAGAGTAGAAAAGGGAAAGTGTTCCAGGTTTGGGGGACAGCCTGGAGGGGAAGTGCCTGGAGACAGCAGGAGTGTCTTGTTCACGGAACAGCTAGGAGACCAATGTCACTGAATGGAAGAAGATATGTTGGGGAGTAAGGTATAAGATGACTGGAAAAGTAATAGTTATGAAGGCTGTGGAGGTCAAAGTAGATGTTGCATTTAATCCTGGAAGCAACAGGGAGTCACCAGACTGTATTGAGTATGGGGTGACATGGTCAGATTTATATTTTTGGAAAATTACTTTGGTAGCTGAATGAAGGCTAGATTAGCCTGGGAGACTTGAGGCAGGGAGACCTTCTCCCCAAAAATCATTGTAATAGTCTAGGTGTGCGGTGATGAGAATCTGCACCAGATCTAACACATAACACCTCTACAACCTAGCAGTGTTAGAGGAGAGAATGAGGCATATTTGAGAGATTGATAGCTACATCAAATTGGATATGGAGAAATAAGCTATGGAGGAGACCAGGATGAGTCCTAGATTGTGAACCTAAGGGATGGGGAGATAGTATTGCCTTCTACAGTAATAGGGTGGGGAGGAGGAGGGAAGTTTAGGGGAAAAGATAACAATTCCCATGTTAGATATATTGAGTTTAAGATGTCACTGGCATCCAGTTTGAGATAACTGAAAATAGCTTGCTCAAAGTCATATACTTGCCCAGTCTTCAAGAGATAAGTTGAAGGTAGAGCAGACTGTCAAACCCTCACAAAAATGATGCAAAAAATTATCCCAGAGAAAAGATAAGAAAGTTATCTCCATCCTTTCTGAAGAGAGATCGGGGTCTCTGGACATGATATTTCACATAGTTTCTGAACCTTACCCAACCTGGCCCCAGCCTCCTTGACAGTCTCACTATACTTCACTCTCCCTCTCAAACATGGAGATCCAGCCAAAATGGTTTTCTCTGTTCTGCGCACAGTCATCTCTCACCTCTCTACCTTCGCCTTGACCATCCACTATGACTGAAACATCCACTTTTCACCTCCACTTCAAAAATTTTTCTCTTCCCTTGAGACTCAGTTCAAGTATCATCTTCTAAATAAAGACTTTCCCAACATCCCCACCCCCCGATCCTTCTGCCTTCCCTTCCAATATACTTCATATCTATATTGAATTCTATATCTGCTCACGTATTTATTTCTCCATTAGAATGTAAACTCCTTGAGAGTAAAAATAATGACATTCAGGATATTTTTATCACCAGGGCCTAGCACAGTATTTTGGTATATAGATGAAACCTTAATAAATACTTCTGATGAACTGATTGACATGAAGCCACTGTATTAGCTGGTTTTGTTTAACCATTTTTCTCTGTGACAAGGGAGAACTCATTTGGAGTTGGGAGGGTATAGCTGGAAAAGACAGTGATGAAAGACAAAAAGCATTCTTTCCACTTGTTAAAAATAAAAGTTTCCACAGGAAATGCATTGTTCTTTGCAAATCGACCCTTATTCCAATGGCCTTCCCTCTCCCACGTCCTGTGTACTCCCCTAGCAGCCAATTATGCAGCGGAGAGCCATTAGTTCCTCATAAATGCCTTCTCTTTCTTTGTGTCCAGGCTTTGGTCAATGATTCTGTTCCCATCTTTGTCTGGGTGTTGTAGATAATCAGAATAATGAAGATGAATAATAAATGAAAATTATCAGAAGGAATCATTAATGGCGGCTCCCAGCAGTTCAGGTACTGGGGACTGGGCCAGGTCAGGGCTCACAATGGAAATGACTTTCTGTTCTCCAAAATGCAGCTGTCTTTAGAAGAAGGCAATCTATCCCTTCCCATGACACCACTTAGGATGCCAGGCCAGGTTCCAGGGTCAGTGTTTCCGGAAGATGTCGAGGGCAATGATGCTATTTCTGACAGCCTATGGTCAGAGAGAAGGGAACCCCACTCTATCCCAGAAACCTACCAAGCAAGTCTCTGGGTATTGAATAGTGGTCAATCTCTGAGTTGAAAAACTCTGGACCAAATTGAGCCTAGGGTATATAAATGAGGATTTTCTTCCTTTCTAGATAGCTTGGGCATGATAGAGATAGAATCATAAGATCCAAGAATTTAGACATAAAAAGGAAGGTGATTCCCTCATTTTATAAGGGAGGGTGCTGAACCCTATAGAGGGGTCAATGAGTAACATGTTAGCAAATATCAGAGCTGGCATCTGAAGTCTTCTTAATCCAGATACAGGGTTCAAATTTCACCTCTGCCATTTACTAGCTATATACCTCAGTTTTTCCTCCTGTAAATGGATCAAGTCAACTTCCTTTGTTTGCCTCAGTTTCTTCTCCTGTAAATGGACATAAAATATTTATACTACTTATCTCATGTGATTGTTATATTTGAAAAAATCATTTATGCCAAATGCTGCATAAACAATAAAATTTTAGCTACTTTAGCAGTTATTATTTTAATTCTTCTCTCTCCTCCAACTTGGGCTCCCTTTCAGGATCTTCTAGAGTTGTCATCTGTCACCTTTTCTGGATGAGACTGATGAAGCAAACAGAATCATGAATGGTTTAGAGAAATTATTCACCATGTATCTTCAGTTTCTTCCTAAGTAAATATGAATGGGTTAGATTAGATACCCCTTACATTAAGCTCCCCTCCAGAAATGACAGCTCACACTGAATCTGCTCTTTCCAAGACTCAGTTTTCTCATCTGTGAGCTTGGGAATAATAATATATCTATAAATATTTGATGTGAGCAAAGATCTGAAATGCCCAAATACAGTTTCCCAGTAGACTCTTGCTTCAATTTCTATCAGGATGTGCAGGTATAGGTCTGGAAGCTAGTGAGATGAAAAGGTAAAATCTGAGCTTATCTTTGAAGGTTTAGTCAAAATTTCAATAACTACCATATAAGGAAAATGGCATCCCATGACTGTCAATTAAAAAATAGATAGATAGATAGATAGATAGATAGATAGATAGATAGATAGATAGATAGATAGATAAAGAGGTCTAGCCTCGGGCTTTGAGGCTCTGCCACCTGCTGACTTTGGAAAAAGTTGTTTCTTCTCTTGGGGCCTCAACAGAATGAATGGTTGGACTCAATGGTTTCTAAAGTCCCTTCTAACCTCAACATAGGATCAAAGACCTAGAGTTGGAAGGGACCACAGAGGTCAAGTAGACTAGCCCCTTTCATTTTATAGATGTGTAAAATGAGGCCTCAGGAGGTGAAATTGCATTCTGTGGTCTCAGGTCCCTTCTAGCCTGAAATCCTATCATCTTATGGCTGTGCTCTTGGAGTGGATTTCCACTGAGCCTGAGTTTCTGCTGCAAAATGAAGATGTTAAACTAGATGATCTCTAAGAGTCTTTGTATCTCTAAAATCCATGATCTTTTGATCCATACTATCTGCTGCACACTTCCATCTCAATATCTTTGCTAGAGGTTTTCCCCTTCCCTTTGCCTTGAAATTTTCATTTTCCTCCTTTCCAATACCCATGGGAAGAATTCCCTTTTCTGATGATGATGATGATGGTGACATTAATAGCTTATACTTGTACAACTTAAAGCACTATGAAATTGAAATATTATTATTATTAACTTATTATTTAAGGTTATTTATTATTTATATATGTATTTATTTTTATTTATTTTATTATTTGTATGTATATTTATAACATTTCTAACATATACTTATAACAAGGGCAGATTTGTGGCACAGTGGATAGAGTCTGGCATCAGAAGACCTGAATTCAAATCCAGCTTCAGACACTTCCTAGTCTTAGTGCACTTAAAATGAGCTAGAGAAGAAAATGGCAAACTACTCCAGTATCTTTGTCAAGACAACCCCAAATGAGGTCATGAAGAGTCTGACACGATGGAAACAATTGAACCACAATAAAAAAAATATGTATTTTTAGAACATCTTAAATGCCCAAAGCATTTAACTTTATTTCATTTGAGCCTCTCAACATCCCCCTATGTTAGGCAACATCATGCTTATTTTACAGACAATGAAACAGGCTGAGAGATTGATCTGGGTTTGAATAGGGGCTCAGTAAATATTTGCTATTAAGTAATGATTAATCAATAGGAAGAAAAATAGTTTGGAACCCACCTGGCCATGTGAAGGTAACTAAATCCTGTCCATCCCATGGAGTCTCCCTCCTAGACCGGTGATCTGGTCCTTTATACCGTTCCCTGGCCTGTAAAAGTCTGTTTGGACACCAAACGTTTTCAGTGCCATTTCAGATGGCATTCTTTATTCTTTATCTTTCCCCAGACCTAAAATGTGTGACTTAGAGGAATAAAGCAGCAGTCTCAGATTCTAAAATCCTAGAAGCTGCAAGCTCTCCAAGGAAGCATCTCCTGCAGAAGATGAAGGCAGGCAGCATCAAGCCCAAATGCTCTAAAGGGAGGCACAGATGAATCAAACTGGGATATGTGCCATTTGTGTGAGTTCAGATCTCGTTGGGCACCCAGGACCTTGGATGCTTGCCTGACCATATGCTTCCTGTTCTGCCCTTAGCAGCCCGGTGCCCCCATATTGCTGGTCCATACTTTAGGACCTTGGACGCACCTCCTGCCCTGTTCTCCTGTCTGCTTAACACCCTGTGATAACCAATCCTTTGGCCTTGTACAGTCCCTCCATCCCAATCACACCTGTCCTCTCAGCCAGAACTGTTCATGCAATAGCTACCCCCCACCCAGCTGTCCTGCCAAACTTTTTAGTCTTTCCCATGGAGCCTCCTTTGCCACAGTCTCTGATTGATCTTGCCTCTAGTCTGGCCTGGCCTAGGGCAAGGGAAGTGGGAGGGGACAGACTCCTTTTTAAAGTAGACACCACCATACTAGACTCTTAAACAAATTATATGAAGGATGGGGTTGGAGGGGCAATATTCTCACCAGTTCCCAGGCTCTTTTCCATGCTGAAGACCACTCATCCATAGTTTTAATTGAGCTTCTTCAGTTACATTGCTAATTATTTCAGTTCAATTTAACAAACATCTACAAAACATTGGGTATATTGTAGAGAGGATTCTTATTCATGCATGGGCTGGGCTAGATGGCCTCAGAGGTCCCTTCCAACTGTGAGATTCTGTAATTCTCATCTCCAACACTGCAATCCTTAACACCTAGGGCTTTCACTGTCATGTTAAGATTTGCAAAACCCACTCCAGAGAAGCTATACATTTCTTCAAGGCTTAGGAGCCACATTTCCCACAAATCCCATCCCTGACCTCAGTTGAAAGTCGTCTTTCCCTCCCCAAATTTTTCTGGAACAATTTGCCTAGGCATACTTCATTTTAGCTTCAATTATATTTATGTAGCTGTGTATCCTCCAATTAGAATATAACTTCCTTGAGGGCAGGGGCCATGGTATTCTTTGTTCATCTTTGTGTTAGAAGGTGAATAGAAGAGTTCACCCATGTGTTTAGCTTAAACAATAGGCATCTTGTGAGACCCTTGACAATACTTCTTTGTGGAAAGTATGGACATAGCCCTTGACATCTTATTGAGAAGACAAAAGACATCTTTTTATTGGATCTTAGTGACTAGGAAAACTCCCCAAATAGACTAGTTAATTTGGAGTTTCCTAAGGGCTGGTTTCTCACATTCTGGAGCAGGGAACATTTGATTGTATAAGACCCCAAAATCATTTGGTCTGGTGCTGCCACAGCAACCAAAGACAAGACTCAGAATTCAATAAATCTAGGAACCTTTTAGGGATGAATTAATTAAATGTTTGATGAAATATAGCAGACTAATTTTTAACTTGATAATTTTGTAAGGCCCTTGAATGAGGTTCAAACTATCTAAAAGAACGTTGGCAGGAAAAAGGTTCCTCACCCCTGCTCTAATGAGTGCTTTCCCCAAGATAAATTTATTGGCTTAGTCTCTTAGGAAGATGGCCCCTATTGGGTGAAATCAATTCTGTTGGAAGGAATCAATTGTTCTGCTGTCCTATAAATAGGATTATTTACTTAGAGTTCAGGGATCTCTTGCTTTGCCCTTCTACCTTTTTTTTTCACTTAATTTTTCATTTCATTCATTGATTCATTTAAGGGCTTCTGGGAATACAGCAGGTCAGCTTTGCAAGCAGAGACACCTGAAAGAAGCAGGTATATGCTTGCCCATATGCTTTGAAAGGGGAGTTTCTAGATAATTTGTACCTGAACCCTGCTTCCTAGTTAAAGGAACTAGGCAAAACAATTCTGGAATCCTACCTATTAGTCCTAGAAGGAATTTGTTTTTCATGTCAGCTTTGGGTATCCCTAAGCTTCGAAATAATATAATCTGATCTAGCCAGAAAGAATTTCCTAGGTAGTATGATTCTGAAATCAAAACTTCTGGTCAGAATAGGGAAATTTCTTGAGCCCATTAGCCTTGGAGTTTGCCTCAAGGGGAACTTTAAGTTTAAAAATTCAAAGATCTAGTCCTCCAGTCAGAGAATCTAGGATTCCAGTTGGAATGTTTTCCAGAGTGTTCCTTTGAAAGAAGGGGATCACCTCTGTGTCACTACCATACCCCCAGTGGAGGAACAATGATGAAATGAAGACACAAGATGAGGGAAGAAAAGACAGAGATTACATCTTCCATTATCATCATGAATTATTTGTATGGTAACAGTCTAAATAGTGCAGGGGACTGTCCAGCAGCACCAAAATTGGTTTCTCTTCCAAGAGATTATAAGTCCTCAGAGGATTTCTGTTGGTTTTAAAAGTGATTCTCTGGAATGTTGGGGTATTGCTTATCCAGCAACCCAAAAGTGTGCTTGCCTTCTAGGGGGATTAAACCATAAAGTGCACTATGAATTTATGGTGATAGACGAACAGGGATGGAGTGTGGTCCTCCGGAGAACTCTTTTGGGAAAGTGGAATGCACCAGAGAGGGAGAAAGATTGTATCGATTATGAACAAGCCATTGTGAATCCTTTTGTGTGTTTTTTGTTTTGTTTATTGGCTCCTGGGAGTCCTTGCATTTTCTGCATTATCTGTGGGGTGAAATAAAGGCAGACAAATGCATTTGTTACTCTGAGCATTTATATGGGAGCTGAGACCCCTTTTTATCTACATTTGTGGAAATCTAGACAACAGATACATCCAGTGATTTTTTTTTTCCCAAAAGCCAATTCTGGCTGGGTTAATACAAGCCAAAGATAGCATCACCTTTTTATGTTAGCCCCCCAGATTGGACATGGTCTATAGTAGCCTAAGAGCATGAGTTCAATTTGGGTTAGGAACTGGGAAAGCTTGGTAGTGAAGTGGAGAGAGAGACCTGGATCTGGAGTCAGAAAGAGCTGAGTTCAAACTTAACCTCACTTTCTTCCTAGCTGTGTGACCCTGGGTGAGTCATTTATCTCGAGTCTGCCTGAATTTCCTCAACTATAAACCGATTTGCCAGGATTGTTGTAAGATAATGTTTGCAAAGTGATAAACATATTTTCTAGCACAAAGTAGACACTTAAAATATTTATTTCCTTCCTACTTAATAAATGTTTTAAATTAAATTAAAATTCTAGCTCAGAGTCAACCTTTATATAAGCAAAAAAGAGAATATTTCAAGGATTCATCATTTCCCTCAACACAAATATTTCTTCTTCCAATCATAGATCAAAACCTTTTCACAAATGATACAGATGCATCTTCTGCAGCAATTTGTGATTCACAAATTACTTTATATACGATGTGTCCTTCTTGTCCTGACAACCACATAAGCTATGAAGTATTAATATACCCATTTTACAGATGAGAATATGGAGAATCCAAATAATTGACCGAGAGCTGTGGGATCAGTGGGATGAGGACTAGACCTGGAGTCAGAAAACCTTCCTTCAAACTATGATTCCCAAAATCACTGTGATTATGAGCAAATCACTCATACTCTCAGAACCACAGTTTCCCAATTTGGAAAATGGTACCTTAGCTTTCAGGACTGTTGTGAGGAATTCATTTTGGTTGAAGAAAAGCATCATAATGAGGTTTGGAGTGTAGGGGTGAGGTGTACCAGATGATGTGATTTCAATTTATGGGGCAGCAGGTTTCAAACATTTGGGTCTCAGGACCCCTTTACACTTTCAAAAATTGAGGACCACAAAGAGTGTTTGCTTATGTGGATTCTAACTATTTTTCTTTTCTTTTTTTTTTTTAGGTTTTTTCCCAAGGCAAATGGGGTTAAGTGGCTTGCCCAAGGCCACACAGCTAGGTAATTATTAAGTGTCTGAGACCAGATTTGAACCCAGGTACTCCTGACTCCAAGGATAGTGCTTTATCCACTATGCCACCTAGCCACCCCTATTTTTATTTTCATATTCGAAATTAAAACGATTTAAGACTATTTCTTTATTCGTTCAATAATTAATAATAACAATAATAAATTCATTATGTTCAGGTGTTTTGTCAGTCATGTCCAATTCTTCATAACCCCTTTTGGAGTTTTCATAGCAAAAACACTGGAGTGATTTGGTTTTTCTTCCCCAACCAACTCATTGTATAAATGAAGAATCTGGGGCAGAGTTAAGTGACTTATCCAGGGTCACACAGTGAGATTTGAACTCAGGAAGATGAGACTTTTCAGTTCCTACGCCAGTGCTCTACCCACTGTACTCCCCAATTCTCCCAGGGTCACATATTGTTGCTGTTGTCAAACTCATTACATATCAAAATAAATTATTATTTTTAATGTTAAATTTTACAAAATAAAAAATAGCAGAATAGAATTGTTTTTAAATATTTTTGGAGATCTCTTTTGTATCCAGCTTAATAGAAGATAGTTGGATTTTCATATTTGCTTCTGCATTGAATCTATTGTTTTGGTTGAAATACATGAAGAAAATCTGGCCTCACACAGATATGTAATTGGAAAAGTGGGGAGAATTTTGATAGATGAATAATATCTTCATATTATTATGAAAATAGTTTAGATTTCTCAAACCTCTGTGAAAGGCTCAAAGATTCCCAGGGTTTCACAGATTGTGTTTTGAGAATTTGTGGTAGAGGGAAGCTCAAGGTCACATAGACCTAGTTAGTGTCAGAGCCAGGTCTCAAATGTAAATCCTAATGGCATGTCCAAGTTTCCTTCTTTTCACTCCACCCCATGGACTCTCTTAGTATTTTTCATAAGTTGCTATGACCAAAAAAATTCATTATCCTTCTGAGGAAATTATGTGAGTATTTTATGCCTTCTTTAAGGACTCCTAAGAGTCCTTTACATTTTCTGTATTACTATGGGGTAAAATTGAGGCTACCCTTTATCTAATAGATGTATATTACCTTGAATGCTTGTATGGGACCTGGGATATATAAAAATGAAGATATAGATTATCTTCTTACACAGTTCTTCCCTAGCCTAGCCTAGACTATATATATATATATATATATATATATATATATATATATAGATAGATAGATAGATAGATACATATAGTTCTCTACTAAAGTCAAAATCGAAGTCTTTCCAAACCAGGTAGAGTTCATATTGGAAGACCAATCCTCTTCACACTAAAGTGAAAAGTGCATAGAGAGATCAAGGTCCAGATGCTGCCTCTAGATCTTAAAAGTTGTAGCAACACAGATATGCTTCACAGTTAACCTCTCTGAACCTCAGTTTCCTCATCTGCAAAGAGGGAATAATAATGCCATCTCACAGGATTGTCATAAATAATGGTCAAAAATGTTCGTTTTGTAGACCATAAAGCTCTATAAAAATGTCAGCTATGATTATATCCCCATTTTGGATGGGTAAACTGAGGATCAAGGAGATAAGCTGACATCCTCAGGGTCATATGGTTAATATTGTAGCCAGGGTTCATATATAGTTGTCCTGACTCTAACAACTGTGGGCAAAAGACTGGTTTTCTTGACCTTCCCTAAGGCCACATCTTGATTACTAAGGGCAGAATGCCTTCTGGCTCTGAGATGTGCCATCTTGGAGTGGAATTTGACCAAGGCTAGGGCCACGGACGCAATGTACCACATCTATCGCTGACTGGCACAGCCACGGAAACAGACGGGAAGGAAATCAATTTGAGTGTTTGATTAATTTTAATTTTTAATTTGCTCAGAGAGTAATGCAACCAGTTCGACATGGCACGTTTCCTTCCTTGTTGCCTGCTATTAGACAATGCTGCCATTACCACTAAAGCCCTAAAGTCTCTCTGTCCTTCTGCTCCACTGCTCCTGGCCAAATAGACCTGGATCATAGGACTCTCCCTTCTCCCTCTGCCTAGAATGATGGTGAAGGAGGCAGTTTCTGGCTTATGTTCGCCCATTCCTGCTATGCCTCATTAATCAGCAGGCAGAGCCTCTAGGTGGACACAGCCCCTCCTGACATGCAATCAAATATATAATATTATGAAAAGAACACTGGACTAGGAGTCAGGTGACCTGGGATGCGATGTGACTGCAAGTCTCTTTGCTGCTGAGGACTTCAACGCCTTTGTAAAATAAGAGGGTTGGATCAAAGGCTCTCTAAATCCCATATCCAATGAAAGTGTCTCATGCACTCATTTCCCCCAAGACTCCTCCAAAGTGAGCCCACAGAGTAAAAGAAGAGCTGTAAAGGACAAAGGTGAATCCAAAGGAAGGAAGCCCTAAGAGGACAATGTCACATCCCACAGCAAACTGGTGGAAAGGGATCATCTCCATCGAACAGAGAGGTTCCTTCTTGGCATCTCTCACATCACGTCACAGACACACCCACTTCATCTCCCTGGGGGAAGGGTAAAACCATTTCTTTGGAAATAAGGATCATCTCAACTCCTTCCATTCTAAACTCTACAGGGTTGGAAGAACAGATCTAGGTAATATCTCTCTGTTCCCTTAAGAACTCTCCAATTCCAAGCAGCTAGATGGTGTAGTGACTAGAGCACTAAGCTTGGAATCAGGAAAACCTGAATTCAAATTCTTCCTGAGCTACTTAGTAGCTGTGAGACTCTGATAAAATCATTTAATCTTCCTGTGACTCAGATTCCTTGTCTGGAAAATGAGGATAATAGCCCCATCTTCATAAGGTTGTTGCAAAAAAATCAAATCATATATATATATATATAATGTTTTGTGTCTCAGGCCAGAAATCACAATGATCCTCTTTTAAACTCTGAACTTCTTTTTATTGCATAGCTCTCAACTTTCTTCCTGCACCCCTTTATCCAATATGAGAGAAAATAACTTTTAGTGCATTCAATACATCTTCACACAAGAAATAAAATGAATGAATTTCAACAGGATAAAAGACTTACATAGTAAATATTCCCAATGTCCCTGAAAAACTTCTTGTTTTCCCTAAGAACAAATGTGTCCCAAGCCAAGAACCTCTACTTTAAGATTTAAAAATATATTACACAAGTTGTTGGGTTTTTTCCTGTATAAACCTCACAAGCCCTTGAAAGTAGTACATAGAAAATTCTCTCCATCTTATAAGTAAAGAAACTGAGGCTCAGGGAAGATGAGTAACGTAATTAATAAGTTCCAAAGGCAGAGATCTGAGTCCAAGTCATCCTGACTCTGAAGTCAGCCATCTATTTGCCACAATATACTGCTTCTATCTGGAAATAAAGCTGGAAATACCCAATGAAGTTGGATTGAGGAAGATCTTGGATGAGACACTAGGCAATGAAGAGGAAAGTTTACTCCAAAGGAAATAGGGAACTGTCTTCTTCCCTGTTGAACCTGGTCCCTGCCATCTGCCTGGTTATGATGCTACCTCGGAAGAGGATCCAATGTGAGTTTTTAAGGAAAGGAGTCCTAGTTTGTAAACTGTGGAAGATGTTGAGTTGCCTTATTCTGATTTTTAATATGATAGAAATCCCATTGTTCCATTGAACGTTTTTCAGTTCCCATACTTGACTTTGATGGGGAGATATTAAGGCTTCTAAGTGGTGCCTGAGAGGTCATTTATTCCAACTCCCTCATATTATAGATGAAGACACTGAGGTAGAATGACTGCCCAAAGGTCACATAACTAGTAAGCAGAGAAGTCACTCCTTGAATTCTTCTGTATCAGGCTGGAGAGATCTCCAACCCATTATACAGAAGAAAGTGTCTTGATCATCTGGGAGGGAGCCTACAATTGTAGAATGAGCAAAGGAGCTCAATTCTGAACCCAAAGATGGAGACTTTGCACTAGTCAGAGGCCTCCCATGATAGAGGATTGTCATTTCCTCTATGGCTCCTGGGGAGGCAGACACCCAAAATGAGAACAGCTCATGGGAGGTCTAGCAATTGTAATGGGGCAGAATAATTTAGCAAATTTGGGGCAAAAAAATGATGTTTTCCACCCTTCTGATGAGTTTGTTCTGGGATATTGGTAATGGTTTTCATTTGTCTCTATTCCCTTGAGAATAATGCCCAGGAAATTCATTCTTGAGTCCTGGAGTAGGATTTACATACTTACTAGGTTCTTTAAATTTTGCAAATCATTTTCTATATGCCATCTCATATGAGCTCACAACAATCCTTTGAAATAAATAAAATTATTCTCTCATTTTTAAGTTTAGAAAGATGAATGATTTGTCCAAGGTTATATAGCTATTCTCTGTCTAGGGCAGGATTTGAACTCAAGCCCTCCTCCAAGTCCATCATGCTATTTACTGTTCTTTCTTTTGTTGTTGGTTTTTTTTTTTTTTTTTGGTCTTTTTTAAAAATCTGGATGACTTTGTATGAGGTTTTCTCAGCAAAGATACTGAAGTGGCTTGTCATTTCCTTTTCCAGCTCATTTTATAAGAGGAGAAACTGAGGCAAATAGGGTTAAATGACTTGCCCCGGGGTCACACAGTTAGTAAGTGTCTGTGACTGGATTTTAACTCAAGTCATCTTGACTCCAGACCTGGCGGTGCCACCTAACTGCCTCCTGTTCATTCTACCACCTAGGGAAAAAGAGAAGCTACCAAGTCATGGAGCCCAGTAGTCATGAGAGTCACAAGAGAAGCAGAGAGCTCATTAGGGATCAGTACAGCATATCAAGGAATTCAGGGAGACAGACCCACTCAGTCATTGGATTTCTTGGGCCACTGCTCACTGATTATTAGAATTTTAGAAAACTGTGAAAGGAGAAAGCTCTGAACAAAAAAATAAGAGCTCTAGGTTAAAAGAGAAAACATGGAGGCTCTAAGGAGGTAATAGCTATTGGGACCTCAGAGTCTGACTGCCCCATTTTACAGATGAAGAAGTTGAATGCCCAAAGATGCTACAGCAGTGGCTCAAGGTCTCTCAGAATTAGCAGCAGAGGTGGGAATTGAACCTAGGTCCTGTGGTTTTGAAGCCAGTAATCCCTTCCTCACTTTCACATGAACGGAGCAAGATAACCCAGATCTATGGCCATGGACTAGATTTCTTCCAGGACCATCCCAGTTCTACCTCCAGCTTAATGTGTGCTTTCAAACTGGGCTCCCTTCATCTGTTCCCCCCCTTCCAGGGAAGTGTTTCATATTTTGCCAGACAAAACAAGACTGAACCTTTGCTGAATCCAGTGAAATATTTTTCACTGTTCCCAGCCTCAGTGGTGACTGTTTCTTCCCTAATTTTCTATATAAAAGTGTAGGCACATTTTCCTTTCCAGAAAAATGCTGCCCTTAATACTCCAGACCCACACCAAACAATAGTCCCTTTCCATTGTCATTCTCAGGAAGGGAAGGGTCAGTCACTTCACAAGAACCTCTGAGGCTCCATGATCCTTTATCCAGGGCCCATCTTCAATAAGATCCAGGAGCTCAAACTCTTGCTTACTGTCCTTGCATCTTCTCCTTGTCACCTTGGTAGAACAGATGGTGCCATACGTGACTGGGTTCCCTCTGCCAGCTGTAGCTCCCAACCACTTCTTGCTGATGATGGCCCCACCCCCTCTGGGCCCTCATCCACACTGTCCTGTATCACTGAGATAAAGGGGAGAAAGAGGGTGTGGTCATTCACCCCTTCATCCCTTCCCCCAGTCTACCCTCTAACTCTCAAAGGATTTTTGACTTCTCTCCTTCCAGGTCATAAGAGAGCTCCTCCCCAGGAGGCCAGGGCTGAGGCCTAAGGGCTTGGCACAATCATAGGCTGATAGAATTTAGAGTTGAAAAGAATGTATAAGGTCATAAAGTTCAATGGTTTGGGGGGAGGGTCACAGATCTGTAGTAACTGTTGGGAATTCCCAATGAGGACAAGTCTTCTGCCAGCATAAACCTAACCTGACTCAGGCTACTCCCTTCCTAGCTTTCAACAGAAAAAGAATGGACCATGCAAGCAGAATAAAACTTATATCTTGGAGCATGGCCAATATCCGAATTTGATTCCTCCAAGAATTCTGTTTTTCTTTTTATCATCAGTAAAGAAAGTAAGATGGGAGACAGGAAGTGAAATGATGGATAGTTTTTAAAATAAAATGAACTTGTACAACCTACCAGATTGTTCACTTCCGTGGGGAGAGGAGAAGGAAAGGAGGATGGGAGAAAAAATGTGGAACTCAAAAGATTGCAAAAGAAAGATGGAAACTATCTTTGCATGTAATTGGAAATGAAAAGAAAGTAGTATTTTTTTTAAATGTGCTTCACAAATTCTTTCAGTCCTAGAGAGTAGTGGCTGAGGTACTAAATTAAATGACTGTCCCTAAAATTATCCAGTCAGAAAGAGGACCGGGTCTTGCTAACACCAAGATCAATCAACTATCCAAATTTCTTCTCACAACTATGGACCAAAGCATAGAACTGTTTGTCCAAAGTCCAACCTATAGCAAGGATACAAATTCCGGTCCTCTGATTCATAATCACGTCTTCTTTTCTCTTAGCCCCCATCCCCATCCTTACTGAGAAAGAGTTCACAAGAGGTTTTAACCCTAATTCCTTTGTCTTCTGAGAGTTAAGTCTTCCCCTTGGAAGTAGGGCCTGACCTCCATCTAAGCTAACTAGGGTCACTCCCCCACCTCTCAGGCATACCTCTCCCTCATCATCTACCCATTGTTCAGCCCAAAACGTGGAGGCCTCAAGTCTTTACTAAGTACCTGTGTTGGGCTTGCGACCAAGGCAAGATTTACACTGTGGGATAGACTAAAAAAGAAAAGTCTGTCCCTGTTCATGGGGAGCTTCACAATCTTCAATTCAATTTTAAAAGCATTTCCTAAGGGCCTAATAAGAGCTTAGCTGGGTGATAAAAACATCCTTTCCCTCACATGCCTGCTGCCTATTCCTTGGCTGCCTCTATGAAAGTCCTTGTGAAAATCCCCCGCTACTTTGAATGATCTTTTTCATCTTTTCATCTTGCAGACTGTATGAGCATCATCTGTGTCTCTTGTCTGTTCCCAGAAAGGATGCCCAGACAATGGGTCTTCCCATGGGCCTTGAAACTCAATGGTAAGAAGCCAAACCCATGGCCCAGGCATATCATCCACATGCTTAAAAACCATACAATTCCATGACAGGTTGAGCAAAGATCAGAGGATTCAAATTCTAAATCTGAAAGGAACCTCATAGGTCTTCCAGTCTGATCCTCTCTTTTTACATATGTGGAAACTGAGTCCCATAGAAGTTAAGTGATTTTCCCCAAGATTTTATAGGTATCAGAAGTGGGATTTGAACCCCCTGGGCCATGCTTTTATACTTATTTGTCAAATCTTTTCTCCATCTGCCACCAAGCAGAGTGCTGCAGAAACAAGTGAATGCCCAGGCTGGATATCGCCGGACCTAGCACACTGTAGACATTTAATAGCTGTCTTCTGATTGACTAGTTTGGAGTAAGAGAACTGAAGTTTTAAGTCCATCTTACTTTCTTTATGACTTTGGGCAAATTGTGCCTAAATTTCCTTATTCTTAAAGGTAGAGGGTTGATCTACATAACAAGGTTCCCTCTAGCTAAAAATCTATACATGCTCCCTATAATGGACCTGGAGATAAGCAGAGTAAGGATTATTATCCCATTTTAAGGATTAGCAAAATGAGATTCAGAGAAAGGAAATATGTTCTTATAGCAAGTTACTGAGTCAGGGTTAGAACCTTTGCTCCAGGTCAGGACTTTTGTCATTAAACTATCATTTATTAATTCAATGGAAAAAAAAAAAGAGAGATCCATTAAGTGGGCCCTGACTGACAACTCCACTATTGACTCTTGTTAACTTTTTCTATTAATCTTGGGAGCGAGGGTGTCCCTTTTTCTAGAAATCTCTGGTGCTGAGTCTCATCCCACTTAACACTAGAAGACCAAGGCATCTCCATGCTCCACTGGTCACTAATAACCTGCCCTCTCCTCAGCAGAGATAACTCCTCCAGCATCCATCCTATGAACCAGAACAAAACAAAGGGTCCAGTCATCATCATGCTCTCTCTCTCTCTCTCTCTCTCTCTCTCTCTCTCTCTCTCTCTCTCTCTCTCTCTCTCTCTCTCTCTCTCCTCTCCTCTCCAGTTTCTTTTCCTCTACCACAGTTCTCTACCTGCCCCTTCTTCTCTTTCCCTTTGCTCTCCTCCCTTCTCTTTCTCTCTGTCTTTGAGGCTGATCCTAAAACCACAATACCCTGCTTCCTTTCTTGACTTTGTACATTGCAGGTGTTTGATATTTTATAATTGAGTTGAACTGTTTCTGTTTTGCATTTTTTCTTCCATAAAGACAATATGAATCTTCCCAATATCTCCAAGGAGTATTGAACAGATAAATGAACATTGCCCCCATCTTTGATCATAGCCTTGGAACACTGCCCTAAGAAAAAGTACTGACCTAGTATTAGAAGTGCTGTCAAAAATAGGTCTTTGTTACCTCCCCACCTACGCCCTTCTCCTCCCACCTTACCCCCTACTCTGGTTCAGCCTCCTTCTTTAATATTCTGAGATTTAAAATGGCATTGGGGGGAAGAAAACAGAGAGAAGAAAGGAGGAGTAACATGATCCCCTCTCAGAAAACATGCTCCTTCCTAACCACTAAAAGCAACTTAGAATTCTAGTTCATTCAGATCTTCAGCATTCATCAAATCTAACCTCACCCCTATTGGAAACTTGAGGAAACTGAGGTCTGCAGAAGTAAACTGATTGACTTCTGTAAAATCAAAGAAGTTTGTTAATGGAATTTGGGACATCATTCATTCATTAATTTCTCCCTACTCTACATCTGTTAACATTCTTGCATTCTTAAAAGAACCGCTGTCAAGACACCATGTTATAAGGAAAAGACCACCAGATTAAGCATCACAGGTACTGGATTTTTAGATTAGTTCTGCTACCTATTACCTATGTGACCCAGAGCAAGCCATTTTACTTCTCTGGGACTGCTTTCCAACATCAGGGGTATTTAACTGGAGATCCTAGAATTTGTTTTTATAAAATATTTTGATTAGCATTATTTTAATGTCCTTCATCTCATTTATAACCCCAGATATGTTATTGTATTCACTTAAAAACATCACTTTAAAAATTACATCAGACATTACCCAAGGGTTCTAGAACACAAGCAGTAGGGCCAGAACCTCTAAGATCTCTTCTATGTCTAACTGTATGTCTAAATGTTGCCTATCCAGCAAAGCTTTCCTTTATCGCCCCATTTAAAAGTAATATCTCCTTCATCTGATCCCATACCACTTTATACATATGGAGAGACAAGGTGGTAGGATGGAGAGTTACCAGATTTGGACTGAATTTAGGTTGTGAGTCTGACACTAAGTGTATAATATATATTTCTTTTGGAAAATCACTTCATCTGGGTTTTGGTTTCTCCATTAATAAGATAGCAATGATGACTCTCAAATTCCCCATTTTATATACATATATATGCATATATATTCCCTATTAATTATAATAACTAGCATCTATTCACTTTAAAGCTTACAAAAATTTTACAATTATTAGCTCATTTCATTTGTTGTGGGGAAGACATTTTGCAAATCTTCAAGTTATGAGCTATTATTATTATTACTCTATTCTCTTATTTCTTATCACCTATTTTGCCCATATTTATCTATGTATGAGTCTTAGAGCCTCTAAAGACTGCAGGCTCCCTTAGGGAGAAGATTCAGGGTTTGCATCCCTAGCACCATGGACAGGGCCCTGTCCATAGTAGGGTCTCCATATTTCTTGAATCGTTGAAAGACTCAGGGCATTATCTGAATGAGGCAGAATCTAGTCTGAAACCCAAATCCAGGCATTCTGACTCCCAACTCAGGATTTTCACTACATCATGGAGAACTTTGATTAGTAAACTATGGCCAGACTGAAAGACCAGGCTATTCTGAGAAACTATTTCACACTTAGGTGTTAATGAGTGACACAGTTTCTAAGTATCACCCAAGAGGTATTTGCATATTAACAGGGGCTTTAATATTTTCCATTCAACTTAAATAATCTAATTAAGTGCCAAATACCTAAAGGGAAACTCTGCCCTAAGCATGGTGGAAACCTGAGTGAAACAAACATTTGCCTGCAGAAACTCATTCCCAGTTGAAGGATCATTGCAGGAGGGAAGTGCAAAAGAGAGACCCAGACAAAATGTATTGGGAAAATTCTAAAGGAGAGAGAACCCTGAAACCTGGAAGAAATGGAAGGAACTGGGGCATTTATGATCTTTTGCCTTTCTTTTTTATAACCAGAACTTAAGCAGGCTTTCCTGCTACTTAGTAAACACAATAAATGTTTATTGACTGACTCAGTAAGAGAACTAATTTTTTCTTTCTTTTAGATAGAAACAGTTCAATTTAGCTATTGGGCAGCTGGATGGTACAGTGGACAGAGCCCCAACTCTGGAGTCAGGAGGACCCGAGTTCAAATCTGGATCCAGACACTTGACACTTAGTAGCTGCAAGTCATTTAACCCTGATTACATCACATCCAGGGCCCTCTTGAGTTGTCCTGATTCATATCTGGCCATTGAATCCAGAAGGCTCTGAAGGAGGAAAGTGATGCTGGTAAATTAGCACATTACTCCTTCCCTTGAATTCATTTCACTTACTTGTCTTGGCATCACCTCCCTGATGTCATAGGTTTCTTTCTAGAATCAAAGACAAACATCAATCATCAGTGAGCAGAATCTATTTGCTGCTCTTCACATACACACATGCATACACAATATATCTATCTCCTACCTCCAAGCCTTCGATTGGCTGTCCTTTACAGCTGAATCATGTTGAAAGAAGCGATTCTATACTTTTAGGTGAGAGGGCATTCCCAGAATGTGAACAGCTTGATGAATGCATAAAGACAGGACTGCAGAGTTTGGGGAAGAATTTGGCTAAAATATAGAGTATAAGAAGACAAGTTAGACAGCAAATAAGCTGGAAAAATAGATAAGGGCCACTTTGTACAGAGTCTTAAAAGTCTTTAATCCCAAATATGAAATTCCTAGTGATGGGAATTTCAGACATGATTGGCAAAGTGACTTGGGAGTCTGGTGGCTGGGTGTTGAGTAAAGATGTATGGGTGTGAATATAACTGAAGTCATTCTATACAGGTGATTTGCAGGACCCAGGTGTAGCTTCTTTCTTTCCCAAATAAGGAGCTCAGGATGACTTTGCTAGCAGCCCATCCAGTGCAAGGGCTCTTCCTCCTCAGCATCATCCCTTCATTTGAACTATTCTATCCTCTTGAATAAGATCGTGGCCCTACAAATCTCTGCTCACTTTTCATCTCCCATGTCTCCTCTCTTTCTTTGTCTTTGTATCTTTCCCTGATGCTTTAAACAAAGCAGGTACTTCATATATTCTCATTGAATTCAATTGTATCTAGGAGCTCTTTCTTGACTGTAAATATGCCCAGATTTTTAACTGTCCTTGAAAAAAATCTGCTCTTGACACTGCCACCCTCTCAGTTGAGCTCTTCTTCCTGCCTTTCACAATCCAACTCTAGAAAGCACTATTCCTAATCACCACTTCCTCATTTCCTACTCCTCAGGCTCTTGGAATCTGGCTTCCCAACTCAGTGTTCAGGTGAAACTGCTCCCTCCGAGGTGAACAGTAATGTCTTGGTTATTACATTTGGTGGCTTTTTCTGAGTACTCATTCTTTGTGAGCTCTCGGCAATATTTAACTAGGCAATCACTAAAAATTAGCACTATGTCAATTTTTAAAAGTTGCCTTATATGTTGTGGTTTTTTTTCCCATTTTGATTAGGTTCTTCTTTCACATCATGATTAATGTGGATCTATGTTTAGTGTGGTTATACATGTATAGCCTATATTGGATTACTTTCTGTCTAGGGGCGGGGGAGAGAAGAGAGAGAAGGAGAAAAATTTAAAACTCAAAACTGGAGAAAAATGATTGCTTAAAACTACCATTGTATGTAGCTGAAAAAAATAGAATATTTTTTAAAAATTTAACACAACCACCCCCCCCCCCCTTCTATATCATCTCTCCTCCTAAGACTGGAGTGATACATTGCTCTAATTTCATTTTACTCTTGTCTGTCTATGCATTTCTAGTCAATCTACTACGCTGGATCATCACCTACATCCTCCTCCTGGGATCCTCTTCTCTCTTCTTTCCCTTCCACTTTTCCCTCTCTTCCCCTTCCCTTCCCTCTCTCTTTTCTTTCCTCCTTTCCTTCTCCCTCCTTTACCTTCCCCTTAGCTCCCCTCTCCCTTTCCTTTCCTTCTTTCTCCCTTTCCTATTCCTTTCCTTCTCCCTTCTTTTCTTTCTCCTTTCCTTCTTTCTCCCTTTCCTATTCCTTTCCTTCTCCCTTCTTTTCTTTCTCCTTTCCCTTCCCCACTTCCCTTTTCCCCTTCCTTTCCTTTTTATTATTATTCTTCTCCTTCTTTTCCCTTTTCCTTCTCTTCTTTGTTCCTTTTCTTTTCTTCTCCCTCCCATCCCCCTTTCCCTTCCTTTCTATTCTTTTTCTTCCCTTTCTTTATTTCTTTCCCTTCCCTCTCACTTTCCTTTCTTTCTCCCCTTCTTTCTCCTCCCCTATAGTCCTCTCCAAATCCTTTCCCTTCCTCTTCCACTCTCTTTAATCTCATCAGCTCTCGTGAGTTCAAATATTATCTCTATGAAAATGATTGCCCAATGCATACTCACATTCTTCCTGAGCTTAACTTCACAACAACCGCCTGTTGGACAGCTCCACCTGCATGTCTTCTAGCCTTCTCAAAGTCGACATAGCCAAAACAGAACTCATCTTCTTTTCCCAACTCCTCAATTTTTGTTGTGAGTTCTCTTATCCTTTCAGTCACCTAGTTTTGCAACTTTGGGCTCATCCTCAACTCTTTCCTACCTTTCCCTTCTATAATCCATTCATTGACCAAGTCTTGTCATGTTTCTCTCTACAGGAGAGGGGCACCTTTTTTCTGCCAAGGGCCATTTGGATGTTCATAACATCATTCTCAGGCTATATGTGGTCACACATTTAATTAATTCACCTCCAAAAAGCTACCAAATGTGTTGAATTTCAAGTCCCACCTAGGGTTGTCTTGGCCCCTGCTCTACAGTCTCTTTTGAACCAGCATCTGTTGAACATATACTTGGTCATTTACACAGTTGTGGCCCTCATCACCTCCTACCTAAGCTACTACAATGGATTCCTACTTCTAGATTCCAGTTTCTCCACTCTAAAATACAACCTTCATACAAATAATATTATTTTATGAATATTTCTAAATAATAATACAATATTCTCAAGGCATAGTTTTGTTTTGGGTTGTTTTTTTTTTTTGGTGTTTTGTTTTGTTTATTTTTACCTAAGACAGGGGAGGTGAACTTCCAGCCTATAAGCTATAATGGTCTGGTATTGCCAAGGCAACCTTAGATAGGACTCAAAATTGAATAAATCTTGTAACTTGGGGGGAGGAGAAGGGAGGTGAACTAACTAAATGCTTGCTCAAATGATGTTAAGGATATCCAAATGGCTCTTGGCAGATAAAAGATTCCCCACCTCTGCCACAGAGCATGGACTAGGTGTGGACACTCTGTGTGTTCTATGCATGCTGATGGGTCTTGCCATGTTACTATCTTGCTCCAGAAATATCAGGGTCTCCCTATTGCTTCCAGGTTCAAATACAACTTCTCAGATGAGCATTTAAAGCCCTTCATCGTTTGACTCTGACTAACCTTTCCAGACTTATTTGATATTTCACTCATTCTACATTGTGGCAAACTGACCTACCCAATATTTCCCAAACTTGGAGTCCCATCTCCTGTCTGCCTTTTCATTGACTGTCCCCCATGACTAGAATGTTCTCTCACCTCTTCTCTGCTTCTTAGAATCTTTGGTTTTCTTCAAAGCTCAGCTGATGTGCCTAATGATTTCTGTGCTTGCTCCTTTGTGAAACCCCTCTCACCCTGTCCTATCAGTCACAAAGGTTCTTCCCCTGCTTCATTAAACACAGATATCTTCTCTATTCAACCCAGCATATGTAAACTCGTTAATGTCTGGAAATGGTTTTCATTTTGTTTGTACTATACAGAAGATCCCTGGTTTGTAGCATACAGAAGACCCCTTGGTGGCCATTTAATTAAATTCCTTCATTTTATGGATGATGAAACTGAGACCCAGTTTTAAGAGAAATGATTTACCCAAGGTCACATAGATAGTTGAAGGATAATTTGAACCCAAGTCCCCTGGCTCCAAATCAAGTGTTCATTCCACAATTCCATTATCACTCCTCTTCAGAGCAGAGCTTCTGCACTGCTTACCAAATGCTAATTGATTTGGATTTAATTGAATCTATAGCAAGAAAAAATAGCATTTCATAGCACTTGAAAGTTTCCAGAATGCTTTACAATTATCTTCATATCTTCCCAAGAACAGCAGGGGATATTTGCATATATAACCTCACAACAACCCTACATGACAGGGGCAATTATTATTCCCATTTTATAAATGAGGAAACTGAGGTTGAGGCAAAGTACTTTAGCTAGTAAGCTGATGAGACAAGATCCAAACTCAGACCTTCCTGACTCCAAGTTCAGAATGCTATCCACCACAACACCTAGCTAACTGCTAGCTTTTAATTAACCTCCACGCCTCAGTTTCCTAGACTGTGTCAACACAGCTCTATGTCTTAGGAGGATAAAGTGTTGGACTTGGCCTCAGGGAAACAACTCAGACACAACTCTATGTGGCCCTTGGCAAATCCTATAACATCTCTACACCCCAGTTTTCTTAACTGTAAAATGGGAATAAGAATACCTGTTGTGAAGATGAAAGGAGATACCATGCACAAAATGCTTTAAAAACCTTAATGTCCTATAGAAATATAAACTAATGTTATTATTCTCATAGTTCCCCTTTCTAGAGTCCTTTAAAGCCTATAAGGTATTTTGCTCACATTATCTATAGAGGAAAGGCAGTATAAAATCTACCATGGTCGCTTTAAAGTTTGGAGAAGTAAGGTTAAGAAAAGTAAAGTCCCTAGCAGAGTCCTGCAGCAGATCAATGGCAATAACCTGGGTTAGAATCCAAATCCCATGTCCTGGGTTTTTTCCCCACTATACCAGGGTGCTCAGCTGGGGAATTTAGCAATAATCATGCCAGGGGATCCAAGCAATAGAACAAAGACCCCTCTTGGGGTCCAAGAGAGATCCCAAGAGTCCAGGTTCTCAATGTAGAGAAGTCCTCAAGGGGAAGACCAGGAGGGAGGTCCTCCAAAGTATCTTTAATGGGGCAGCAGCAGGATTCTGACTTCTTATGCAAATGAATAATTTACTTATGAGTTGCAAAGCAAAAGCAGACATCAGTTCATTGATGTCTCTGCTTATCTGGCCTGTCTGCTCAGGCCTTGGGAAAGGTTAAAGTCTTAGTGAGGAATAGGAAGGGATAGAATAAGGAGCCCCACCAATTGTCCAAATAAAGAGCTACCAGTGGACTGGGGGTCCAATTAATTCATTGATTCCTAGAATCTCAGAGCTTGAAAGAAGCTCCAAAGTCATTCCTGCAGAAGGATCCCTTTTTAAAATCACTCATCTATTTGAAGGTGGCCATTTTCATGGAATTCAGATGTCATTTTTATCCTTTAATTTCAACTGGAAATATGACTTTCTATAGCTTCTACCCATTTCTCTAAGTTCTGTCTTCTGGGGCCAAAGTGACAAGATTGAGGCCTCTTTAGTCTGCCTGCTCTGGGACTTTATATGGCAACACACACACACACACACACACACAGAGAGAGAGAGAGAGAGAGAGAGAGAGAGAGAGAGAGAGAGAGAGAGAGAGAGAGACTCAATAATTTATCTTGCTGAAGTAAAACTGGGATCACAAATTTAGAGCTGACCTTTGGGGACTATGAACTCTAACCCTTCACAAGGAAAGAAAGGCAACAAAGGAGGTGGTGACTCCCCCAAAGTCACCCAGGTAATAAGTGGCAAAGCTAGGATTCAAACACAGGTCCTCTAACCACCAATCCAGTGGACTTTCCACTGAACCATAGTAATGGCAAACAACAGCTCACAAGTCACCTGCAGTTATCTATGGGAAGCACGAGCATCCAGCTCTTTTAGCCAAGATAAATGAACAAGAGAGAAGAGCCATCTTTTATAATATCCTTAGACTGGAGCTATAGAGTATAATATACTTAAAATAGGGCCCCATTGTCCCTCCACAAATGCAGATGCCAACCTCGCCATACCTCAGTAGATTTCTTCACAAGCTGCTATTTCAATACTTAACTCTAATGGGTTTGGGAGCTCATCAATCTGGATATTCCTGCCAATGAGGCAGATCACAACCCATACACTACTGCCCATCCTGTGCAACTCTCATCCATATCCTCCCATACATCCTCCACAAGGAGCCTACCCAATGTGCTGGCATCTTCCCCCTTGTCATTTCTTGAAAAGCAATGAAGTACAAGGGCTATCCATCAGTTGACTCTCACTCTTGCCACTTGATTGACCCATTCCCCTTTTGTCTCATCCATTTAAGGATCATAGATTTAGAGCTAAAAGAGACATTTATATAGTCATATGGTTCAACCTCTTTATTTTGCAGATGAGGAAATGACTCAGAGAGGTTAAGTCACTTATCCAAAGTCATACACCTAATGTATAAGCTATGATTTGAACTCAAGTGAGGGTTTCCTTTCCACAAGTGTCACATTGTTTCTCTGAGGGGTTTTTTTTAATTCTGAATTTCACTGACACTAAACAATTTTATTTATCATACAAACAGTAGCATTGGAGAAGATTATACATGAAACTGAATCTGGGGCAGTTTTCTTTATAATATTTCTCTTACACAAATCTTCACTGATGATGTGGGCAAAAACATTTATCTGGGGGGCAATCCAGTGGTGAAGAATTCTTCATAATCAGGAGAGCCAGTCCTCAGGCAACAGACATACTGCTCATCCAAAACACAGGGCCCTAGATGCCAGATCCATCTGAAGATGAGAGGGGCCTCAAATTAGACCAATCCCCTCCTTTTATAGATAAGAAAACTTAAGGACCAAGAAGGCTAAAGGACTTCCAACATCACAAAGCATCAAAGGTGAGGTTTGAACCCCAGTCCTCTGACTCAGAGATAGTTCCCTTTCTCCTGTACCATCTTGTCCCTCTTCTAAGTCACATTCCTTTAGAACCTTAGGGTTTGCAGAGACCTTGACATACATTGGTCCTCTCCACTGGTCCTCACAACAACCCTGTCAGGGAGGTTGTTACTATCCCTTTTTATATACAAAGAAGCTCAGCATCAAAAAAGGAAAGTGAACTAGCCAGTATGCTGAGGCAGAATTTGAATCCAGCTCTTTCTGACAACAAAATCCAGGATTGTGTCTATTATGCCATACTACTACGATTCATCCAACTTTGCAATCTAAAGACCAGTTTTCAAGAACCCAAAGTCCCTTCTATATCATGGTGGAGCAGTGGAAAAGAAGAGGAACTAGAGGGTGATAATATATGTCTGTCTGTATATTTGTGACGTGACATTTGTACCAGTCTGTAGTACACAAACTTTTCACTTTTATTATGTTATTTGATTTATATAGACTAATTAAAAGCAATTAAAAGACTAAAGCCATTGTATGCCTCTCTAAGGTCTTTGCTCTAAGGCCTAATTGCCTCTGAACTGAAGAGAAATGCTCTAGGAAGATTCCTGTAGCCATCTCCCAAAGACAAATGAGTCTATGGAATTGGCCACCTAAACTATCTTCCATCCTCAAAGACTGGGCTCGCATGATTCTGAAGAGAACACAGGACCATTAATTAAAAGAGAACTGGGAGGGGCCAGAGAGTTCACCTACTCTAAACCTTCAGATTTCAAAAGAAGAAATGGGGTCCATCAATGTTAGGTGATTTGTCCAGGTTCATCCAGAACTCAGATTTGGTCCGAGGTCTATTGGCTACCAGTATAATGTACTTTCCAATCAAAGATAGAGCAGAAAAGATTCCTGTAATGGTCTAATTAGGAACAACTGACTATTGAGATCCCTCCAACTCAGGCAACAAACATACTGCTCATCCAGGAAAACATAGGACCCTAGATGCTAGGATTCTAGAGAATTTACTCCCCTTCCTCATGGATTTGACTTTCTGATTAGGAGAACTCTGAGCAAGTGAATGGTTAAAATACTGCAGTGGGGATGTCTTGGAATAGTATTGGGTGGGAGGCTTCCAGAGGGGAAATACAGTGTTTCCACTATTGTAGAAACTGAATGAATGACCTTCTGCCATGGGACTGGCTTCTGAAGAGATCAAGACCTCCAGCTAAGTGCCACCCTAGCTCTGAGAGTGGTAGTTGAGGCTCTCATGTCAGGGAATGGGGTACCTATACAGGCAGAGAGAAATCCTACGAGCATAACATAAGAAACTTGATCTGGCATTGGCTCCATTCATATATCCACTGGCACAGCCAATAATAACCCATTCTCATTTTGACAAAAAGGAGGAGGAGAAATGATAACTGGTACTTTAAGATGGCAAATTGCTTTATAAATACTATCTTATTCTTACCCTACACTAGCCCTTGGAGGTAAGTAATATTATTATCTCCATTTCACAAATGAGGAAATTGAGACAGAATGAGATGAACTGACTTGCCTGGGGTCACATTACTCAGACACTTGTCAGAGGTGTGATCTTGGAGGTCCTTTAGCCTTCTTGACCCTTAGGTTTTCTTATCTAGAAAAGGAGGGGATTGCTCTAATTTGAGGTCCCTCTCATCTTCACATGGATCTGGCTTCTTCTAGGGTTCTAGGGTTTTTCTGACTCCATATAGCTATCTCCAGGAGGTCAACCCATTCTCCCTTCAGACTAGGGACTCTGACAGCAGATGCCTCCTACCTAAACTGGGGACTTCTATCAACCTGAGAAAACGTTCCCCAAACCAGAATTGAGAGGGTAATAAGGAAAGATCCTATCCCTTCTTTAGAGGAGGGACTCCCTGAGAGCAGAAACTCTCTCCTTACTTCATTTGAGGTTCAATGATAGAGTATTCATCTCTCCTGAACCTGCCTTCGCCCACAGTAGTCAGAAGCAGACTCAGTCTAGGCTCTGACTAGATTATACATACAGGATTCCAGAGGAGGGAAGGACTCAAGAAGACATCTAATCCAATCTTCTCAGTTGATTTTGGAGGTCTAGGATTACATAGCTAACTAGTATTTAAACCTACATCTTCAAGATGCTAAAGACAACACTCCACCCCTCTCTGGTCTTGCCCACCTATAAATGCCTAGGACCAGTGACTATTGTAGCTCAGCCCTCCTCCTCCTCCTCCTGTACAGGGACAAGCTTAGGCCATTGAGAAGACAAAGCCCTATATGAAGCTCAGGCATTGGGGTCCCATCATCTTCTTTCTCAACATCCATCTGTCGCAATGTTCACCTGACTCACCATCCATCAGGATCGACACACACCTGGCTAGAAAACTGTCCTGAGGCATAATCTATGGGCAGCTACACTATATAAATGTCCCCTGGTAGGAGACAAAACAGAAACCAGAGTAGGAAGGTGGACAATTCCTCCCCCCAATAAATCAATAAAGTCATTATGTTCCCACAGGCTAGAGCTTAAGGAGATCTCCCCCCCCAAAACAAGAGGTCAGAGGCAGAACCAGTCACCCAACCCTGGCATTTTGCCATCTGCCCTTCTTCTCCTCTCTAACAGCATCCTCCAGGCTAGATCTCCAAACAACAGGTCCCACTCCCCAGGGGATTACATCTACTCGTTCTTGACCTCCCACCTTGGAACCCAGTGGGTCAGATTGGGAGTGAGGGCAAACTCAGCCAGCTCTATTTAGCAGGCCTCAGAGCAAGCTCCAAATCTCATCCAATTTTCTTGCCATCTGCTACCCATCCCCCTTTCTCCAAGAGTTCCCCCTTCTCTGTCTCTGATTCTGAACATAGCAATCAAATCAAGGCTACCATTATTCCTGGAGCTAACATAACAACCAACTGCCCATGGCTTGACTCTCTACTGGTGATTTCTCAGTTAGTCAGGCAGTAAACATTTACTAAGCACCTACTATATCCCAAGGACTGTATACATTCTGGGGAGACAAAGAAAGCAAAAAGAGAGCTCCGTTCTTTAAGAGTTTATAATATAACGAAGGAGAAAACATGCAGATGACTACATACAAAGATGCTATATATATGTAATATATATGTCTCAGACATCATGATGTCATTTTGGTCTTCTTCCATGAAGAAGAACAAGAACCAACCAACCATATGAACAGGAGAGACTGGAAATAGTCAACATGGGAAAGGCTCTAGAATTTCAAGGGAAGGGACAATTTAAGCTGGGATTTAGGATTTGAGCTTTGAACTTCCCACATCAAAACCTCCTATTCCTCTATGTGTTATCTCCACGATTAGAAAATGAAGTCCTAGGGGCAGCTAGATGGCACAGTGGATAAAGTACAGGCCCTAGAGTCAGGAGTACCTGGGTTCAAATCTGGTCTCAGACACTTAATAATGACCTAGCTGTGTGGCCTTGGGCAAGTCACTTAACCCCACTGCCTTGCAAAAACCTAAAGAAAAAGAAAGAAAAAAAAAGAAAATTAAGTCCTTAATGGTAGAGTTTTCCTCACTTTCCTGCTCATCCCCCATTGCCAACTAACATAGCCATTTCATAAACATTTTTTTCTGTCAGTCAATCAATCAGTCTTTCTCAAAGCCTGCATCAGATTCTTTGTCTACCTGGGACCTAAGAAAGATCTCCTGATACCATGGTTCTTCAATCTCTCAGGTCCCCAGTCAGAAGACATAATCAATGGGTGATAAATACCCAAGACCAGGAAGGAGGAGACCTGGATTTCACTTCTGGCTCAATTTGTAACCTTTGGTAAATTTAATCCCCTCTCTAGGTCTCAGTTTCTTCATTTGTCAAATCCAATGTGGGCTTCTTCTATTTTTGTCCAATGCTCAAAACACTTTATTCCTGTCAGATT
Organism: Macrotis lagotis; assembly: GCF_037893015.1. Lineage (NCBI taxonomy): Eukaryota > Metazoa > Chordata > Mammalia > Peramelemorphia > Peramelidae > Macrotis > Macrotis lagotis. The sequence goes on along the minus strand of NC_133661.1, from coordinate 32,555,877 downwards.
GATTAAGGATTTGTTTGCATCTAATTTTAAACTTTTGATTGACCAGTACAATCAACCTGTCTGGGTTTTCTGTGATTATATTAATTGTCTTCTGTATAAAAAGGTGCTGGGCTAGGTAGCCTCAAAGGACCCTTCCAGCTTTTCTATGTGATGCTGGGAGCACTTTCTGCTCTACCATCCTGTGTATTATTATCCTAAGATCTTGGGACCTCCAGTCTGAAAAGACCTTTATGGAATTCTGCTTGGGCCACTTGATAACTGGCTGACATTGAACATCACCCCAAATCTCAATTTGCTCACCTCTAAAATAAGGATTATTCTAAGTGATGTTAGTATGAGGTCATGATAATGAAAGGCAAAATCTAGTGCTTGCAGTTGAGCTTTTTAGGGCAGGAGACTGGTCTTGGCAAAAGGTAGATACTTATAGAATGGGTCTGAGTGTTGAACTGAATTGCAAAGAAATGGTGGCTATGATTGCCCATCTCTACATTAGCCAGCCTTGTACATGGTGCCTTCATTACCATGCTTTCTCACATGTTTGTGTGGTTTGTGCCTGTGTATTCAATATGTAGATGGCATCCCATCTCGCCAACCAGACAGCTCGACCCAACAAATACTTTTCAGCTCCCACTTTATGCATTGTAAAAAAACAAAACTAAAAAACCAATCCCTGCCCTCAAGTAGCCTGTAATCTACTGGGAGCTGTGGGACCTGGGAATTGGGAAAAGCAGAGCTTATTTTCTCCTCCCACCTTCTCCAGCATCCTGCATAGCCCTGCCTTCCAGGAATGCTTAGGAAACTTCCAAGCAGTAATAGAATAAGGTTAAACACTTGGAGTAGCCATTTATTAAGAGGGATCTTCCTGTAATCAGTCTAAGGGAGTTAATGAAGCTTTCCACACTCCCTCAGTTACTCCCAAGATAGAGATGATCCTTGGCAAAATTGGACTCCAGAGCTCAGGACTCTCTCACACCTGATCTCTCCAGGGCTATGACTAGGGAAAGAGATGTGGGATTTGGTTTATTTGCTTTAATTTTGCTTTGCTTTGTTTCTGCATTATACAGGCAGGGAAACTGAGGCTAAAGAAGGTAAGTGATTTATCTAGATATCCACAACATTGTAATGATGTTACCAGACTCTGGTCCCAAGTAACCTGCTATAGGGCAGGAGCACTGGCCCTGGAATCACTTGATACTCCTGACCTTCCTGGGTCTCAGTTTCCTTATTTGAGATTCCTTCCAATCCTAGAACTATAATCCTTGATATTATGGGGATAGGTGTGTCTCAGTCTTAACTCTGTTTGGTTTTTTTTTTTAGGTTTTTTTGCAAGGCAAATGGGGTTAAGTGGCTTGCCCAAGGCCACAGGGCTAGGTAATTATTAAGTGTCTGAGACTGGATTTGAACCCAGGTACTCCTGACTCCAAGGCCAGTGCTTTATCTACTACTTCACCTAGCTGCCCTCAGTCTTAACTCTGAATGCCTTCATCTTCTAGTCTTTAGCAACCATTGAGCTGGATCCACCATGGGGCTAAATATGTCTGAACAGAGGGAACCAGGGAGCCAATATAAGAAGGGAGGTGAAAGGGAAAGGAAAGACAAAGAGAAGGGTGGGCAGGGATCTGAGGAGGGAACAAAGGGAGAAAAGGAAAAGAATGTTAGAATGAAGGGAAAAGAAAGACTGAATGAGGGGGAGAAAAGAAAGAAAGGGAGAAATAAGGAGAGAGGAGGAGAGAAAAAGGGAGGCTGGAGAGGGCAGGCTGGAAACTCCTCTCCTAAGAGGCCCCTGGGGCCAGAGAGACAAGCTGCTCCGATTTGCAGTCCAACAATGTGTTCCTAAGACCAGCATAAGCAAATATTGCTTCATCTTCGCTTCGCTGCCCCTGCCTCCCCCTCCCTCCTCCCCTCTCCCACACCAGTGTTCTCTCTCTCTCTCTCTCTCTCTCTCTCTCTCTCTCTCTCTCTCTCTCTCTCTCTCTCTCCTTTCATTCTTCCCTCCCTCCTTCCTCTTTACTCTCTCCCTCTCATTCACAATCTCTATCTGAACTGTAATTTTACCCTGCCCTTCCCATCTCCCCACTTTGTTCCAAGTCAGGGTTCTCTCCCTCTCTGACTTTTCTACATTCTGTCTCTCCTTTCCTTCCCAATTCCCCCCTTTACCATCCTATTCTTTCCCAGTCTTGATTAGATCTGGAATCTGAAGTACAGCCCTAACCCAAGGAGGTCACAGTTGCAGGATTCCAGAGCAGGGAGGGACTTCAGAAGCCTCTTCATACTCCCCTTTCCCAAAAAACAATCCTCTCTATCCACTCTTATCAAGTGGTCATTCATCCCCTTCTGGAACAACCTCCAGGCTGGTGAATTCATTATCATTCTAGGCAGTCCATTTGCTTTGAAAGAGGTCTCAATTTTTCCTAATTTGGTCAAAATCTTTTTATCCTTGTAACTTCTACCATCTGGCCAAAAAACCCTGAAAAAACAGTGAAGTAAGTCCTATCTAAACATGAATTAATGTTATTATCATTTATAATAAAAACAAGTCCCTAACCATGTATTAAGCACCTACTGTATACAGCACATTTTCAAATAATGTTAGGCAGCATTTATCTAGTTTTTAGGTTACAAAGATGAGAATGCACTTCTCTAAGCTCTGGTTTCCTCATCAGTAAAACAAGAGGGCAGTTCCTTTCCCACTTGTAATCTAAGCTTCCATTTCCTCAGAGGCAATCCAACAAGAAAAGTAATTAGCCTTTATTATAACTATTACTTCAAAGTGCTTCACATCTTATCCTCACAACAAGCATGGAGATGAAGAAACTGAGGCAAATCAAGATGAAGTGACTTGCCCAGGGTCACACAGCTCATGGGTGTCTGAAGCAGAATTCGAATTCAGATCTCCTTGATTCCATACCTTGTGTTTTATTCACAGTTCCACATAGCTGCCTTGAGAAAAGTCATCATATAGTCTACTAAATCTTCTAACATTCTCCTTAGATTTATAGAAATCTAAGGGAAGAGAACTTCAAGGTCATCTGTTCTAATGCTCTCATTTTGTGTTCTAATGCTCTCATTTTGCAGATAAGCACGCTGAAAGGACTTGCCCAAGGTCACTGGATCAATTAGTCAATAGCAGAGCTGGCAGGAGAGTTTAACTCTATTGTTTTCCAGGTCAATGTTTTAAGGGGAAGATTGAGAAATAGTTATCAGATCTTGGAAGTAGGAGATTTCCTCCTGCAAATGAATTTCAGGATCCAGACCTTCACAATATAATAACTCCTTTCCTAAGATGGAAAATTTCATATAATCATCAGTTTAGTACCAAAACAGGTCTCAGAAGTCCTCTAGTGCAGGTCTTTCATTTTACAAATAAGAAAACTGAGGTGGGAGAAATTAAGCAACTCATTCCAGGTCATATAGTTCATCTTAAAGGGCTAGAGCTGATTCCAAACCCAGGGTTCTTTCCACTTCCCCTGTATTTCTTCCCCTCAGTCAATCAATCAATCAATGGAGAAGCATTTATTGAGTGCCTACTGTATATTTATTATTATTATTATCAATATTATTATTATGTTAGATGACAGGATCTGCCTACTTCTAAAATTTACTGTGAGGATAAGAGTAGGCGGCATAAGCAAAGTGCTAACCTCAAAGGGTACAAACAGATGCTTCCTTTTCCTTCCCATTACCACTGCCACAATTACTGCTGTTACTACTGCTGTTGCTATTACTACTATTGCTGCTGCTACTTCTACTACTATTACTACCTCTATTGTGCCACTACTACTGCTACTACTACCACTGCTGCTGCTGCTGCTGCTGCTGCTGCTACTATTACTACTACTACTATTACTGTTGCTACAACAACTACTGCTGCTACTGCTGCTGCTGCTACTATTACTACCCCTGCTCTATTATTCCTACTATTACTGCTGCTCCTACTGTTGCTGCTCCTGGTGCAGCTGTTGTAGTACTATAATTATTATTCATAAAAAAATAAAATCTCCATTCCCTCAAGAATCTTACATTCCCTTGGGGAGATAACACATCTGAGTTCAGAATATCATTTTTCAGCAGGAGGCACTAGGCGCTGAGGTAATGGAGGGAAGGATTGCAGGAGTTGTTGCTTGAGCAGGATAGAGAAAGAAATGCAAGATGCGAAAAAGACTTGAGACTGCCCTGAAGGCAGGATCTGACTCTCCTAAGGCACTGAGAGGCAGAAAGATTTGCAGCCCTTTTCCTTCCAAATTCCTTTACTCTCCCCTTCTCTTAATTATTCCTCTCCCACCTACTTAGCACCCAAACCTTCACTCCATTCTTTCCTCTTAGACTACTTGTTTTTCTTTCTCCCTCAGGCCCTACCTTTGATCTTTTCTCCCCCCCAGGGAAGCTTCCCCGCCTTCCTTTCTCTTCAGACACCAACTCTGTATCTCCTTTTCAGTCTTTCTTTTCTTCCCTTCCCCCAGAATCAGACCTTCCCCTTCAAACTGACCCCTTTGCCTGAACTCCCTGCAATCAGCAGCTCTTTCCAATCTTTCCTCTTCAGAGATTCTGGCTAGGAAGGAAGCAGCCTCCTTCTCTAGCCCAGCTTCTCAGATTGCCTTCTGGGTTTTAGGCTCTCCCAGAAGTCTAACCACCTCTCCTCTGCCCCAGGCCAAGACTGCCCCCTCCCCCTGCTCTATTTATATGCAAACTTAGTGAGCAGAGCAGTGGTGCATTGAAGTAGAATGATTGTGGGGACTTCAAAGTCAGCCACTGGGATCTCTGAAAAGTGAAATCCAGAGGCTTGGCCAGCTTGGGGGAGGGGACGGAGAAGAAAGGATCTCCACAAAGATCTGTGCCTAAAGAGAGGACACAGAGAGAGACCCTACACTCCAAACATCATATTCATATCCAGCTGGTTACTCTTGAAGGGATCCGTTATTTCATTGAATTTGCACAAAAGTCCTGTCCGGTGGGCAAGAATAGTCATGATTATTTCCCTATTACATATAGGAAACTGAGGGACAAAGAGAAAACTAAAGTGAACCTAAGATTCTTCCTTACCTGCCAAGTGGAGAAGGGCAATTTGGACTTTTAACTCTTTAAAGTTCCTTCCAGCTATGAATCAATTTTCCTATGCTTGTACAAGACCAATGACTAACCGGGACAGGCAGGTATTAGAGGGCCTCTGTCTTCTAAAACAATATATATTGACTCAAAAATTGTCAATTCTTGGAAAAAACTTGGCTATCTATGTATCAGAAACATTACTTTTAGAGACAGAAGACACCTTAAAGACTATTGAGACCAACATCCCCCCTCATTTTTCCACATAAGGAAATTGAGGCATGGGGCTATGAAGTGACTTTTCCAGGGTTTATAAACCCTGCCTCCTACCTCTCTTTGAACCTAGCAAATGAATAAGCAATGAGACTGTCCAGAAGGCAGAAGGGTAAGAGTCACAATGAGTCAGGTTTGGATTGGATGAAGGGAAAATCCTTCTTACAGTTGGAGTGGAATAAGTGGAATGGGTTCTCAATAACCCTTAGTATCTGGGGGAGGATTCAAACTCAAGTTTTCTGATTGACTCCAATTGCTCGTGTTACATCAGAGGAAAGTGAGGTACAGCAGACCCCCTTTCCCTTAACAACCCAGTTGCTTCTTTAGAAGGGCACAACTACTTTGTTTCTTCAATTTACACTTCAGAGACCCTAGGTGAAAATAAAGACACAGCTGGAGGCACATCTGGACAGTTTGAAACTTGAGTAGTTTTTGTCAAGATCCTCCCAATTGCAACTCCCTTGGGAACCAAGAACTAGTCAGCTGTTCCAGAACTTGGACCTCTGCGATGGCCTTTTGGATCACTGTTGGAGTACTGGTAAGGATCGAAGAACATTTCTACCCTCAGTCAAATGGGGAGATAAGACAGATTCTTGAGCAGCAGAAAAAGTTGATCTATAGAAAGTCGTACTTCAAAAGCAGATGAAATAAGGACTGGTCATTCCCTTTGCCAAAAGGATCATTCATGGACATTGTCTGAACCAGACCAGCAGATGCTTTCACAGTAATTTCCAAACCATTCTACCACACTCATACCTCTGCCTATCTCCCCTTTCTGTGTTCTCTTTCTCCATTAGAATGTGTGCTTCTTGGAGACAGAAACCATCTTTCTTATTTTAATGTGTACCCCAAGTGTTTAATACAATGTTTGGCATATTATAAATACTTCATGTATGCTCTATTTTTGTTATCCATCTATTCTTTCATTCATCTATTTATTCATCTGTCGATTCATCCATCCATCCATCTATCAATCCATTGGTTTATCATCCACCTATCAGCCCATCCATCATCTGTCTGTCACCCATCTATCCAGTTGTCTATCCAGCCATCCTCCATCTGTCAGCTACAATTCATCTATCAATCTCCCTATTATCTATCTCTCTATATCTATTATCCACTTATCAATCCATCACTTTTTCTATACATCTATCTTCATATCCTTATCATTTCTAGCTCTCTTTTAGGATATTTTTTGCTTTTTCATTGTCTCTTTATTCATTGGCACGGGTAAAGGTTTCATAAATATTTTAGCATCATCCATTGGAAACTGTACAGATTTAGGGTTGAAAGGGATCTTAAAGGTCTTCTAGCCCAAATGCTCATTTCACAGATGAGGAAACTGAGACTCAGATAGGTGAAGTAGCTTTTTGTATGTCACTTGGGTATTAGAGGACAGAGACGGTATTTCAACCCCCCTTCTTTTGACTCCAAATGCAGATTTCTTTCTATTATTCCACAGATCATCTGGGAAGGAATGAGGTTTCTTTGTGATTTGGGGTGAAATTAATAATAGCTAATAATAATTAACCATTAATAATGATGACCAATATTTCAATAGTGGCTTATAGTATTTAATGTTATAATTACTATGAAATTACTCTTTATAAGCTATACTACTTTCTATATTAGTCCATGGAGGTGATGACATGTCATGTGCCTGGAATCTGCAGGGCACTGGTACTGCTGCCTGCCAGACCCAAGGTTGGCACTGATTATCAACCTACCACTGGGCTAAGGCCAGTGATCTGGAAGCTGGGTGGAGCAAAAACCTTCTGGCAGTGCCTCAAGATGCTATTGTGGGTGGCAATACAAGGTAAGGGAACTGCAAGTTCTCAATAAATCTGGCAGGCCAAGCCCAAATCCCAGATGGGAGTCACGGGAGAGATTTCAAAGCCCACAAAGTCCAAGCCATACCTAAAGGAGAATCCCACCATAACCTAGCCAATACCTAGACTGCTTTAAGACCCTCAAGAAGGGGATACTCATCATGCTCTGAGACAACCCATTCCACTTATTCCACTCTAACTGTAAGAAGGATTTTTTCTTCATCCAATCCAAACCTGACTCATTGTGACTCTTACCCTTCTGCCTTCTGGACAGTCTCATTGCTTATTCATTTGCTAGGTTCAAAAAGAGGTAGGAGGCAGTTTACATTTAGACTCTAAATGTTAGAGGAAGTTTTGGATGCAACCATTGGCTCACTGCCTGGCTGCTTTTTTCAGCTTTTCTTGTCTTTGTGACCATAGGCAGGTTATCTCACCTCTGTGAACCTGACACTCCACATTGCTCTAAGGACTTCTCAAGCCAGGAAAATTACAGACCACTGACATATTGATGCAGGTGATATGCAGGGTCTTTATTCTGACATTCTTGGTTCAGTTTCAAGCTATTAAACTGCACTGAGATATTGGGGATGTGCTCTATCTTGATCTAGTCTACCCTTTCTTTGTCAACAAAGTTTTGGGGGCACCTTAGTAGCTAGGGGGCTTGGAAAGAAGGATGGATGCAGAGGAAGCAAAGGTGGCCTGAGAACATTGTTGTTAATTAGCTGTGTGACCTTGGGCAAATCACTCCACTCCAGTGGTTTTATTAGGGAAGTGGCTCTAGGCTCCATCTGACCAGAGTTACATTATCCCTTAATTTTCTGAGTCTAGTGAGCACTTTGTGTGAGCCCTAAAGCTACAACCCTGAACCAACAAAGTCTCCATCCTCATCCCCAGCCTTTCCTGTCATGTCCAACCTACAGAAGACAACACAGAGAAGAAGGACTCATTACCATAGCTACACCATCTATCCCAAGCTTAACAGTCACTCTCATTACCAGGTACATGTCAGTCTCACTCATGGAACTCCAAAGCTATTCCCATTGTTTAGCTTTCCCAAATTCCCTGACTTAAGGGAATTGAACTAATCCTTACACACCATGGGAGCAGACCAAAGATATTTCTCACTGTGCCTTCTTTGTGCCCCTCTCCATTCTTCCTACACTCCCAGAACAACCAGTTTTCTAAGAGAATTCTCTTCTGAGTCCCTTTAGTCAGCTTTCCTCTTTATATATTTAAAATAGGATTTTATATCCATCCAACTTTTCAAAAACATAAATAAACCAAGCAATGTGAACATGCACATGAATATAATAGTATTTTAAAAATCTCACTTTCAATACATGAACAGGGAAACTTTTTATTTAAGCAGAATCTGAAATGAAGTATATTAAAAGGATTTCTACCTCTACCCCGTCTCTCCATTTCCTTTTCACCTCCCCTATCTCCAAGCTGTCCTAGAATATATTTAGAACTGGTTGGGAGAATGTATCCCATTTGTTTCGTTTTCTCCCTTCTCATTCACAACTAACCCAGAACCCACCCTCAATGGCTAGAAAGAAAAAATGCGAACAATAAGGAAACCCTGATACCTTCCTTGGACTTTTTTGTTTTTTTAGTTTTTGTAAGGCAATGGGGTTAAGTGGCTTGCCCAAGGCCACATGGTTAGGTAATTATTAAATGTCTTAGGGCAGATTTGAACTCAGGTACTCCTGACTCCAAGGCCAGTGCTCTAACCACTGCGCCACCCAGCCACCCCTCCTTCTTTGGACTTTTCTCCTACTCAGTGAGAGGTGAGGATAGCTTACAAGATGAATGAGAACTCTGCAATATATAAAAGATCTTGGTAGGGCAAAGCACTGGACAGAATCTAATAAGATGAAATTCAATCGAGAGAAAAAAGTAAAGTGTTTTGCTTGGCTCCAAAGAATCAATCTCAGAAGTAAAAAATAATAGGGTGACATAACCACTTGTCTAAAATGATCTGGGGAGAAACTTCCTCATCAGTTAGCAACATGCTATAGCAACCTCCCAAGAGGTTGTAATCTTGAGCTACATCAAGAGAGGTCTTATCTCCAGTAATAAGAAAGTGATGCTTCTTCCATACAATGTCATGGTCAGACTACAAATGGAGTATTTGTTGTATTCTAGGCACCGAGGAGAGGCAGCTAGCTGACACTGTGGATAGAGTACCCTCCCTGGAGTCAGAAAATCCAGCCTCAGATACTTGACACTTACTAGATGTGTGATCCTGGGCAAGTCATTTGACTCCAATTACCTTACAAAAACCCAAAACAATAAAAGGACACTGATGAGCTGTGTATATGGAAAGGAGGATTGGATGAAGAAGCAAAACGAATATGACTGTCAGTAGATTGCATATGGAGCAACAGGAGAAGTTGAAGAGTGTGTCTTTCCTTCTTGATTCATTGAATCGGGGTTTGAAGAAACTTAGATCTCACTGGGTTATCTCTTCACTTATTTTTTTTTAGGTTTTTGCAAGGCAAACGGGGTTGAGTGGCTTGCCCAAGGCCACACAGCTAGGCAATTATTAAGTGTCTGAGACCAGATTTGAACCCAGGTCCTCCTGACTCCAGGGCCGGTGCTTTATCCACTACGCCACCTAGCCACCCCATCTCTTCACTTTTTAGAGGAAAAACTTGTCTTCCAAAAAGACAAGTGTTTGCCCAGTATCACACAACTGGTTTCACAGTGGGAGGTCCTGTGCCAGTGTCTCCCAAGCTATATGATCAATTCTAAAGTTCTTAAGAGAGATCTTCAGTTCCCTGGTTTCACTTCTTCTGACTCTCCCCCTGTGAACCCTTACCCTATATGAGAATAATCTTTTTGGCAAACATATGTCTGGCATTCTAACACTGTGGGCAGCCCATCTTAGTTGTACTCATGTAGTAATGTTGGAATGCTAGGTAGTTTAGCTTGAGAAAGGTCCTCAGTATCTTCAGTATCTTCCTAAGACAATTTAAAGAAAGATTTTATTTATTTTGCATTTTACAATTTTTCCCCATATTCTTGCTTCCTTCCCGCCACCCCCCACAGAAGGCAGTCTCTTAGTCTTTACATCATTTCCATGGTATACATTGATCTCAGCTGAATGTGATGAGAAGGAAATCATATCCTTAAGGAAGAAAAATTAAGTATAAGAGATAGAAAAATTACATAATAAGATAATGGTTTTTCTCCCTAAATTGAAGGTAATGGTCTTTGGTCTTTGTTCAAACTCCACAATTCTTTCCCTGGATACAGATAGTATTCTCCATCACAGACAGCCTAAATTGTCCCTGATTGCTGCACTGATGGAATGAGCAAGTCCATCAAGATTGCTCATCATTTGGGGGGGGGGGGCGGCTAGGTGGTACAGTAACTAGAGCACCGGCCCTGGAGTCAGGAGTACCTGAATTCAAATCCAGCCTCAGACACTTAAGAATTACCTAGCTGTGTGGCCTTGGGCAAGTCACTTAACCCTATTGCCTTTCAAAAAAACTTAAAAAAATATTCATCATCACCCCCATGTTGCTGTTAGGATGTACAATGTTTTCTGGTTGTGCTCATTTTGCTCAGCATCAGTTCATGTAAATCCTTCCAGGCTTCCCTGAATTCCCATCCCTCCTGGTTTTTAATAGAACAATAGTGTTTCATGGCATACATATACCACAGTTTGCTAAGCCATTCCCCAATTGAAGGACATTCACTCAATTTCCAATTCTTTGCCATCGCAAACAGGGCTGCAATGAATATTTTTGTACAAAGCAATATTTTTGCCTTTTTCCATAATCTCTTCAGGTTCCTAAGACAATTTAAATGGAAGTCCTAGTTTCCTGCCCTGGCACTGGTCGACTGTCCAGGTTTCACAGGCATGCAGCAATGAGTCACACAATTAGGAAATGGTAGGGCCAATATTCCAGTTCAAACCTTGTCCTTCTGGACCTCTTCACCAGGACATTACATGCTCACTGAACATGTTTTATATAGTCTTTCATTCTAGTCTGTGATTTCCCATAAATTCTCCATAGAAAATTACTAGATCCTAGCATCATGGATTACAAAGTAGAAAGGACCTCAAACTACTCAGCATGCTGAAGGTCTTCCTCTGTTTCTTTGAATCATCCAAGGGTGCCAATTCTACTATGAATCAGTCCATCTGTCATGCCCTACCATCTCTACATGACTGAACCATTCATGTTCTGGAAGTTGTGTTCAGAATAATTTCTCATGGTGACATGCTACAACCTGCTTACACTCTGCCTACAGAGGCTATGAGAAGTCACAGGGATGAATAGTTATCTGATAAGTAGGTCATTTCTTAGACCTAAATGGCTTAAATCTGAGCTTGGTTCATATTACCCTGAGCCCCATCCAGGATTCTATTCTGGTCTACCCTTATTGAAACTCCAGATAATATCCAACATGATCCTACCAGAAATGGCATGTTGAATCTTGTGGATAAATTCACTTACCTTGACCTGCTTTCCAGGGATATACACATAGATGATGAGGTTGAAGCATGCATGGATAGAGTTAACTCGTGTTTAAGAGGATCCAAAGGAAAGTGAGGAAGAGAAGAGATATTAGACTGACTACCAAACTGAAGATTTACAGAGACATTGTGCTGACCTCATTGTTGAATGAATATGAAACCAGGACAGTCATGAAACCAGTGACAAGCCAGGAATCATTTCCATTGTACTATCTTAGGAAGATTCTAAAGATCACCTGGGAAGATAATATACAGGACACTGAGGTCCTTTCTCAAGTTAAAATGGGAAACACTAAACTCTTCTGCAGTATGGTCAACTCTGATGGACTAGCCATGCTGTTTGAATAGCAAATGTATATTTGCCTCAAAGACTATTTTGTGAAGACCATTCATAAGGCACACATTCACACAGAAGATAGAGAAAGGAATACAAGGATACTCTAAAGTCTTTCCAAAAAACTGGTATGTTGAGTGACATGGAAGATACTGACCTAGGATTGCCCAGCATGGCATGTCTGCATCAAAGAAGATGCAAAGCAAAATTGCAGTAGCCTAACAGAAATATGAGATGTACAAATTTAGAAACATCTCCAACCCAAATATTCGTACAGACTATTTGTGCCCTATGTGTGGTAGAGCCCTCTGAGTTGTCATTGGACTGATCAGTCACCATTAGTTACACTGTTCCTTGACCCCAATGTTATGATATCTTTTGATCCCCTTGGAACACCATGGACAATAACCTTGGGAGAGTAGATGTATACCTACCTTGTAGTTCATCCTTGCTTAGCCTTGGTCATGAGGTTTTTTTTAAAAACTAAATTAAATTCTCTTTATTTTGAATAACAGAAATATATTTTTATCTCCTATCTCCCTCCACTCTTGCAACCACTGAGACAGAAAAACAAAAACAAATCCTTACAACAAATATGAATAGTTGAGCAAACAAATTCTCCCATTGGTTAAGTCCAAAAATTTATAACTCAGTGGGTATTTTGAGGTTATATGTGAATTTATAATCAGTACCACCACTTCCCCCCCAAAAAAAGTCACCTAAAAGAACCAAGACACACTACCCATACTCATTCTCGTATAAAACCTATAGGGATAGATCCTGATATAAGAAACTCCCAGGTAAGGAAATCCCTTCTACCCAAACCAGTTGGCATCTTCTCTATAACACATAATCCAAGTTGCCCCAACCAATGAGAGATTAGGTGACCCCCTGGTTCTATGACAGATAGCTGTTCTATGTCAGAGTTATGATCTTATGATCCTGAATGTAAAGAACCAAGAAACCTTTCAGAAGGTCCCATATCTACAGCAATTGTGCTATTCCTAAATCGATATGCTGAACACACCCCAACATTAAACCAATGCCTGCCTATTGAAGCTGCTTTCAGAGGCCCAGATGGCTTGGCAAGGCAACAGGATGGTTTGTGAACTGTGTATGTTGGAGGAACAAGGTACACGGCTGGACTGTGTTATTTTTACTGGAGAAAAGAGACAGTAGAGCAGCCTTTGGTATATTTCCTCTTTTAAAAAAAAAGTCAGACAGTAACATAACTGATGTAATTTTCATTGGACAAACAAGACACCTAGGTGGCATGACTGTGTATCTCAGTTTCCTCATCTGTAAAATGGAGATAATAAGAGTATCTATGTCACTGGTTTGATGTGTAAAAAGATTTGCAAAGTGTTCTAGAAATCTTAGTTGCTGTTGTTATCTGTTATTATGGCATCTGGATGATCTGTGTCTTTAGGAGAAATAAGGTGACAATAGAGGAGTGAGGCAGCAGGGTAGCCTGTGTATCATCTTCACTGGAGAAACAAGACCGCTGGACGGTTTGTGTTGTTTCAATTAAAGAAAAGAGGTAGGGAGATGGTCTATGTTTCATGTTCACTGGAGGATCACTGCAGTAGAATGACAGAGAAAGCGAAGAAAACATGGGGGCTGGTTGGAGGCTCAAAGGTTCAGGGGAAACACCAAACACCCAGTGGGAGGTGGAAATGAAGCAGATTAACTCCTGACCCTGGGTACAAGTCTCTGGAGTGAGGAGCACAGTTTGGGGAGGGCAAGGTACAGAGCTCAGGGCCTCTGGGAAAGAGATGTCACTCCCCTCCTTCCCATCCCCCTCTTCCAAATGTCAAGGCTGGCCCCAGCAGCTGCCCCCTCCTCTGGGTACCAGCTGATCAGCCCCCTTGGAGGGAGGCTCACATTTAGCCTCTAGGATTCTTCTCATTAGCAGTGCAGAATTAGTGAGTTCACTGGAAGGGTGGTAGGCAGGGTCAGGGAACAGGTCCCACAGCTAATTAGCAGCTTTATACCTTCTTTTGTCTGAGCCAGAGCCTTTCTTTTCTTCCTCCTCCTCAAAACATAATATGATTAAATACGCTGGGCCTATCACCAATAATAGAATTAAAGATGATTGAAAAAAAGAAAAACAGAAAAACTGTTCTGCCTCCTTCCCCTCCATGGTGCCCAAATCCCTGCCAATGGTAAGAGGGCGTGTGGAGCCAGGCTGGAGAAGGAATCATTTCCCTATGGGGAGCAGGCCAGCAAGGTTGCTAGAGGGGAAAGAGGAGTGGATTGGGAATCATGGTGTCCTGGTTCCACTTTTAGCTCTTTCAGTGCTTTGTGGTTCCCTTCCTGAGTCCCTGATTTTTCTTTTAAATTCAGGAGGTTTGGGGCAGCTAGGTGATGCAGTGGATAGAGCACCAGCCCTGGAGTCAGGAGGACCTGAGTTCAAATTCAGGCTCAGACACTTAATAATTACCTAGCTGTGTGACCTTGGACAAGTCGCTTAACCCCCCAAAAGCCAAAAAAAACCCCCAAAAATAAATTCAGGAGATTGAAATAAACCTTCATGACTCACATTTCTACACTGTCTTCTGAGTGCTTGCTTCAGAACAATTCTGGGAAGTGGTTGGTGCAATGCTGTGTTCATGAATAATCCTAAAATGATAGACTCATTGACCTAAAGCTGCATCTTGTCCAATACTTCCATTCTGTAGAAGGGAACATTGAGGTCCAGGATGGTTAAGTGATTTGCTCAAAGTCACATAGTTTAAGTATCAGAGGCAAAATTTGAAACCAAGTCCTCTGTCTCATGAAGTTAGTCTTTCCATTCACATTATCCCCATTTTACAGGTGATTTTATAGAAACTGAGAAAGAGGGGTGTCTTGTTAAAAGGGACCATTAGTGAACATCAGAGCTGGGATTTGAGCTCAGGTTTCCATCTCTTTCCAATCTACTCTCTTCCAAAGCTGACTTTCTATGATTCTATGATATCTTGTCTCATTATATCCCTAAAGGGGCACATTCTAGTCTCCTGGCCTTCATAGCATGCCCCACACACCCTTCCAAGGTTCAAAGAATCATAGTAAGTTAGAGTTGAAAGGAGACTTAGAAATTACTTAACTGAAACCCTATTTTTTGAAGGAGGAAACAGTCACAGAAATAAGGGACTTGTCAATGTTAGTCAGCTAACTCCATTCAGAACCAAACTCAGAACTTCTGATTCCAAATTAAGCACTTTTTTTATTTTTAGGTTTTTGCAGGCAAATAGGGTTAAGCAGCTTGCCCCAAGGCCACACAGCTAGATAATTATTAAGTGTCTGATGCCGCATTTGAACTCAGGTCCTCCTGACTCCAACGCGGGTGCTTTATCCACTGTGCCACCTAGCTGCCCCCCTAAGCACTTTTTTCATTGAATTACATTATGCTTCCATGCTCTCTTTCTCTCTGTCTCTATGAGTGTGTATGTGTGTGTGTGTGTGTGTGTGTGTGTGTGTGTATTGTATCAATCTGTCTGCCTCTGCCTTTGTGTCTTTTTTCATCTGTCTTTTTCTTTATCTATGTCTCTGTTTCTGACTCTCAGTCTGCCTTTCTCTTTCTCACCTTGTCACTGACTCTTAGTCTCTCTGAATGTCTGTCTATCTGCTCTGTTGCTGTGTGTGTGTGTGTGTGTGTGTGTGTGTGTCTTTCTCTCTGTCTCTCTTCTTCGGAAGTATGAAGACTCAAGGGAAGGAGAGGTTCTGGGAAAAAAACCTTCTAGAATCTGTTTATTCATACATACTAGATAGAAAGAATGCCAAAATCTCTCCCCATGAAGGGGTGAGGGGAAAGGAATAGCAGCAATAATTAGCCCTTAAACTCTCATTTTAGTTCCAAGTCAGCCTGTCATTTGAGGGACTTCCATCTGGTAAACAAATTCACCATTTACCTTTCAGTTGCCTGCAGGTGTCATTGGTCATCAATTCAGGCTGAAGAAGCCTGATGGCCTCCACCTGGCCTCACTATCCTTGACTCTTGGTCATTTCAGCTGCTTAATTCATAAGTAGTCATGATTACTGTAAGTCATTAAAAATAAAAGAGAAAGATATTTGATCTGCTGATAAATCCTATAGCTTTGCCTGATGCTTCAGAAAAGGAAAAGAAAAAAAGTTCTGAGTAAGGAAGGAGCAGCAAAATGGGGAGCAAACTGGGAGATGGCTTCTCTGGATCTCCTCCTATCTGTCTGACTCTTCTTCCTCAGTCTCCTTTACTGATTCATCCTTCATAACTGTGGATTCCCAAAGTTCTTTCCCTGCCTCTTCTCTCTCAGCCCCAGTGCCTTCCCTGAAAGTCCCAAATCATCAACCACCATCTATTAGACATGGCGGATTAGATACCTTAATTCCACATATTTCAAAGAGAATTCATCATCTTTCCCATCAAAATTCCCCATTCTTTCTTATTTCTTTATAGGGATCATAGGATCTTGGGTTTAAAGCAAGATGGGACTTAGAGATCACCCAATTCGACTTACTTATTTTATATGAATATGAAGGCCTTTGAGTAACAGTGACACGTTCAGAAATTTACAGGTGGACAGAGACCCAGAGAGATTAAGCAATTCACCCAAGGCTCCAAAAGTGGCAAAGAGAAGACCTAGGATTCAAACCCAGGACCTCTTAATCCAGATGCAGTGCTGTCACCACTCCCCTGTTGATAAGTTCAAAGTGACACATACCTCCTTATTCATATTCTTCCTTCATTTGGGCAGTTTGGGGATATAATGGATAGAAACTACAGACTTGAGAAGGCCAGCTTTTCACCTCTGGATACTTCCCAGTTTGACTGTCTTTTCTAAAATCAGATACTCAGGTATGAACAGAGCTCTCCAGGGGTGATGTCATGCTTCTCTTCATACGGTTCAAAATACTTAACTTTTTTCCAGCCCTGGTTGTGCTTGGATTCTTGTGGGAATAGGAGACAAAGACAATTTTGCTTAGGGTTAGGTAGACCAGGAGAAAGCTACTAGAAGGGGCCATAAACACCACTGAAATGACAAATTGTTTTCCATGATGTCATAGAGTGTGGACACTTTCTGGAACTTCCAGACCATTAAAAATCCCCAGATCTTCATACATAGTCTTGCTCTATAGCCACCTATATAGTCACCCATAAGTGAAGACATTACCCTGTGATGTCATTGGTCCTCTTCGAAAACAAAGGATAAACCATAACAACACTATAGCCAACTACACTTTTTTTTGGATGCAAATCTCAAACTTTACATTTATTCCTATTAGATTTTACTTTACTTAATTTAGCCCATTCTCATGGTAGATCAAACTTCAACCTTGGACCAAATATACCTGCTGCCTGTTTTTTGTATAACAGAGCTAAAAACTCTTTTTTACATTTTAAAATAAAACTTTATTGTATTTGAAAATGTAAAAAACATTGTTTTTAGTTCATAGGTTATGCAAAAACAGATGTCAGCCTTGGGCCATAGTTTGCTGACCCTTGTCTAGCTTGAGATTATTTTAGATGAGACAAAAGTCATCTAATTTATTAGCTATGTATCCCTCCAAGCTTCATGTCATCAAATTTGATTGACCATTTTTTAAAAAAAATTTCATTACCAAATTTCAAATTTGATAAACCACCTACACTTTAATTCAAGCCACTGACAAAATGTTGAACTGCCCCGGGCTGAGACAGCTCCTTAGGCTCCTCATAGAAGCCTCCCTCCAGGTTAGCATCAACTTGTTAATGACTCCCCTGAGTCTAGTCATTCCATGACCTGTGAATCTGCCTATTATCATCTCTGCCATATCTCTCCATTTTGTCCATAATCAGAGCAGTAGAGCCTGTTCAATGCTTTCCTGAAATGCAATACCTATAGCATTTATCCATTTATCTAGCAGATAACTTAGCCAGTCAAAAAAGGAAACAAGGTTATACCAGGATGACCTGTTCTCAATGAAGCTGTGCGGGCTTGTAATCATCACTGTTTCCCTTTGTAAGGGCTCCCAAATCACCCGTTTAATAATGATTTCAAGACTTTTTCCAGGAATCAAAGTCAAGCTCACTGGCCCATAGCTTTCTGACTTTATTCTCTTCCCCTTTTGATAATAGAAATAACGTCTGCCCTTGCCCAGCCCTGTAGTTCTGTCCAAGACTGTTCACATATTACTGACACAGACTCGACAATGCAGCTACCCGTTAGTTCAGGGCCATAGGACCACCTCCTCCCTTTTTGTGAGCGTTTTCTACTTCCTTTCTTCCTTCATTTCTCTTTTCCCTCCTAGGCCATCTCTGCTGCACTAGTCATTCTTTCTTCTTCTCTCCATCTCGACTCCTGGTTGAGCCATTTCAACTCCACACTGTCTTCTCTTGATCCCCACCCCCTTATCATATCATGAGTTATACCCAGTCAAGCCTCAGCCTTGAATCACTCCCATCAGTTGTCACCTTTACTCCTTAATCCATGCTGCTGAACAAAGGTGGAGAAAACATGAAACTTTTCTAAAGGGGTTCACTACAGATTGATGTTACACAACCTCAACTAGTTCCTCCTCAAAACTCCCATGGTTCCCCTGTCCTCATGCTCTCAGCTGGGAACCATACCTGATATTTAACAGGAAAACCAATTGAGTCCATTTACCTTGAGCCTCTTCTCTTCCTCATCTCTCACTCCTGTCTTGTAGAAGGAAAAATATCTGAGTAGTTTTCATATTAAGAAAATGTTATATGTGCCTGTCTGGAGGCTCCCTCAATTGCATAGACCCTAATCAGATGTAAATTCCCTCCTATTGTTCAATGTAACTTCATTATTAATGTAAATTCACCAAAATAAGAGCAACCTCCGCTCATCCCTTTACCCCTCCTCCAGCTTCCTGCCTTTCGGAATGGTACCTGACCTGTCACATAGAGGGGTAGGATTCCCTTTTATCTATTTTTCCCTAACTTTCCCCCACACAGGAATGGGACAAGGCTATAAAAGTCTTGTGGCCAGACTCACTCCAGTCTAAGCCCAGACAGCTCTTATGACTAATTTCTTTTCTCTCTCCCTCACCTACACCTTTATTAAAGTTGTCCCCAAGCAGCTTATTGTCTCTCCAGGAAAAAGTTTAATCCATGAACTTTGCAGACTTGTGAAATAAAGTCCTAAACTTCTCTGTCTTCAGGATTAGTGGGGAATTTTTCACTTTCCAGAACTCTCATCTTTATGAGGCACCACCAATTTTCCCCGACTTCAGTCTCACATGATGAACTGGTCTAATTCTTCACCAAGGCTAACCACTGTTTAGTCAAACAAACCCATTCCATCCCATCTCCTCCAGCATATTGCCCCCTTTTGCTAAACCCTTGTTTTCACTTAGTATTAGCTTTCCCTTTCCTACTGCCTGTAGACATGCCCAGGTATCCTCTATCCTAAAAAAACAAACAAAAAGAAAAAACCCCTTATTTGATCCTTCCATCCCTGCTAGCTATTAGCCTACATATTTTCTGCCCTTTTAGTCTCAAATAAGATCCCAGTACATTAGACCATTCTCAATTCCTCTTAATACTAGTACCTTCCCTTTCTTAATTATTTCCCATTTATCCTTTATTCAGCTTAGTTCTCTGTACTTGTTTATTTGTTGCCTCCTCCTTTAGAATGGGAGTTCCTAGAAGTAGTGACTGTCTTTTGTATCTTTTTGAATCTACAGCATTTATCACAATACCTGTTAAATAGTGGACCTTTAATAAATATTCACCTATCCATCCATCTATTCATTCATTCATTCCTGCTAACCATTTTTATTTCATTCTTCTTAGGATTAAAATGACTCTAATTCAGAGTTTCTTAACCTTTTTTATGCTATATCATAGCCCCCTTTGGCAGTCTGGTGAAGCCTATGGACCTTTTACTAGAATGGCATGTTGTCAGCCATCATAATTGAAGGGAATGTTAAATTTCCATTAAAGCTTAGTGAAAATAAAGGTGTAATTTTTTTTTCCCATCCAAGCTTACCAATCCCTTGAAGTTGATCAATGGATCCCAGTTTAAGAACCCCTGCTCTCTAATCAGAAGGGAAGCCAAAATTAAAATTGAGTAGTTCAGCATTCTCATTCTTGCCCTTTTGTGTCAGCCCATCTACCTCAACAACAATCCTATGCCTCCTTTGATGCTAACTTCTCACCCCAGTATTGCTCAAAAAGAAAGAAAAGCAGCCCTTTTTGTTGTCCTTAGTATTCTTCTCCAGCTTCAACTCATTCTGGCTTTTAGCCCTCCTGATACAATCCTTACAAGGCCAGGCTGCTCTTTTGTATTCATCCTCAGTTACCTGCTCTCACTTCCATCTTCTCTACAAGTCTTTCTAAACTCTGAGTTGGTTGATGAATTTCCTCCGCTTCCCCATCAGTCTCTCTAGGCAGCTCTTTTTTCCTCCTCCTCAGAATCATTTCTGCTTGTGTCTTCAGAATTTCCTTCTTGAGAACTTCCTAGCCCTCTTGAGCCAACATCCCTTATGGATTATTAGGCAAAGGATCCCACCGATCTTTTCATCGAATCCCCTGAAATGTGTTCTTTTCAGCTGAGGAATTTTGAGCGACAGTGGGCTATGGCATATGGGCATCCGCACTGTTTGGCATTACTACAGTGACCCCAGAGGGGAAGGGGGGCCTCTGGAGGGGCAAACTTGTCAAGCTCCTGTGCCAGCAAATGAGATCAGTTCCATGTATAACCCCTGAGCTTTCAACCTGGTTGAGATAGGGTGAGGGGAAAATGGGGGGAAAGAGAAAGAGGAAGAGGGGAAGGGAAGGAGACAGAGATAAAAGAAGGAAGGAAGGAAGGAAGGAAGGAAGGAAGGAAGGAAGGAAGGAAGGAAGGAAGGAAGGGAGGGAAGGAGGGAGGGAAGGAGGGAGGGAGGAGAAAAAGAAAAAAAAGAAAGAAAAAGAAATCTTTCCTTAGATCTTGAGTGAATATTGAACTCTGCCTGACTATCCTCTTCTTCCTTTTCATGAACTCGATATGATGGAGCAGTCGCTTGGCCCTGAGCATCTTGTCCACCCTATTTGAGCAAATAGTTCTTTCTTGTTGGTCAGAATTAGGTCAAATAAACCAGTTCCCTCTATCAACTTTTTCACCTTTTGAAGGATGAAGTTATCACTAAGGCAAGTCAAAATTTGTCAACAGCTGTGCCTTTTGGCAAAGAGAGAGGTCCGATAGATGTCCAAATAGCAGAAGCCCCCTGACACTCTGATATCATCCTTGTGAACTTAGCTGGTACTCTTTACCTCTGAAGCTTCCTGGTGTCTCCTTGGACAAGTCACTTAAACTTTCTAGGACCTAATTCTTCATTTTTGCATTTGGGCTCATTGGGGCTCACTGAGTTCTGACATTATTTCTACCTCCAGATTTGTTATCTGCTGATCCCACTCTTTTCTGCCAACTCTTCACCTCCTTTTCCCCCTTATATGCCTGTAAAGTTGCCCCATGAAAATTATGCTTCTCTTTCTCCCTACCTTACCTTGATCCTTATTCAAATGTTCTCATTTATACTTCCCCTTTTTGTTCCCTGGGTTTCTGCACAAGCAAATTTTCTTATAATACAATTGTTACTCTCCCACCTCCACCCCCACCCCCAGACATATTACTTTAAGTTGGTTTTTTGGGGGGGGGGCGGGTTAAGTGGCTTGCCCAAGGCCACATAGCTAGGTAATTATTAAGTGTCTGAGGTTGGACTTGAACCCAGGTACTCCTGACTCCAGGGCTGGTGCTCTATCCACTGTGCCACCTAGCTGCCCCCACACATTTACTTTATTTATCTTTTTCCAATTCCTTTTAAAGTTCATACCCTTCTCGAGAGACATTGTGGTGTAGTGGATTGAAAACTGAATTTAGCATCAGGAACAGCAAGCTTCAAGACTTGCATCTGATGCATAATGTCTGTATGACCATGGACGAGTCACTTAACTTCTCCAGGCAAGGACTGCCCACTGTACCATACCCTCTGCTAAGCACGTTATAAATACCTCATTTGATTCTCACAATAGCTCTGTGAGATAGGTGCTATTATCCTCATTTTATAGTTAAGGAAACAGACAAGTAGAAATTAAGGGACTTACTAAGGTCAGATTTGAACTCAGGTCATAGAGAGCTAGGGCTAGAGTTAGGATGACCTGAGTTTGTTTCCCAAATGTGTCTGTAGCTCTATGTCTATGGGTTCTAGATGAGTGGTCAGTTTTGTGAATAGGAGCTCCTTACACCAATAAAATCAAAGATCAGGAGACCAAATTCCCTTCCTTGAATAAGGATCTCTGGTTCCCCTGCCCATCTTTATGCAGACCAGAGAGATCATATAGATTGTACAGAACTCTGAGTCCATGGGTTTTATTGCTGGTTCTTGTCATGGCCATTGTCTCCCATGAATTACTGGTCCTTTCTTCTGCTATTTTCCCCATGTTGTTCTTGCTACCCTCACTGGTGCAGAGTTGTCAGATCTATGTGGCCACAGATCTCCCTCTCACTACCCCTACCCTTTTTGTCTTAGAGCCTTGCAGATCAAATTCACAAGACTCCAGATTCTATGGGTCTGGGTTGGGGAGTCTTCTGAATGCATGCTCCAAAGAGGATGATGGCACCAAGTCAAGTCAATAAACATTTAATCACCTATTATGTTCCAGGGGCAATGCTAAGGACCGGGAATATAAAAAAAAGGAAAAAATAGTTCCTGTTCTCAAGGAGATCACAGTCTTTTACAAACCACTCTGTACAAACAAGTTATATTCAGAATAAATTGGAGATCACCTCGGAGGGAATGCATAAACATTAAGGGGGATTGAGAAAGACTTCTTACAGATGGTGGGATTTTAATAATGTTTGTCCTTCCTTCTCGAAGAAGACCATGACATCAGGGAGGTGATGCCTTCACAAGCACTGGAATTAGATTTGATTGTGTGTGTGTGGGGGGGGGAGCTGTGCTAAGTCACAGCATCATGCTCTCCTCCAGAGCCATCTGGGTCCAGTGACAGATATGAATCAGGTTGACTACAAGTGGTCCTAGATGTGAGGCAATCAGGGTGAAGCCACTTGCCCAAGGTCACACAGCTAGTAAGTGGCAAGTGTTTGAGTTCAAACTCCCAGCCTCCTGATTTCAAGACCAGAGATTCCTCTGAGGAGGGGGAGTTGTGAGATGGAGGCCAGTACCACTTGACTGGATAATTTATGGGGCTAAGAGAGGTAATAGGGAGCCACTGGAGTTTATTGGGTGAGAATGGGGGGGTGACATGGTTTAGGAATCACTTTGACAGCTAAGGGGATGATGGATAGATAGAATGGGGGAGGGGAGCAGCAACTTGAGGTCTAAAGACCAAGCCGCAGGTTATCACAGCAGTTTAGACATGAAATGGTGAGGGTCTGTACCAGGGTGCTGGCTGTGTGAGTGGAGAGAATGGGGCATGTACACGAAGTGGCACAAGGGAGAAATGACAGTACCCAGAACTGACTGGCTATGGGGAATAAGAAATGACTTCTAGGTTGTGACCTCAGGAGCCTGGATGGATGATGATACCCTGGGCAGTAAAGGGAAAGTTAGGAAGACAGGAGTATATGAGGTGGGAAAAGATAATGAGCAGTTGGGGACATTTTGAATTAAAGATGTCTTTGAGACATCCTATTTGAGATGTCCAATAGGCAGTTAAAGTTGTGAAATGGAAGGTCAGTCAGAGAGGTTGGAGCAGTAGATCTTAGTATCACCTGCACAGGGATGCTAATTGTACCCCTGGGAGCCCATGAGATCAGCAAGGGAAATAGCCTGGTGGAATAGCACCAACAGCATTCAGTGGTCAGAATGAAGTCCAATGGAGCTGAAGAATAGGATATGGGGATAGAAATAGTGTGAAAAAGGAATAGAAAGGAAGGAGGCTCCTGGATGTGACTTGAATACCAAGTAAAAGGTCTGAACTTAAATCAGGGGGTGACAGGGAGCTACTGAAGAGTTTCAAACTGAGGAATGGCCAGATTTGTGCATTGATTATTTCAGCACTGGGACAGAAAAAAGATTTGGTGCAGAGAGCATCGATCAATCAATCAACGAACGGTTATGAAGCCCTTACTCACAATGTGCAAGGCACTGTGCTAAGCATTGAAGAGATACAAAGAAAAAGCCAAATCATCATCAATCTGGATCCAAGCTGCCTCTTTCCAAGGGAGATTGCTTTGGTGGCATCATCTCTAAATAAAAACTTGTATTTTTGTTAGGCATCTGCTTTACATATATTAGCTGATTTGATCCGCAAAACAACCGTGTGGGTGGAGAAGCATCTTGATTATCCCCATTTTACAAATGAGGAAACTGAGGCAGGGGGAAGCTCAGTGACTTGCCTAGGGTCACACAGCCAGTGAGTGTTGGAGGCTGTTGTTGAATTTAGGGCTTCCTGTCTGCAGCTCTGAGCACCATGGCGCCGCCTGGTGGCTGGTCTCTAGGTCCACCTCCCTGGACCATCTCCAGAACAATGAGCCCTTCCTAGACAGGTCCCTTCTTCACTGGACACCTTCCACCTGATTCTAGAACTTTGACTTTAGAAAATCTGTGCGGTCTAATGGACCGTGTTGGGCTGGGTGTCAGTTGAACCTGGCCTCAGTGCTTTGCTTTGCTCACTTTCTAGCTCTGTGGCAATGGGTAAGTCATTAAACCTCTCTGAGGCTGTTCTCTCATTTGCAAAATGGAAATAATAATAATACTTTCCTCAAATGCTTATGGTGAAGTTCAAGTGTAGTGATTTTTGTAAAGTATTTTGCAGGCCTTAAAGTGCCAGATCATCAAGCTGTAATTATCACTATAGATTTGTTTTTACCATATACTATGTATAGATGTAGAGTAATATGTAATATTACTATTTATAAATATTACACATCACTATGTAATATTTATATAGCAATAGCATATATCACTATATATGAATATTTCATATTTGTATATAGTAATAGGATATATGACTATAAACTGCCACATTTTGTTATTACTGTTACTGATATTATCATATGTTGGGGCCACATAGAATTGGGTTGACCTGAATCAAATCAGGAAGATCTGAATTCAAATCCAACCCCTGACACTTCCTAGTTGTGTGCACTTGGGCAAGTGACTTAACTTCTCTAGACTCGCAGCACCTACATCCCCAAGGTTGCTATGAGGCTCCAATAGAATAGTAACTGTGAAGTGATTTGTGAGCAGTTATATAACGCTAACCAGCTGTTTTTATTTCAGGGAGTTTACTTTTCCATTCTTCCTGCATCTCTCTACTTTTTCCTGCACTAACTGCAACCCATGCCAAGCCTTCATCTTCCTTCCACCAGGCCCAGGGAGCAATTGGGTCTCTAAGCGTGACCCACATCCTGAACATGACCAAGATACAAGCAAAGCACATTAGCAACCCCAGGAAAGTGAATTATTCATGCCTCAGATTAAGGTTGTGAGGAATCAGTTACTCAGACAAGACAGGGGGCTGGTGGGGGTCAGTGATTCATCTAAGGGTATGATCTGCATCAAGCTGGAAGCCTGAAAGGAGAGGGGAGAGGCATTAGAAGAAATATTTCAGATGATCTAATGCCAGAACCAGGGACCCAACGGTCTCCATTTTCTTATTTTTACTTTATAGTGCAAGGATCCAGGACAAGATTGGAAGGATCACTAACTATTTAGAGCTCAAGGGACTATGTATTTTGGTGGATTTGGGGAAAGACCCCTGCCTCCAAAAATATCCATTTTCTCACAGTGCCTGAAATTCCACCATTAGCACTCTGTTCCTCTGGTCTTCAGTTTCCTGAGTTCTCAATTAAAATGCAAATCCCCCTAGGAAAGCGATCACCTTGATGTGCTAATAGCAACAGCCTTAGTGGAGATTAGTTGAAAGCTTGCTGTCAGCCAGGTCCTGTGGGAACTGAATTTGGGATTGGCATGCCTCACCTCTCCCCAGCTCATTTTTTGGAAGAGGAAAATGAGGCCTGGAAAGGGTAAGTCATTTACCCAAGGTCATATAACTAGTATGTGGAAGAGTTCAGATTAGTATTCAGGTCTTCCAACCCCAAATTCAGTCTTCAGCAAAGTAATGAAGTAAGCCACCGAGGGAAGCAGGAGGGAGGTCTGTTACTGGGACCACCTAAAGGGGCCTTCACAGAATCATTAGTTTAGCCAGTCAATGCTGAAAACCAGAAGTCTGTTTATTTGGTTTCCTGAATTTACAAAACAAGATGTAAGTAGAGACAGCCCAGAGGCAATGAGGTAGTGGGAGAGATAGAAGGCTGCACCTAGAATCTGAAAGAACAGTTGAAAAATCTAGCCTCAGACACTGACCAGCAAGTCACTTAACCTCTGTCTGCCTCAGTTTCCTTAACTAGAATATGGGGTCAATGATAGTACCTACCTCCTTGGATCATTGTGAGGCTCAAATGAGATTATATTTTTAAAGTATTTTGTAAACCTTAAAGTGATAAAAATTATTATTATTATTATTATTTTTAGGGGGTTTTTTTGCAAGGCATATGGGTTTACGTGGCTTGCCCAAGGCCACACAGCTAGGTAATTATTAAGTGTCTGAGGTCACATTTGAGCCCAGGTCCTCCTGACTCCAGGGCCAGTGCTCTATCCACGGAGCCACCTAGCCACCCCTTAAAGTGATAGAAATTAAATAGAAATTCTAGTCTTTATTATTAACAATCATTAAAAATTTATTAAAAGTCTGCACTAGGAGGTAAAAGACAGAGCCTGCCTTCAAGGAGCTTATAATCTAATGGTTATCCAAAAGAAAGCATGAGGAATTGGGGTGGGGGGAAGGGTTACAGGCAGAATCTGGAGGGGATAGGTGTATAGAAGCTGATGGAAGTCTGAATCAATAGGACAACAGAGTGGGGTACTCAGATTGGGATCCAGGACAGAGGGAAAGAATCCAGGATGGACTTGAAAAAGAATCATGGTATCATCATCCTCAGCTCTCATCATCCCTCGTGGCATGCCACTGAGGACCACATGTTTTCTAGGGTAGGGCAGGGTCTCACTTGGGCGCATCAGATCTGTTTCTCATCTCCAAGGTCCCAGGCAGGAAGATGTCAATCAGCTAAGTTGTACCAGAAGTGAAAGGTTCCCGGCAGAATCCAGAAGAGGGATCATGGATCCATAGCCCTGTGGCTTATGGACCTTTGAGTCCAACCCTCTCATTTCATAGCCAAGAAAATCCAGGCTTAAACTCATTTAAAGGTTCTCAAATCATAAAATCAGAATTTGAACCCAGGTCCTCGATTTCTCCTATTTACACTGCCTCTCCCAAGAGGTACAGAATTCATGTTCTGTTCATGTTCAGAGTTCATGCTTAGTTCATGCCAAACTAAGACAAGACTGGAAAAAAACCTTGTCTGTAGTTAAGCACCCCCAACCCCCTCTTCCCTTTCACAATTTCCCTCTTTATCTCCAACTCGTCCTCAAGTCACTCCCAGGTGCTGGTGGCCAGCCAACTAATCTCTATTAGGGTGTTGGCTATTAATGCATTATGCTGTATTCTTCCAATCTCTATTAGGGTGTTGGCTATTAATGCATTATGCTGTATTCTTCCTCAGAAGGAACTCCAGGACACCAGAGACCACAGTGGAATTTCAGGTGTGGGGTCATTATTTTAGGTCTGGATATTTTTTTTGGAGGCAGTCAGGATAAAGTGATATGCCCAAGGTCACACAGCTAGTAAGCATCCTAGGCTATAGTTGAACTCAGGTCCTCCTGACTCCAGGGTCAGTGTTCCATCCACTGTGCCATCGAACTGCCCCGAGAGATGCTTATTTTGAAGTCAGGGACCTCTCCACAAGCTCTGGAGTCCAAGTTCCTCTTAGTACAGTATCTTTACCATAACCTTGGAGGCCATGGAATGGAGCTTTAGGGACAGGTTGGCAGTATCTGCTCCCAGTCTGTCCCCGGAGGGCACCAGCTCCCTTCTATACTAGGGCTGCCTGCTGTCACCATGTTTCCTTGCTGATATTTATAGCCAATCTGAGCATGCTGCCATGGCAAAACTGGTTGTCCACAAAAGAGGAAAAAGAGAGAGAGATTGTTCCCTAGGTGAGACCTCCTCACAGCATGCCAGTGTAGCTCTAAGCCCCATTGCCTCTCTGAATATACTCTAGGGGCTTCCTATTTCCTCTACATCAACTACCCAATCTGTTCGGCATCTAAACCCTTCCCAACCTGCCTCTACCCACCCAACTCTCCAGGCTTGTTAGGCATTATTTCCCTCTCTCCATTCTCCAATCCAACCAGATCAGTTATCTTGCTGCTACATACACACATAACAAATCCATCTACCATCTCCATATACCTTTGTGCAGCTTGTCCCATGCTTCTCACTTCTGCTTTTTAGCATGCCTTGTTAATTTTCAAGCTCAACTCAAATTAAACTCCTACAGGAAACCTTTCCTAATCACCCAGATACAGGTGCCTCCCTGTTCCTGAAATAACCTTAGATTCACTTCATATGAGGATTATATCAACAAATTATAGAACGTAAGCTCCCTGAGGACAGGAACTATTTCATAAACATGGTTGACTTGGAGATGCCGCACTCTAAAAATTTTAGCACACTGTGCCCAGTCCATCGGAACTTAGACTGATCTTCAGACTGGGCTGGGTCTAGGTAGAGCAGTGGATAATGTTCTGGACCTTGACCTAGGGAGACATGAGTTCAAATTCCATCTCAGACATTTATTCACTTTTTGATCCCAGGTCCATCGCTTAACTTTCTCTCAATCTCTGTTTTAACACCTATTAAATGGAAATCTCCAGTCATCCTGATCCACATCTGGCCACTGGACCCTGATGGTTCCAGAGGAAAAAGTGAGACTAGTGCCTTGTCCCAGCAGCCCCTCACTCAAATTCAATTCACTTGCTTGTCATGGCTTCTCCTCCCTGATGTCACGGTCTTCTTCAAGAACAAAGGACAAATATTATCATTATCAAAATGGGGATAATAATAAAATAGCCTCACGGGGTTATTGTGAGGGTGGTATCTGAGAGTGGCCCTCTATATTCACAGAACCCTGGCGGTCTGTTCTGAGAACAAAAGGCAAAGCCAGTCTTTGTGACGTGGAACATCCCCTCTAACCACTAGTAAACTGTCCAGAGGCTCAAGTGGCGTAAGCACAGGGACCTCGCCGCTCACAGACGTCCTCCTATCCCGTGACATTCCATCCTCTTTCTTTGGTACATGGTATCCCAATTCTGTGATGACTCTGCCATTTAGCACAAAGAAAACTGGTGGCATCTGAGGCAGCAGTGCTGCCCTCTGGTGAAAAGGGACAACATAGGATCCCCTGGCCATGGATCACAAGTTCAATATCCATGTAGGCTCATGGTGTGATCTAACTGAAGTTAAAAGACCCCTTTCAAAAAAACAACCCTTAACCCAAATATAGGATTACTAGTCATCCTCTGGGTCTAAAATTCATCGCCTTTATTCCCATGGGTTGACATTGCTTCCAAAAGCTCCTCATGAAAATAACACTCTGCTACCCAGAAAGATAATAAGTTCTCCTGATTGTGGCTATTGATATCTTAAAGGTAGTTTGGGCAGAAGACCACTGGTTTGGAAGCAAAAAACATGGGTTTGCCCCAAGTTCTGACAACTACTGACAGCTGGGTGGTGGTAGGGAAGAGGAGTGGAGAAGGGCCTTTCTGGGATTATTTCTCTCCTTTATATTCAATAAGTATATTTTACATCGATTCTATGTGTTAGGGATTATAAAAGGCACTTGGGATCCAAAAAACCAAAAAAATTAAATAAACCCAAAACCTAAGGTACTTTTTTTTGGAAAGAAAGCAATAGTACTGAACAGTAAATATCACATATCTATGTCCATATCTACGTGTGTGTGTTTACAGAGAGATAGAGGGGAGAGAGAGAGAAAAAGACATAGAGAGAAAGAAACATAGACACAGATTGAGAGAGAAATGTAATGGAGAAGGAGGAATTGAGAATTGAGGGAATAAGGGAAGACTCTTATAGGAGGTGATCTGGCATGTGTGATAGCTAGAGGCCTGGACAGACTGGAATATAGCGTTTGTGAAGTAAGAGAATGAAGATTGAGTCGAGAAAGGTAGATTGGCACCAGATTGTGAAGGGATCCAGATAATGAGATTGGTTTCTCTAAGCAACAAAGGGTCACCAGATCATCTTGGTTGGGCTGGGGTGGGGATGATGTGGTCAGATCTGTGCATTAGGAAACCAGTGTGGCAGCTAGTTAGAGGATGGCTCAGCAAGAAGACAGAAGGGAGGTGGAGGGATCAAAGAATGTAGGCAAGAGGGGATAATGATTTGAATTACAGAGGTGACCTGTGCGAGTGAAGGGCAGAGGAAGGATCCAGATCAGGCTGCGGAAACAGAGCCAACAAGACTTGGCACATGATTAGAAGTTATGAGAGATGAGTTGATGTTAACTCCAAGGAGGTAGACAAGAGGAAAGATGTGCCCTAGGAGGGGACTGGATGAGATTTCTTCCAGTTCTAAGTTTTAGTATTCCAGCTACAGATGAGCTCTCTTAACACAGAAAAGAGCACCAAGGTGGGACCATATTGAGCCGTCCACTGAAGGTCCTTTTCAGTACTAAATCCTCTGCTCAATAGATAGAGAGATAAACCTGGGTTCAAATTCAGTTTCAGACACTTATTGGCCATGTGACACTGGGCAAATCACTTATCTCTGTCTACCTCAGTCTCCTCAACTATAAAAGGGGGACAAAAATGACATTTACCTCTCAGTATTGTTGTGAGGATCAAATGAGATAATATTTATAAAGCATCTAGTAGATGTATGATGAATGTTTATCCCTCTGTCATATTGCTTCCTCTGTGTGTGTGTGTGTGTGTGTGTGTGTGTGTGTGTGTGTGTGTGTATGTGTGTGTGTGTGTGTGGTGTGCCTGCCTGGTTGTTTTAATTATTTAGTCTTCCCTTTCTGCAGCAATCATCTCAGCTGGTGTCACCGAGGAAGCGGGTGAGTCGGAATTCTAAGAATAACATTCCAAGTCTTCCGGGATGCTCAGGCTTCATGCTCTTGCAGCATCAACTTGAGCCTCCCTGGGATATCCCAGGGGATTTTCCTGGACTTTGGCCAGACTCTACCCCTAGATTAATGACAACATCAGCTTCACAGTTTACAAGAGTGATATCATGGAAAGAGCATCAGAAGATCTGGGTGCAAATCCTACTTCTGACCCTTAGTACTTATACAACTTGGATAAATCACTAAATCTCAGTGGACCTAAGCTTCCTTCTCTGTAACACAAGGGAGTTGAATTAGATATTTCCAAACTCACTCCTAGCTCTAAATGATAATTTACCATATGACTTGGGCAAATCTCTTAAGCCCTCTAGGCTTCCATTTCCTAATCTGCACATTGATGGAGCTGAATTAGACATCGTTTGAATCCTGTTTCCATGCCCTATCTACACGGGCATGATCATGACCAGAATCTGTGAGTCACAGATCTACAACAGTGGAGGGAATTTTCATGCTAGGAATTCTCCCCACTGGTGAAATGCTAGCTCTACAGCAAGAGTGTAAATCTCTGGGCTGGGCAAAAGTGAAGCAGCCCTTGACCTCAAGGAACTTACATTCTATTGGGAGATGGGGGAAGCACATCATGGAAACAAAAACCTTATTGTTCCAAGTCCTAATTTGATTATTCAGTACAAGTTGTCTGAGTCATCAATATAACCTATTATTTGGTGGGGGATAAAAACCTGTTAAGATGTCTGATTCCCATGACCTTTGAATTTAAACCACTTTGCTGTCAATTTAAAATGAAACTGGACACTCGAAGCCAGACTGAAGTGGCTGGCCTTTGTTGTATGTACCTTTTGTTCAGCCTGGGAAGTGATGATTTTAATTACTTCTGCCAGATTGTTGAGGTACTTGGCTAGACAATCCCAGGTGGAGCCCAGTGTCTCTAGCTTAAGGAGAGGGAAGCATTCATTCCTGACCTTTGTGGTCTTGTTTCGATGCCAAAATGGCTCCTGGGGTGAGGAGGTCAGTAGTCCTTGGTCAAATGGCACGGCTTTGGGGTGCTGGCAATGAAAATGAGCAGAAACTAGTGGATATTTGTACAGTCAAGTTTTTATAATTGAGTAAAAGCTTAGTCCATAAAAATGAAAAAGCTTCAAGCATAAGATCCAAGCCAGCTCTTGGAAACCAGCTAGTGCAAGCCCTTCATGTTACAGAAGAGGGAAACTGAAACCGGAAAAACTTATGAACACAATTGCTCAAGGTCAAACGGGTCACTAGAATCCGAGGTGGACCTCCAGAGTCAGCCCTCCTCAGTCTTCCTCTATTTGGTTATAGGAATCACTGTCATAACTTAGGGCAAGGTGATTGGAGCTTGCTGCAGACACTGAAATTTAGGAGTTTCAAATGTGGAATTTAGAATTTTGAAAAAACTGAAAGTAATCATTTAAAATTTTGTGCAATTGTTATATTTATGTTTTGTTTTTTTGCTGCTGTGTTGTTTTGATTCTTTGTTGGCATCTTTCTTGGCAAAGATACTGGAGTACTCTATCATTTCTTTCTTCAGTTCATCTTAGAGATAAAGAAACCAAGGCACACAGGGTTAAGTGACTTGCCCAGGGTCATATAGTTAATGTCTATGACTGGATTTGAGCTCAGGAAGTCTTCCTGATTCCATCCCCAATGCATTGTGCACCATGGCACCACATAGGCTGCCCTCATATTTCTTTCTTTCTTTCTTTCTTTCTTTCTTTCTTTCTTTCTTTCTTTCTTTCTTTCTGTCTGTCTGTCTGTCTGTCTGTCTGTCTTTCTTTCTGTCTTTCTTTCTTTCTAGGTTTTTGCAAGGCAATGGGGTTAAGTGGCTTGCCCAAGGCCACAAAGCTAGGTAATTATTAAGTGTCTGAGACCGGATTTGAACCCAGGTACTCCTGACTCCAGGGCCAGTGCCTTATCCACTGTGCCACCTAGCCACCCCTGCACTCATATTTCTTTAGCATCATAGAGACAATTTAGCTGAGAGTCTGGTTAGAAAGAGTAATTAATTAAAACAGAATGCCACCAGAAGGCTTTGCTTCTCCACTACCATTTTATCCTTTAGCCTGGGAGAACTTTTCCCTGGGGTTAGACAGACCCTGCTCTGACTACCCAAACTTTTTGAGGCCATTTTCCTGGCCACAGTCTCCAAATATTTGCAGAGTCCTGAGCTCTCCCTTCTCACTCAACTGAATTGATCTTAATTCTTTCTTGTAATAGTTGATTTCAGGGAGAATTTCTGGCTTCTTCTTCCATATCCATTCCAAACCAGTTGCCTCCAGAACTAAATTGATAGTCACAGCTGCAGAAGGAAAGGTCTCATGTTGAATAATGAGGAGCTTGCAGATGATGGGGGCAAAGCTAGGCATCTGGCCTGAGGCCCCTTGCCTTTCACACTGTTTATTTGTATGACAAGGAAAGAGTTGAACTATCTGCCAATTTCAGTTTTAGCCTTCAGAAATTTGAAAGTTGTCTATGAATGAACGAATGAGTGTTTATTATGCATGTCATGAGTTAGAAATTATGCTAGGTGCAAGAGGTTCAATCACAAGCCTGAAGCAGCCATTGTCCTCAAGAAGTGTATAGTCTTATCAGGGGGGAAATAACATGAACTTACATTAAGAATATGGAGAATTGGGGCAGCTCAGTGGCACAGTGGATAGAGTACCGGCCCTGGAGTCAGGAGGACCTGAGTTCAAATCCGGCCTCAGACACTTAATAATGACCTAGCTGTGTGGCCTTGGGCAAGCCACTTAACCCCATTTGCCTTGAAAAAACCTAAAAACCTAAAAAAAAAGAATATGGAGAATTCATTGGGAGAAGGGCACTAGAAGCTGGGGAATCAGGAAATGTTTCCTAATGTAGATGGTGCTTTAGCACCATCTTGAATAATAACCTACTATTTTAGGTCCTCAAAGAACTGTGGACAAGTTATCTCATTTGAGCCTCACAACTGCCCCATGATACTATCAGTAGGCACCCTCTTGCAGGTGAGGAAAATGAGGCTGAGAGGCTGAAGTATCTTGCTACAGTTCATAAGATGTTGGCAGCAGCTTCTTGAGTTCATTCTGCGCCTATTCCATGTAGCTGTGTCCTCTCTTGAAGTAAATGTGGGATTCCCAAAGGTGGAAGTGAGGAAGGAGACCATTCCAAGAATAGAGAGGAGTGAGGCAAAGAGTCACAATGAAGAGAGGGCAGGTTCTGTGATCACAAGACCATGGCTCAAAGTCTAATTTTTCCATTTACTGTAAGAAGGAAAAAGAAGAAAGAAGAGGAAGAAGGAGAAGAAGAAGAAGAGGAGGAGGAGGAGGAGGAAGAGGAAGAAGAGGAAGAAGAAGAAAGAAAGAGAAAGAAAGAAAGAAAGAAGAAGAGGAAGAAAAGGAGGAGGAGGATCTAAGGAAAAGAGTCTTAGCCTTAGAGTTAGGAGAGACCTGGTTTCAAAGTCTACTTCCCATATTTTCTTACTGTGTAACAAGGGATATAGCACTAATGTCTCTGAGCCTCAGTTTCCTCATAAGTAAAATGTGGATCATAATAGCTGTAATACACACCTCTCAAGGCTGTTGCAAGGAATCAAATTAGATAATACAGGTAAAGTGCTTTGTAAACCTTCCTTCCCACCCCCTACGTGATAGGGCTGCCATTTTTTCTCTGACCTTTTAAAATTCTGTTTACATATCGAGACAAGGATGAGATGCCCGCTTTATCAGACGAGATAATGCATTCTAAGGCAAACTTTGAAGAGCTCTATAAATGCCCGTTATTATTAGTATTATTCATAATCATACCTTTGGAGTGAATCCATTTTATTGAGAATGACGATTCTTTCAACAACAATAAAAGAGCGCATTTGTAGAGCATTTTAAGGGTCGTAAAATGCTTTTCACCTAATATCTCATTTGCTTCTCACAACAACGATATAGGAGATAGGCACTAGTATTATCCCTATTTTATAGGTGGGGAAACTGAGGCAGATAGAGGTTAAGTGACTTGCACACAACCAGGAACTGTCTATGGTAGAATGGGAAAGTATTGAGTTTGGATTCAGAGAAGCTGAGTTTAAATCCTACCACTTATTCTACATGACCTTTGTCAAGTCCTTTTCCCTCTCTAGGGTTCAGTTTCCTCATCTTAAAATGAGAATTTGGGACAAGATGATTTCTATTTGTTGGTCAGTTATTTTCAGTCATATCCAACTCTTCATGACCCCACTGGAGCTTTCTTGGCAAAGATACTGAAGTGGTTTGCCATTTCTTTCTGCAGTTCATTTTACATATGGGGAAAATGGGTTAAGTGACTTGCCCAGGGCCACCCAGCTAGTATGTGTCTGAGACCAGATTTGAACTCAGGAAGATGAGTCTTCCTGATTCCAAGTCAGGTGCTCTCTGCACTATCGCATCACCTGGCAGCCCAAGATGACTTCTACCTCCCCTAGATAGAGGTAGAACCTTATTTGTTAAACCCTACTGTAGTCAAGGAGGGCACCAGGGATGGATGGGGAAAAAACAAGCAATAATGGTCCCTGCCCCCAAGGAGCTTACATTCTAGAAGGGGAAAAGAATACATAAAAGAGAGCTGTGCAAAATTAGAGGAGGAGGGAAGGCAGGTCACCACAACTTAAAGGAATCTGGAAAATATTTCTGATTGTGAGATTTTGTCATGCTATTTCTACCTGACCAGAATGATTCTAATTAAATAGGCAAGATCGTATTTTCACTCAACCTTGCAGCTAAGCACACTCCCTTTACCAGCCTGGGGGAACACGGGATCCCATCACCCTCTCTGCCTAACCGGAAAAGTCTATGCTACCCAGGGGAAGAACATCAATGAGAATCAATAGTCTTTTCTTAGGGCAGGTGTTTAGAACAGCAGGCTGCATGCTCACTGTTCAGTATTTAGAAGTTAAGAGTCTGTTAAAGGACCAATGGAGGCAGCGTTGGAGCTGAAATTCAGTTGAACCCTCAGTCAGAGTGTGTGTCCCTCACTCCTTTCTGCCTCAGTTTTCTTACTTGTAAAATAAAGCAATGCCATATAGTCAAAGTCTGCTATAAAGCATGGAGAGTGTATCAGATAAGACTGTGCCAATGGCAATGTCAAAATGGCATACAGCAAGAGCTTAATGAATTGCTTTTCCATTCATACATTCATCCATAAAAAGGGTTTCCGCTCAACGGAGACCTTTTATTTAAATAAGACATCGAAACTGGCATTTACTAAATGCATCAAATACAGGATCTTGGTAGGTCAGGAAGATATGAATTCAAATTCTGTTAGAGATTCTTACTGACTTTGTGACCCTAGGCAAGTCAGTTAAACTTTTTTTTAAGAAAAATTTTAATTATTTTGAGTTTTACAATCTTCCCCCCTAATATTGCTTCCCTCCCCACCCCCATCAGATAAACTTTTGTACCTCCTTTTTATCATTTATAAAATGAGGAGGGTTTACTTGATGGTCTCTAATATCCCTTCCTGTTCTAAATCTATGATTCTATGGTCCTATGCTTTGGGAATAGATCATCAAGACTCATTTTCCATTTCCCTCTCATTTTACATGGGGGAACCTGAAGCCCACAGAGGTTAAACAACTTTCCCCAAGAAAGACAGATAAAACTAGAGGTTGCTCACCCCTGCTATATCTGAGCAGGAGTTTGAGACCCCTCCACTATCCATTGTCTTCCTGCTTCCATAGTCTTTCCTCATTGAATCTCTGTGATTTACATGTGATTGGTTCTTCTTTTAGCCACTCCCCATCCCTTCATCTTCCTCCTTTCCCAATTCCAGGTCAGGTGCTCTATGCACTATTGCATCACCTAGCCCTTTCCATTGTACCCTCTAGCACCCCCATTCCATTGTTAACATATTTCCCTTCCATTTGAACTAGTCCACCAACCAGCCAATAAATCTGTGCTTGATATCATGCTAAACGACCGGAGATACCAAAATGAAGCTTGAATAGCTTCTGTCCTCAAGGACCTTATGTTCTTAGGGGTAGGGGATCAGTCATCCTTATATTCCTTCCATCTTCTTAAAACCATGGAAACCTGGTTTCTCCAAGAAAATGCTACCCAAGATCTGTAGTATTATATTTATTTTATCTCATGCCCTATCCCACATCCTACACACATAAACACATACAATACACACATTCCCATGCACATACATAAACATATACACACACACACACACAATGAAATATTCCATACACACTCTCATACACACACACACACACACACACACACACACAACATACATAAACATGAACAAGAGGAGCAATCATGTTCCCCAGTCCTTCCTGTCACTTCCATACCTTCCCACTAGGGTCTTTCCTCAATCACTTTTCTTACTTTGCATTTTATTCTAGTCAAGATATATCACACTAACCAGATTCTGGTGCTTCAAGGCCATTTCCCTTTCATTGTATTCTAGACAGGGAAAGAGACCTGAGAGGCCATCTGGTCTTCCTCCCACATTCTATCTACAGTCTTCCTCTTCACCCCAAGGCTTGCCTATATACTTGGGAAATTTCAAGATGCATAGTCATATCCCCTGAAACACTGTGACTTCCCAATTAATCAACTTTCTCAATTCTCATGCCCTGTACCTTCGCTTCACCTCAGTTGTACACAGGTGTGGCGATTTCCTGGATCTCATAATCAATCACACCCAAGAGTCCCATCTTTATGACCAAGAACTCTGAAATTCCCCTATAAATTAGTGAGTGGATGAATTAAAAAGCAAAAGAAGTCCCAAAATTGAATAACAAGTTTGATTCAGCATAAATATAACGATAATGATAATGATGTTTAACACTTACAAAACATTTTAATTTTAGTAATTTAATTGATTTTTTTAGGTTTTTTTTCCCCCCTGCAAGGCAATGGGGTTAAGTGATTTGCCCAAGGTCACACAGCTAGGTAGTTATTAAGTGTCTGAGATGAGATTGAACTCAGGTCCTCCAGGGCCAATGCTCTATTAACTGTGCCACCTAGATGCCCCAATTTAATTGATCTTTAATTCTTTTTAAATCAACAGCATTTTTCTCATTCAACAAAAGTCTACCTTCATCTCCTTTCCCTTCCCCCTCCCTGAGAAAGAAAAACAAAACATATACAGTTAAGCAAAGAAAATTCTCCCATTGACTATGTCAAAAGAAAATCTTCACTGAGTCTGCACTAAATCTGAGTCCATCACTTCTGTTTCATGGGGGAAGCATATTTCGTCAGGAATCCTCTGGAATTGTGATTTGTCATTGCGTTGGTCAGAATTCTAAAGGATTTCAAAGTTGATGCTGTTGTATAAACTTCTCCTGATTCTCCTCCCTTTATTCTGCATCAGTTCATACAAGTCTTCCCAGAGTTCTCTAAAACCTTGCCTTTCAACATTTCTTAAAGCATTACATCACATTTATATGCCATGACTTCCTCAGCCATTCCTCTGTGGAGAGGCACCCTCCTCTATTTCTAATTCTTTGCCACCACCACAAAAAAACTATTAGAACCATTTTTTTGCACATGGATCCTTTTCATCTTTTGTCTTCTTGGGGTTAGCACTTTAATATTTCCAAAGAACTCTATGTGAATGAATTGAACAAAGACATTTATTAAGTGCCTACTTTGTGGTTAGGACTGTTAAGCAGCTAGGTGGTGCAGTGGATAGAACACTGGCCTTGGAGTCAGGAGGACAGGAGTTCAAATTTGGTCTCAGACATTTCCTAGCTATGTGAGCTTGGGCAAGTCACTGAACCCTGACTGCCTCGAATCTAGGGCCTTTTCCAGTTGTCCTGATCCAGGCCTCTGGACCCAGATGACTCTGGAGGAGAAAGTGAGGCTGGAGACTCAGCACAGCCCCCCTCACTCAGATCCAATTCTCATGCTTGTCATGGTGTCACCTCCCCAGTCATGGTCTTCTTAAACACATGGAATACAAAGAGACATATGGAAGCAGTCTAGCTTTTAGGGAGCTCACATTCCAATGGGAGGGAAAATACATAGAGAATAGAGCAGATAGTAATGCATCCTTATTTAATATTGTTATCCCTGGGGTGGCTAGGTGGCACAGTGGATAAAGCACCAGCCTTGGAGTCAGGAATACCTGAGTTCAAATCCGGCCTCAGACACTTAATAATGACCTAGCTGTGTGGCCTTGGGCAAGTCACTTAACCCCATTGCCTTGCAAACATCTAAAAAAAATATTGTTATCCTTGATGAAATTACTTTCTGGTTTGGAACCACTTGACATAGCCAAGGACTCTGACCATATGACTATAATGTCTGATCCTTCTGCCTATTCCTGAACTTCACTCCTCCTATCCCTACTGTTCATCTTCACCATCACTTCCAGTCATCCCTAGCCCCTCCCCGCTTTTCCAGGGTATTATTCCTATACTAGAAGTTCTTTCCCTTTTTTCTAAATCTTGAAGTCATTTTTAACCATTTCATCTCCACCCTGAAAGTCAGCCTGGTATAGTGGATAGTAAGAGGCAGGGGGTTGGGGGAGAGGTCTACGAGCCAAGGAGACCTAGATTCGAGCCGCCTCTCCCACGCCTATTGCTGACCCTGGACAAGTCACCTAATTACTGAATGCTCCCAGACAGCTCTTCAAATTTGTAAATTGTGAAGAGAGTGCTGACCTAACTTGATCATATTTCTCACAAGGAGTCCTTACACTGACAAAATCATCGTTCCTGTAAAGACATGCACACAACCCCAAACCACTTTAACTTTTCCTCTTCCATGGACTCTACCTCCACTGTCCTATCTCTGTTCAATCCCTTTACAAAACCCATCCTTGGATTATCTTCACCATTCACCTCCTTTACTCCTCATTGCTGCTGGATGCCACTGAGAAAATCTGATTAGGTCAACCACTAAATTTAGGTTATGCAATCTCCACTGCTACACACAAATCATTTTACTCTTCCTTGCTGGACTCCTTATCTCCCTCTACAAAGGATCTGTTCCAAACTCTTTTTTTTTCTCTCTTTAAGCAACCTATGCCTCCCTCCCCCACCATCTCAATAAAATACCTGGCCTTGTATTTTACTGAAAAGCTGAGGCCATTGGTCACCTACTTTCTTCTCACCATATCCTCCCATTCTCTCCATCTTTAGGCTACTTTTAGAGAAAGAGATCCCCTTTCTTTTTATCTAAATCAACCAGTCTACTTATGTCTTGAATCCCACCCCCTCCCATCTCCTCCAGAAGCTTTCATCTTCAGTCACCCCTTCTCTTTCTCTCATCTTCAACCAGTAACAATCCACTCCGCCTGCTGCCTATAAACAAGTTCAACCCACCTCATTTTTTGAAAACCTCTGCTTGACCCTGCAATCTCCTCAAGTGTAGATATCCAAAAGGTAATTGGTAATGCTCAAGAGAGAGACATGAGAGCTCAATATGTCTGTATCTCTCTCTATCTCCAGATCTCTACATCTCTCCTTCCTTTAAAAGTTCCAATCCAAGGAAACTTCCTCTATTTGTCATTCCTTCTCCTCACTCTACAGTCTTCTCAACCCATTACAATCTGGTTTATTACCTCCTCACTAGATTGAAATCATTCTCTATGGTTACCAATAATCCATTTATTGCTGAAAATAAAACAATAAATATATATTTATATTCTTATATATATGCACATATAGACATCTGTATATATCCTTTGCATCCATTGAGCACCCTTCATGATGGCTATTATTTCTTCCTTGGCATTTTGTGACATTTTTCTCTCTCATGGTTCTCCTGTTATCTATATAACTTACTCCTCTCCTTTGCTAGGTCTTCATCCATGTTTCTACCTTTATGTCCAGGTGTACCCCAGTGTTCTACCCTACACTATCTTCTTCCACTTTGCACTTTTTTGTTATCCTTATCAGCTCCATTGGTTCATTTATCACCTCTATGTAGGTGACCCCCAGATGTATTTATCCAGCCCTCATCTCTCTCTTGAACATTACCAACTGCCTTGTGGACATCCACACTCAGATGATCAGTAGTTTAGTTGATGCTCAGTGTCTCTCCCAGCTCTAAAACTGCATTCCTATTTTCCTCCAATTAGTAGCAAGGTATACATGTTCCTCTTCAGCCTGAACATCTTAGATTCCCATTTCCAAAGAGCTAGCAGGATGCTTCTCCTCTCTCTGACCTCCCACCCCCTGGGCACAGCTAGGATTGCACTCTCCACAGCTCCCCATCATTCCCCTCCCCCATGGAAAATTCTCACATGGCTTTCCTTCCTCCACCATCCCCAGGAGAGAAGGAGAACGTGCGTCAGAACTAGGGATCTGAAGATGTCTCCCTCCCAGCACACCTACCCCTGTTCCTTCCCCTCCTAACTTCTCACCTTCAGGAAGAATCCACAGGACTGGCTCAGAGATAGTAAAGGTCAACCAGCTAGCTCACTACCCACCTCTTAGAAGGGACTTGGGAGAGCCACTATGTTGTTTCGTTGTTTTGTGAGAACCCAAAGTGAGACACCCAGACTTAGGCATTCATGGTTCTATGGCAGTTCAGAGGTGAAGGATCCTTAGAACAGAGGATATCAGAGCTGGGAGGGGCCTAAGGAATATAGAAGTCAAGGTTGGGGAGGATCTTAGAAGACTGAACATATATTATCAGTTTTGGAATGGAACTTAAATCACAAAATCTAAATCAAGCCAACAAACATTAATTAAGCTTCTACTGAATACAGAACAATGAGTTAAATATTCCAGGTGAGAGACATACTTTAGACAAAATTCAGCCCTTTTCCTCAAGGAGCTTCATTCTAATATACAGATTAAAGACACAATTTTATGGTCATGAATCCAAGTTACAAGAAGTGCTCTGTAAGGGTAAGGTTAAGGAAAGAAGGTGAATACACCAGTTCACATTTTGAAGGGAGAGTGTTGGAAAGTTTTGGGAAGGCTTCTTGGAAGGGGTGGCATTCTGAGTTGGGGTTTGAAGGATAGGTAGGAACTAAACAGGCAAAAAGACAGAGAGAAGAATGACAAGGAGGAGAAACAAAGGCACAGAAGTGAAAATGCTAGTCCTCATATAGGGGTGACATGCTATGAATGTGGCCTAAGTTTCTAGAGAGAGTAATACACTATAAACTGGCAAAATACTTGAATAACAGGTCCCAGTCCCAAAACAACAACTGCTAGAATAGTTTTTGGTCTTTGAGTCTGGTTTTGCGGATAAACCCCATCAGTGCTTAAACAGAAGTTACAAGACCTTCTCTGAATGCAATGTAAATGAATTTGACCAGAAAACTAGGTGGGCAAGATTATAATATCCCACTTTCAAGACCAATGGTTCTGCCTTTCTTATGTCTAACTGCCCACAAAAAAAGAGTTTTTTAATGTTTTCATAATATTCTTGCTAATAAAAGCTAGCTCTGACATTGTCCTTCCATACAGTTGAGGCAACTGAGGCTTGGGATAGTACAATTCCATGTTGCAGATCATACAGCTAAAAAGCAGCAAACTGGGATCAGACTTCAGGTCCCCTGACTCATGGTCTGATGGTCTTTCAGCTACAAAAAGTTGGAATGGAACCAATCCCAGATACGAATTTTTTGACTGAAGCATATAATAAAGCAAGGGTTTTATTTGTTTGCTTTTTTGAAAAGACACCTACTGTGGAGCTGTGAATTGGTCTAATCGTTCTGGGAAACAATTTGGATTTATGTGAGAAAAGTTCTTAAATTGTTCATACATGTTAATCCAGAAATCCCACTCCTGGGCTTATTCCCCTAGGAGTCAAAGAAAGAAAGCCCCCCATCTGTGCAAAAACATTGAGAGCAGCACTTTTCAGTTTCACATTTTTGTTTTTAGCAGCACTTTTTATAATAGCAAAAAGCTACAGTGGTGTGCAAATTAACTAAGACTAAATAGGTTAATTAAAACCTTATGACTTTTTTAATATCTTGAAAAAACTTTTAATATGTCACATGTCTTTTTGCTGTACTGACTTGTTTTTAAACATAATATGACCCTGAGTTTACAAGATTTTGATATATATTCCATAACGCTTCCACTACAAAACGACATATCTCATTGGCTATTAAGCACACCCTTGACAAAGTCCATTTTGCCTAATCTAGCCTTATTATAATGTTTTCTTTTTTTGAATGTTGTTTATTAATTTTGTTAAATATTTCCAATTACATTTAAAAATTTTTAACATTAATTTTAAAAAATTCGAGTTCCAAATTCTTTCTCCTCCCCCTTCCCTTTGAGTGGGAAAGCAATATATTAATTACACATGTGAAGTCATACAAAACAAAAATCTACATTAGTCATGTTTCAAGAGAAAGCATACACAGACACAAATAAAGCAAGAAAATAAAGTGAAAAAAGTCTGCTTCAATCTGCACTTCATCAGTTCTCTCTCCCTCTCTCTCTCTCCCTCTCCTTCTCTCTCAAGATGGATAGAATTTTCCTTAATGGGTCCTTTGGAATTATCTTGGATGATTATACTATTCAGAGTAGCTAACTCTTTCCCATTTGAATATTCTTATACTGCTGCTATTATCATGTACAACATTCTCCTGGTTTGACTCACTTCACTTTGCATCAATTCATACAGGACTCCCCCAAGTTTTTCTAAATTCAATCTGCTTGTGATTTCTTATAGAAGAAAAGTATTCCATCACAATCACATAATGTAGTTAGTTCAACCATTCCCCAAATGATGGATAGTTCAATGGAATTTAAATTAGGAGTATACCCATAACATTAAAAACATGCTCATCTCTATCTCTTATGCACATTTCTTAATCTTCCTCAATCAATGGCATGGTGCAAGATCATGCGCCAGTATCAATTATTCTCCACTGAGAATTCCTGTAATTCTGGAATGAGTCTGCTTTTCAATATACCAATATAGTTTTCAAAATTTAAATATTGTTCCCTTGATAGGGCAATACTTGCAGGTTCACTTGAGTTAAAAAAATAATATTGTAATGTTTTCCAGTCAGCTCACATGAACTTCTGACAATATTTTTGTTATAGCCTTGAATGAAAAAGCAAGCTTGGTCAGTCACAACATATTTTACAATATTTAGTATGCTACTCTATGCATTATCTTGTTGATAGCAAGGGTTAAGAGGTGTTTGAGTTTTTGCTTTTTGCTTTTCATTTTTTACTGGTTTTCTTCCAACTTTGAGAAGCCTATACCAAACTGTCCAATTGCCAAGTCCCCCTGAATGTTTGTTTGTGCCCTTCGGCTGAACTAGGTTGTTTTGCAGCAGCAATTTGTCCACTTTTTGTCATTGCTTTTCATTTCTACCACACTTTCTTTTGATCTTTGTTTTGATTTATCCTGGTTTCATTGTGCACTTGAATGAACTGGGAAACTAGGTCCACACCAATGGTGACTTCAATATCACTAGCAGTCTTCGAAGTATGCTCTTAGAGCTACATTTTTTTGTCCATTTCCTTAGAGAAATATTCATTCTCAAAAACACAATGAGAGAGCAATGAACAGTTATATTGCACTTAACTCATCAGGGAGGCCATCTCAATCTAGCTTCATCTGTTGAAAGTCACGGCAACATCCAACAATCTAAGTCAACCTAGTGTCAGCAGAAACACATATCTATGATTAGTGCTATCACAAAATGTATTGATTGCCCCAAGAAATTCCTACACCTCTGGTGAAACAATCAAGTTCCCAAAGACTGGGGACGAATTATCTTAATAAGTAAATACTATGGGATGTTATTAGGTCATAAGAAATTATCAATATAAATAATTCAAAAAGTTTTATGAAGACTTTGATTAAATGATGTAGTTAGAAGAGAGCAAAAGAAAGAGAAAAATGCATACAATCCCTGAAAAAAGGTTATGAAGATAACATGAAAAGGTTTTGTAAGTCAAATACAAT
Organism: Macrotis lagotis; assembly: GCF_037893015.1. Taxonomy (NCBI): domain Eukaryota; kingdom Metazoa; phylum Chordata; class Mammalia; order Peramelemorphia; family Peramelidae; genus Macrotis; species Macrotis lagotis. Next base: position 32,511,046 of record NC_133661.1, on the reverse strand, counting down.
TATGGTCGATGTAATTTCCAAATGAAGGAAATGATTAACTAAAATGCACTTCCCTTTGTCTAACTGATGGAAAGTTATGAGCTGAAGGTTGCATGTGTTTTCTGTTGTGATTGAAATATTAGATATTGATCTAGACAATTGGAAAAAATATCAATGGTTCATGGCTAGAACAAGCCAATATAATAACAATGACAATTCTAAATTAATGCACTTATTCAGCGCCATATCAATCAAACTGCCAAAAATATTTTGTGGAGTTAGAAAAAATAATAACAAAATTCATCTGGAAAAAGCAAAATCATCGAGGGAATTAATGAAAAAATACGAAGGAAGGGTGACCTAGCCATACAATATGCATTATAAAGTAGCGATCATCAAAACTATCTTGTACTGACTGAGAAATGGGGTGTTGGATCAGTGAAATAGATTATAGATTAAGTACAACAATACACAGTAGTAAATAAGCTTAGCAACGCAGAGTTTGATAAACCCGAAGATCCCAGCTTCTTGGATAAGAACTCATTATTTGACAAAACTTCTGGGAACACTGGAAACCAATATGACAGAAACTAGCGATAGACCAACTTCTTAAACTGTGGCTCAAAATGGGTTCGTGATTTAGACATAAAGGGGCAATACCATAAGTAAATTAGGAGACCAAGGAATAGTTTACCTGTCAGATATAAAGAAGAGAGAAGAATTAGGATCAAACAAGAGATAGAGAGTATTATAAAATGTAAAAAGAATAATTTTGATTATATTAATTAAAATTTGTTTTTCACAAACTAAATCAATGCAATTAAGATTAGAAAGAAAGCAGAAAGCTGGAAAATAATCTTTACAGCAGTGTTTCTGATAAAGACTGTATTTCTCAAATATTTAGAAAATTCAGGCAGATTTATAAGAATACAAGCCATCCCCCAATTGATAAATAACCAAAGGTTATGAACAGACAGTTTTCAGATTAAGAAATCAAGATTATCTATAGTTATATGAAAAAAATACTCTAAATCACCATTGATTAGAAAAATGCAAATTAAAGCAACTCTGAGGTACCACCTTACATCTATAAGATTGGACAATATGACAGAAAAGAAAAATTAAAACTATTGGAAATGATGTGGGAAAATCAGGACATTAATGCATTGTTGATGGAACTGTGAACTGTTCCAACCATTCTGGAGAATAATTTGGAACTATTCCCAAAGGACAATCAAACTATGATCCAGTAATATTATTACTAGATTTGTATACCAAAGAGACCATAAAAGGGTGAAAGTACCTACATGTATAAAAATATTTATAATAGCTCTTTTGTGGAAAACAATTGGAAATTGAGGAGATTCCCATCAATTGGTGAATGGCTGGACAAGTTATAGTTTATGAAGGTATTGAAAACACTGGCCCTGGAGTCAGAAGGACCTGAGTTCAAATCTACTCTCAGATATTTATCCTTACTTAGTTGTGTGACCTTGGAGATGTCATTTAACCCCATTGCCTTGCAAAAACCAAAAATAGCTAGCTAGCTAGGTAGATAGATATAGATAGATAGATAGATAGATAGATAAAAACAAATGTAATAGAATGTCATTGTACTATAAGAAAAATTTCAGAAAATCCTCAGACTGACATAAACCAATGCTAAATATCAACATTGTACAATGATCAAACTTTGATAGATTAGCTCTTCTCATTAATGCAATGATCCAAAACGATGCCAAAAAACTCATGAAAGAAAATGCTAGCCATATACAGAGAAAGAACAGCTCAAGTCTGAATGCAGATGGAAGAATACTATTTTCATTTTCTCTGCATTTTTGTTTTTTTCTTTTAGTTGTTTCTTCTTTCACAATACAACTAATATGGAAACATGTTTTACATGATTGCATATATATAAGTATATCAGATTACTTATTGTCTTGAGGGGAAATGAGGAATGGATAAAATTAGAACCCAATTTTAAAAAAATTAACATTAAAAATTGTCTTTCCGTGTAATTGGGGAAAAATAAAGTAAATATCAGACCATTTTGCTTCACTGTTGTTGTTCTTTTAATGGGAAGGGTCTATTGGGAGAGGAAATAATGATTGGGAAAGGTTTTAGGTATAAAACCAAAACATATCAATTAAAAACCTTAAAATTTCTACTGAATTACCCCAAGGTAGAATTACAATTCTATGTTATCTCAGTCTCTTGAGTTAAGAATGTCAGGAAAAGTTCTTATCCCACAATTCTAAAGTTGAAAGCAACCTTGGAGGTCATAAGATACTATTTGCAGCTAAAAAGAAGCCCCCACTGAAATATCCATTCCCTTGGAGACCTCTACTGATAGGGAAGCCACAAAACATTATTGTTCATCCTTCTTTCTCAGAGCACTAATGACATCAGAAGGCCACTGCTTCCCAAGGTGGTCCAGGAACACTCATTTTAAAAAATTTCCTTGTGCATGTTTTTGAAGTGAAAATTCTCATCTTTTTATTTTCTCCCTGGAAAGAAAGAGAAGGAAGGAAACAAAAGTTTTTGTACAAAGTACCTTTCAAATATTATTCTATTTTATCTTTACAACAGCCCTGGGAGGTAGATGCTATGATCATTCCCATTTTAGAGTGAGAAAACTAAGGTAAAGATCAAGTGACCTTCCCAGGGTCATCCAACTAGAGTATCTCAAGTCAGATTTCAATACAGGTCTTCATCTATCCAGTGGCTTTGCCAAGAAAAGCCCAAATGGGAATCAGAAAAAGTTGTATATGACTGAAAATGACAAAACACCTTCTTGACTCCAAGCCCAGTGGTCACTCCACTGTACCCTCTAGCTGCCTAACTATATACGATTTGCTAGATAAGTCCACAGAGCAAAGCATCCAGAACTTATCTTCTATCCAGAGCTTCTTAATTATCTGAGACGAAAGCTGAGATTGAATCATGGATCAAGGAACTTGACCCAAGGCAACCAGGTAGGCAAATCCCCATCCTGCTGAGAATGTTCTGGGGTGGAGAACTCCATTCTCTTTGGAACCTGATAGCCAGGCATGGGATCTTGGGTGAAAGATAATAATGAGATGCTCAGCCTGGTGAATTTGAGTTCAAGATTAAGTCAGAAAGCTTATACATCTTTCTTTCTGGGCCTGGGCAAATTTCTTTTTGATCCATTTTCTAATGATCTACCCCTAGTGTATTATTTATTTTTGATGGTGAATAAGCCTGAGCAAATTCATTCTTGTGGTCTGGTGCATGCATCAGACATGGGGATAAGAAGGAAACGAGGCAATGGATGCAAGACTACAGCATTCGGTTTTGCTGGCAGGGACAGGAGAGAGATGGAAGGTAATTAGGGACCCCATGTGGCCGATATCTGAATAATACTAATTGCCATTTCCATAGTGCTTTTCACATACATTATGTCTCCTTTGAGTTTCAATAAGCTTCTGAGCATGGGACTATTCCCATATTACAGAGGAAAAAACTGAGGGACAGTTAGCCTTGGTGACTTATTCATGTTCCTACCTCATCAGGATTTTCTCTACCCTACACACATCAGGATTTTCTGCTCTCCAGTCCTCTATTCATTCAAGAATGCAACTCTGAACCCAGGAAGCCAAGAGGACTCAGCAAGTGGTAAAGCCAGGAAGATTAGAATCCTAAATATCTTTTTAAGGGGAAGCAGATCCTACAAACTATGATTAAGGTCATTTTAAAGATAATGCAGTTGTAAGTCAGAGAACTGAAGTAACTTGTATAGATTCTCATAGTTAAGAAATGTCAAAATCATCATTCAAATCCAATTCTCTTGACTTCTCAAGACTCATACACGTTCTTGCTAAACCTAATTACTCACAAAGGACAGGGAGGTGGCACTATAGTGGCTAGAATCAGGAGGACCTGAGTTCAAATATGACCTCAGACACTTACTAGCTGGATTAACCTGGGCAAGTCACCTCACCCTGTTTGCCTCAGTTTTCTCATCTGTCAAATGAGCTGGAGAAGCAAATGGCAAAAACTCCAGTATCTTTGCCAAGAGAATCCCAAATGGGGTCATAAAGAGTTAGGCATGACTGAAGAGCAATTGCTCAGGGATATTTAGAAAGTAGTCAATGGATTTTGATCTAGAAGGAAAAGAAAACTTGCGACTTGTCTGCAGTCATGGAACTATCAGTCAAAATTTGAACCCAAATCCAAAAGCCTAGAATTCATTCCACAATATTTCATTCATAGGTTTATGGCACCAAGGTCTATAGAAAAGGACTTCAGACCCATCTAAGACAACCTCACCATTCTAGAGATGAGGCAAGTGAAGCTCAGTTGCCCAAGGTCACACAGATACTAAGTGGTGGAACTCCAACTGAGGTCTAATTATTGCATTGTTTCCCTCCTCAGGGATGTTTAGAAAGAGGTTAAAGACAGATGTAATGGAATTTAAACTCCATGGAAAGAAGTCTAGAGAGACTTGCCCAAGATTATGAAGAGGGATTCAAAACCAGGTCTCCCAATGTCAAATCTACTACTCTTCATACCACCCTAAGCTTTGTCTCCAGGACCAAAATGCATCTTGTACCTATGGTGGCTGACTAGGTAAGGAAGGCCCAATGGCTAGGACTGACTTTGGAGGAGGATATAGGAGATGAAGCCCCCCACCTTCCTACTGCACCACACCTAACCTCCCTCTTCAAAGCAGTAGCCCATTGTCTCTGCTGGACATTCTGGATGACCCAATACCTTCCAGTCCACTTCCTGCTCTGCCTCCATCTCCACTGATTGGGGATGAGAGGAAATAGCTTTTCTTCCAGTGCTCAGTTCCATCTCCCTGCTGATTGTAATCAACACTCATTCATGGGCCCCTGTTTACCAGCTCAGGAAGGTGTAATGCTAATGGGCTAGGGGTACCATCTTACTGAGTGAGAGGGATTTGGAGATGACAGGGAGGAGGTAAGGAGTGGAAGCTATCCTGGAGAGTTGGCCAGGACTACCCCCTTATTCTTTACTCTATTCCAAACCAGGACTCCCATTCCTTGCTCTGTGCAGCCCACCATTAGCTTTCTGGACTTTAGATATACTGATCCATCAGCCCTATTATCCCACCACATTCTTCCTCCCCTCCTTCTGGTTTTTCCCAGGCATACCCCAACCCTTGCTCTTTATTCTCAATGTACCAGATAATAAGGAAATCTGATTTTTGCATAGTACCGTATATCTTTAAGAGTTCCTTTCCTCTCATTTAATCCTTATCCCACCCCAGTCTATGGCATCATTCCTATTCATTTTGAATCAGATCATGATTTCATTGGGATCAAAAAAGTCTCATGTAAGGAAGCTCCCTCCCCCATTTCAACTTCTCCATACTGCTAGTCTTAGAGAACAGCCTGTAATAGGGAAGGGAGAGTGAGGGAAAATTGGGGGGTGGGTAGGGGGTAATAGGGGTGGACAGGGGTCTCATGGTTATACAACCAGTGTATATATCTGACACAGTATCCTGACTCTGAGGCCAGGTCTCTTAAGACCCTCATCTTTATTTTACAGCTGAAGGAACTGCAGCTCAGAGAGATGATGTGTTCTGCCAAAAGTCACAAAGGTAGTAAGTAGCACAGCTGGAATTTGAACCCAATCACATGGGTTCAAACTCCAAAGATTATCCACTAAATCTCTTAAATGTGTTGTTGTCATCTTTATTAAGTTGTTTCAATCATATCTGACTCTCCATGACCCTATTTGGGCAGAGATCCTGGAGTAATTTGCCATTTCCTTCTCCAGCTCATTTGACAGATGAGGAAACTGAGGCAAGCAGGTTTAAATGACTTGCCCAAGATCATACAGTTAGAAGTGTCTGAGACCAGATTTGACCAGTCAGATTCCCTCACTCCTATCCACCCTCTCAAAAGCAGGAAAAAAGAAACTGGGTCCCAGATCTCTGACTCCAGGTTCCATACTCTTTCGACTCCACTCTGCTATGGGATGATTACATGAATATATCACTTCTCTGAAGGTATAAATATGCTTGGAGGTGGGTAAAGCAATGGAGTCATTATGGGTTATGAGCATGTGTAGTTGTGCTGTTATTGGTTGTGTACATAGCTTTGGTTGAGTGGGTCTGCTCGTCACTGTCCAGAGAAGGGCAGCCAGAATGGTAACCACATCATATGAAACTTGACTGAAAGAACTGGGGGTATTTAGCTTGTAACAGAGAAGTCTTAGGCCAGATCTGATAGCAGTCTTGAAGCATCAAGACTGTCATTTAGAAGATGGATTAGTCTTGTTCTGTTGACCCCAGAGCAAGGGATGATGGGAGTAGCAAAGACATAAATTTGGACTTGACATTAGGAAACACCTTTTTAACGATTCGAGCTGTCCAGAGGTGGAACAGGCCATGGAGAGGAGGTGGGATCTCCCTTCTTGGAGATCTTGAAGCAGTGCTAGCAAAGTTATTTCATTTTGGACCAGATCCAAGTGGATGACCACTTGTCTGCTGTATTACAGGATAGATTTTTTTTTTCAGGTAGGACTTGGACTCAGTAGCCACTGAAATACTTTTCAAATCTCAAATCCTATGATTCTGCATCTATTTTCAAAACGTTATTATTCAGGACATGACCTTGGAACTGTCTGCCATTTAGCATTGTCCATATGCCTTCTCTATTCTCTGGTACAAATAAAGCAACACCCACTCCTCACAGCCTTTCTGCTCATATGCCACAGGAAAGGAAGGAGCACACATCTTCCTGGCTGCTAATTATGTGTTATGTGGTCATCTCCATTAAAAAAATTTCTAACTCTAAATCAAGGAGTCCCATTTCAATAGCTCTTTACTATTTACAAAAGACATTCTTCATAATACTCCTTTAATGTAGGTGGTACCGAGAATATTAACCCCATTTTATAGATGAGAAATTGAGGTTCAGAAAAGTTATGCTGGGTTACCCATGATCATACAGCAAGAAAAGGTTGAAAACAAGATTCAAAATCATATCCCCTGACTCCAAATTCAAGGTTTCTCTAATTAGATAGTGCTGGCTCTCCAAGATATGAATTATTTTCCATTGTAAGTCTATGGCAACAAGACTGTGGAAAAACCATTCTGTTAGGGGAGCAGTTGAGTGAATCATCAAAGAGAACCCAGGGTAACAAGTGGACCTAGGAATCACAGCCAGGAAATTAGTGATCAGTCATTGCATTCAGCTCATGGCAGGCATATTGACTCTACCCCTGAGACACCCTTCAGACTGGAAACAGAAATCTAACAGATATCCTACCTGGAGTTGAAGAGAGTAAATTCTGAAACGAGAAGAGACATAGAGTTTGTTTCTGACCTGGCTTTTGGAAAGCATGATGCCCGTCATTGAGCTTGGTGGAGAAACTGTGAGTATAGAACCCCTAGGTAAAAGAGTTGAAATTCACTGAAGAGTTGTCTTTAGTCGTTTTCCAGTTATATTCTACTCTGTGACCTCCCTTGAAGTTTTCTTCACAAAAAACTGAAGTGGTTTGCCATTTCCTTCTCCACTTCATTTTACAAATAAGCAAACTGAGGCAAACAGGGTTAAGTGATTTATCCAGAGTCATACAGCTATGTGACACCAGTCTGAAGTTATATTTGAACTCAGGAAGAGGCACTAAAGAACAGAAACAGCTTCAAGGTCACCACTTCTGATTAATGTCTGTATGGGTAAACCTTACTTCATCAGTCTAATCCAATGCCATCTAATTCAAACCAATCTAATAAACATGTTTTAAGTAGCTACTGTGTTTAAGGAATCATTGCTAGGTACCTGAATGACAAAATAGCAATCCCTACCCTAAAGCAGCTTACATTTCTGAGGGGAGAGGGGTAATTAGATGTAACACACATACACACATATGATATTATATTATCTCTATATGGAATAATTTGAGGAAGCAAGTTCAAACAACTATGAAGATGAGAGATTTCTCATAGGAGGCAGCACTTGAGCTGAGCCTTGCTTTAGTGATGCTAAAAGGAAGAATTAAAAAGAAAGTGGGGTAGGGGGCACAGCTTTTGCAAAGGTCCAATGGCTGGAGATAGAAGATTAAGGTCAGGGAAAAGTGAGCCTTGAACACCAAGAGATTGAAGGTAAATAATGTGAAACAAGACTGGTAAAGTAATCCAGATCAAGTCATACAGGGCTTTAAATGGCAAATTGGGAAAATTACATTTTAATCCTAAGGCCATAGAGAGTCCCTGGAGGTTCTTGAGTGGAGGAATATCACTCAAGAGAATTTGTTCTCAGGATTCACTAACATTTTGCTTCCCGTCTCTCTTAATGTTCTTCATGAAATATTGTGGGTTACAGGATAAGCCATGTGCCACCCACCCCCATCTGACTCTACCACCTTGCAGTCCATCCTTAGCACCTGAATTCTCCTCATCAGTGTTTCATCTTCTTGGATTCAAAATTGCCCTCTCCATGCCCTCTTCCCTATACTGATGACTGCTGAGAGGGGAAGAGGACTCTTTCGACCCTTCCCTTTTCAGAAGAAAAAAAAAATTATTAGACCTGTCAGAGAGATCTAGGATTCCATGAAGTTCCTAGCCATCTAGGAGAAGAGGACACAATGTGGCCAGGTCCTTCGTCTTCCTTTACTTTGATATTTCTCATTTTCAAACAATGAAGGCACAATGTGATGGGAAAAGGACTGACTTTGTAGTCTCAGTCCTATACTTGGTGTAACTTTGGACCTGAGCCTCAGTTTCCTCACTGATCAGAATGAAGTTTTTGGACTCCCTGGTTTCTAGCTCTAAAACCTTTTCTCCAAGGAAACCATTGGTAACCAAACCTCTTTCTATTTCTCTGATAAGTTCTTTTTAAGTATTTTAATGGTCCAGTTGCTTTCTGAACTCACCTAGAAGGATTCCTGCTCCCATTTTCCTGAGGGCAGCACTGAAGTTCAGGAAGGTAAAAATACTTTCTTAGCCAGACAGAGAGAAAGGGGGTGGAATAGAACATGGATTTTAGGGATGCCTCTTTTCTTTAGGCTACTGTTTAACCTTGGAATGGGGGGAATGGGGGGAATGGGAGGAAGAGCAAATATATTTGTTTCTGTTTTGTTTTTCTCCCAGAAGTTTTGAGATCTTCAGGATTTCCTGTATTGAAGCCTCTGGTCTATGGAAGGGTTAAATTTGACTCTCCCTGGGTTCTTTGCAAAGACAGCAAAAGGGGATGATGGATTGAACAGGATTTTCTTCTGTTTGGAGGTGATATGAGCTCATTTATTAACACATCTCATCAATACTTTTCATCAGGAAAAGTTGTAGTATATAACAGTGGCTTTGGGGGAGTACAAGACTGGGGAAGCCCATGGGATTCCACTCCCTCTTCCCAGCTTCAGAGAGAGAGGCCACACAGCATAGGTCATTTGGGGATGGGATAAGGGAGGACTCAAAGGAAATAAAACCAATACTTCATGCATAAACTCAGTTATTCTTGTTCTCACATATATTCAGGTGCTCCAATGGGTCCATGATCTCATCACAGTGAGTATTCCCTTCAGTAATATAGATCAGAACCCTAATATTCATGCCATGCCCATCCTGGATGACTCCTACATAGAGGGTACAACCAGCTTGGAAAGGTCTTTGCTTTCTCTTGACATAAGAAGATGAAACTAGCCCATCTTATTTTTTGGTCCTGAAAAACCTTTCCTTTCCTATGGTTCCTTATTGTCTCAATCTACTGAGGCAGTTAATCTCTGCCTCACTTTCCTCATTTGTAAAATAAAAATAGCAACTTCCTTCCAGGATTATTGTGAAGATCAGACAAGATAGTATTTGTAAAGTGTTTACCACAGTTAAATTCTATATCATTGCATATTCCCTTCCCCTAGGGGACCATAGCTGGAATCCAATCTATTCTTATTATAAATTCAATGAGAACATTCCCCCTGGAGGTGGGAAGACCAGTTCAAATCCAACCTCAAATATTCATAAATGTGTAACCCTGGTAAAGTCTGCCACAATTCCCTCAACTAAAAATTAATATCATGATAGCACCTATTTCTCAGGGTTACTGTGGAGATCAAAGATAGTATTTGTAGATCACTTACCACAGTAGCTGCTTAAGAAGTCTGTGTTTTCCCTGTTTCCCCCCCTACATCTATCTACTTTGTGATAGTAATGATGATAACTGACATTCATACAGGGCTTTAAGGTTTGTAGAGTTCTTTTGGTACATTATTTCATTTTATCTCATCCATATGCAAAAAACTCCATATATATAAACAGAAAGCTCACACAAATATACCCCATGCTCATATACACATTGACACCCACAGGAAAAAAAACATCCCATCACATGTTTAGTTGACTTTCATGTCTTCACAAACCCATGAGTTTATGAATGTGATCACTGTTTCAGCTGGGTCAGCTCATAAACCATCCATACCTTCCCCTCTTCTATCTCTAAATTTCCATCAAGATTCCACTCCATTAGCCAAAAGCCTTCCTCTGATTCCTTAATAGACTGAGAATATCAATGGAGAACTTGCTTCTCCATCATTTTTTATTCTTGGCCACCTACTTCCTTTTCATATTATAAATTATGTCTTCTTATGTCCTTAGTGACAATTTTTGTTACATCTGAATGTAAGCTATTGATTAGCATATGGTAGCTTGCATACACTCACAATGCATCTTTACATCTGCCTTTAGGTCACCTAAAATTTTACTTTTGTCCAAGATCATGGGGTTTATAAATCATAGGCACTCAGAGACTATGGAGATTAAGGAGATAAATTTTAGTAGCAGTTAGTAACTGAGAATCATTAAAATACCATAAAATTACCCAAATGCAACCCAGTCCAATTTCCTCCATTTTCTCAATTCTAGTCCCACATGATTCACCCGCAGATTTTCTCCTATATATGTGCATGTGACTATGAAATCTGATCATCTACAAAATCCTGGTAATTCTTTTCTCATATTTTCATTAAAGATTCCCTCAGTTTGTGCATAGACCATGTTTATAAACTTTTTATAGAAATAAGAAAACAGATATATAGGTCAGGAGCTGCTCAAATTGTCCCATCTTATAATGTTTCTGTTTTTTTAGGATCTTCTCTTCTTTGTAACCTTTTGGAAATCAATTCCCTTAAAGTTGTGTTCACTTTGGTATTGCTTTCTTCCCTCTTTTGTTTAAACTCCAACATTTCCAAATGTCATATTAATTGTCATCAAGCACTAGACAATTGTCATCATTGTTGATAAAAATGGATTATCTGCCTTGTTGATGGAGTTGTGAAATGATCCAGCCATTCTGGAGGGCATTCTGGAACTATGCCCAAAGAGTATTAAAACTTAGCATGCTCTTTGACCCAACAATACCAACACTAGGACTATATCCAAAAGAATCAGAGAAAATAGGAAAAACCTCACATTTCAAAAACATTCATAACAACTTTTTATTTTTGTAGTGGCAAAGAATTGGAAAATGAGGGGATGCTCCTCAATTGGGGAATGACTGACCCATTATGGTACATGAACGTTATGAATACTATTGTTCTTTAAGAAATCATGAGTGATTGGACTTTAGAGAAACATAGTAAGAGTTACATGAAATGATGCTGTGCGAAGGGAGCAGAACCAAGAGAATACTGCATACATTAACAATAACATGGTGAGATGATCAACTATGTTGATCGCAACTCTTCTAAATAGTTCAAAGAACAAGGACAACTCTGAGAGACCTGTTATGAACAATGCCATCTACATCCAGAGGGGAAAAACTTTAGAATCTGAATGCATGCTATGCTCACTTTTGAAAAGCTTCTCTTATGTTTTTCCTTCCTTTCTCATGTTTTTTTCTTTCCCCTTAGTTCTAATTCCTCTTTCACAAAATAATTAATATGTAAACATGTTAAAATGCAAATGTACCCATACAACTTTTATCAGTTTGTTCATTGCCATGGGGAGGAGGGAGGGAAGGGAGGGTGGAAGAAAAATGTGAAACTTCTAAATTGGCTAATGAATGAATGTTGAAAAATTATCATTGCACGTATTTGTAAAAATAAAATAACATTTCAATTTAAAAAAAGAAAATGGATTATCATAGAAACATCAACAGATCTTTTCCATTTCATATGTCTTTGTTGTCCTAATTTTATCTCCAAATGCTCTTGGGATGACAGCTTAGTTGGATCTTCTGCCAAATTCTTTGCAAACCTGTTTTTTTTCTTCCAACACTTTTCACTGTTTTATGAAATGATACTGTTTGCAATATTTCGCCCTCATCGATAATGTTTTCTGAAACGTGCTAAACCAGTATCGCGCTTAGTTACCAAATATTCACACTCAACAAAACATCAAAAAACAGAACAACAAAAATTTACTGACTAAAGCAATTTCTGGACTTGAAATTTTTCCACTGAAGAAACCATGTTACATTAGTTAAAACCTAAAAATGATGATGGGGGGAAAAATTCTAGTCAGGAGGAACATTGGTTGGTCACTGTTTGCAAGATGTGTGATTGCCCGAACAAACACATGAACATTCACACCTCGTATTGCTCCTAGCTGATTTCTTTATTAAATTTCTCTCGGAGTTCAAAATAGTCTGAGATATAAACCTTTTAGTGATTACTGAAATAATCAAAATTCATTTTCTAATAGGTTTGCCCCCACTTCAGACCAAAATGAATAAAATCCTTTCCCTATTAGGTCAATTTCCTCTCTCAATTTCAACCCACAATTTATAGGCTGAGACTAAAATAATTATTCTTAAATTACAATTTTAAATAGCATACAAATATAAATATAAATAAGATGAAAGGGCATTGAATCTCTATTCCTTCCACCACATCCCACAGCAGAGGAGAAATGACAGGTTAAATGACCAGACAAGTAAAAAAGGAGCAGTGTTTTCCCCAGGCAAAATTCCAGAGAAGAGGGAGGAAGCAGGGGACTATGGGTCAGACTCCAAACATCTCATCAACCATGACTGCTGCTAGGTCCCAGGTGACTCTTAGTTCCAGTTGGTTTTCATTAGCCCTCCCAATTATCTTTCTTACTACCTTCATATACCTGCCACCGCAAGGTATTCGCAAGACTTGTTTTCCCTACTTTTAGTCACATAGACCATGGCCAGTTCCTCAGTTTTCTGCCAGCATGTAAGGTGACACAAAGGGGCTTCCAACTCTCCACACTATGTGTTTTCCTTACTGAAGTTTCCCAATGCCATAAGCCCCAGAAACTTAAGTAAGTTTGGGTAATTCCTATATGTCACAGATCTCCAAGGCAATATCCTTGGGACAAGGGTTACACAATGTCTTCACTTTTATCCATTTCCCATTTTTTAGAACTGGCAGTTTCTTCAGACTGATCAGATTGGAGCTGCTATGCTGTTGCACAGTGTTGTTTTTTCCTTATCTTTGGCTTTCTAACAATTTGGTAACCTTTGTTCTAACCAGTCAATGAATTGACTGCACACAGACAATTGATTCTCAGATGATCCCCACATCATTAACCCATCATTTTCTATATGTTGTAACAGAGTTTTTTTTATTGTGTGTGAAGTTGTTCAGTGCTTATTATGTCCACAGTCTTCAAATTCTTTTCTTAAAGAAGCCTTTATGGTATACAGCTCTCCAGTAAACTAAACGTCTTCATTTTCTTTCATTTCCTAACCCCAAATTATAATTCTAAATACTTGAGTCATACTCACCTGCATCAAAACTTATGATCATACAAAATCACAGATTTAAAGCAGCATGGAATATTAAAGGTCATCAAATCCAATCTCCCTATTTTTTTGGTTTTTGTTAGGCACTGAAGTTAAGTGACTTGCTCAAGGTCATAGTGCTAGTAAGTATCGAGTGTCTGAGGTCAGATTTGAACTTGGGTCCCCCGATTCCAGGGTCAGGGCTCTATCTACTGTGCCACCTTGTCCCCAACCTCCCTATTTTTACAAATATGGAAAGTGAGTTGCAAAGAGGTAAAATCACGGAAAACTTACATTTAAATAACTCTAAGGTTTACAAAGCACTCTACATATTCTCTCATGTGATCCTCACAACAATCCTAGAAGGCAGGAGTTATTATTATTCCCCAGTTTATCAAGGAGGAAAGTACAGTTGAAAAAATTTAATCAACTTGGCAGGATCACACAGCTCATGAGGGTCTGAGTTCAGATTTGAATTCAGGTATACCTGATTCCAGGGCCAGTACTCTAGCCACCAGATCCCTCTCATATAGGTAGAAGAAATCAGTTTCAAGGTCAGGTCCTCTGATCCCGAATTATCGCTCTTAGCTTTGTACCCAAGATATTATAAGGCTCAAATGAGAAAAGGGATGTAAAAGACTTTTCATAGCTTAAAACACTATATAACTGCCAGTTATCACCACCATCCCCATCATCATCTACAATCATCATCATCATCAATTATCATTATCATCACCAACGACAATAACAGCAATCATCTTTATTAAACTATTGTCACCAGGTCACCAGTCTGGTGATAACTTTTTTTCTCTGAGCCACCTACTATATTCCTACTGAGGTCAAGTAATGCTATTAGAACAATTATAGGGGTATGCCGATAAATATTTAGCAACCAGGCTCTCCAAAAAAATGTAGACACATTTCTCAGTTGATACTGCATTAGTAACACTTTTCTTAATTCTACACAATCCACAAAATGATAAATTAAGCCCTTACTTGTAACAATTTCCTATTTGTGAGGTGTAAATGCTCACAGACTGAAAAGTTAACAATTGACTCACAAGCCTGTTAGACCTGGCTCCAGCATACTCTGACTGATTGGGCCCCCTCTGCCTCAAGGAGGGGATTATTAGAAAGGAACATAGCATGATCCTGACTTTTTTTATTCTGACATCCTGGCCAGAGGCCAAGCTAAAGTAAATAACTTTCATTTGTATAAAAGGTCTACAGTTTTCAAAGTGCTTTTACAGATTTTCTTTTCCTTTTTTTTTAAAGTTGAATTGATGCCCGTTGTTTTCTTAGTGTAGCCACGATCATTTTTAAGGTATGGGGCAGAAGGGGATTTCTTTCAAGTAGGCAAGAATAGGTTGGACTAGAAGTCCTCTAAGATTCCTTCAGATTCTCAAATTCTTTGATTGTGTGATTCATTTCAGGATATATACCTTCCCCCCTATAACCCTTCCTTAAAACAAAGAGAACCAGTTCATCAAAACAGACTGATCCAACAACATCATCTGACAACATAGGAAACATCACACACCAAAAGTCCCCCAGTGGTCCAATGAAAAGATGGAAGTCACATCTTTTCTCCTCCTTTTTCTTTGTTGCCTTTTATTTTTTTATAATAAATTTTTATTGGCACTTTTTTTTATAATACTTACATTTCCCAATGTATTCCATTCCCTCTGCTTCCCAGAGAAACATTCCTGATAATAAAGGTCAGGACCTGGATAAATATTGGACCTTTCAATGGATACTCATAAAAATGTGAGTGATCTTAGCTCTTCCTCCAATTCTCTTTACAGTAGAGAACGGGTCAAAGCAGGAGAGGAATATCTCTAGGAAATACAAAGAAATCTCAATTACTGAGGGACAAGTGACTAGCATTAATCTACCTCGTTGCTCATCGCAAATTAGCTCCAATTCCTTGGCATTGAAACCATAGAATGTCAATCATGAATTCCATCCCCTCCTCCCCAAATGCGAGCTTAGTTTGGAGCCTTTGTAGAATGTCTTTCCTTCTTCTTGCATGTCATTGTCTTAAGCTACAATTATCTTCATGGTGGCCTGTTCGATCTTGTTCATTGTGTGTAATGGGAGAGGATGAGATGAACAAGTATCCTAGGCAAAGATGTACCTCATTGCTTCTATGTATCATTTAAAATCAATTCCACCGGTTTCTTATTGGCCTCTCTACAGAGGAGCTGAGACCCTATCCATTGTATTCCATCCATCTATGACTTCTTGCTTTCTGGGCTCCTTTATAGTAAGTGAGCAAGTCACTATGAATTTGATTCTGTTCCATCAGGAATGCACTGACTCATTGATAATTAGACAAAGATTACAATTTAGGATTTTTGTTTATATATAGTCTAAGGATGGTGATCCCCTTTTCTTTTACTTTGACATTATCTTCACGGAAGAGAACAAAACCTTCATAGAAGAGAGAGGCACTTTCTATTTTGCATTATATGCTTTTTTGGGGATTTTGCAAGACAATAAAGTTAAATGACTTGCCCAAGGTCACACAGCTAGGTAATTATTAAATGTCTGTGTCTGGATTTGAACTCATGTCCTCCTGACTTCAGCCCAGTGCTTTATCCACTGGGCCATTAGCTGCCCCCATACTTTCTATTTTGACTGGTTTCATGACTTCAATATTTATTGTCTGGTGGCCAGGCTACTGGTCATAAATTTCTCAGTTCTTAGAGTGGCCTTTGGACAGCAAGCTATACATGCTCCCTTTCAAGCTTGAGAGGTTATACTTGAATAAACATTTCTCCGGAATGGCCTTCAAGGACACAATTCCCTCCATTTCAAAGGTTCAAGATCTGCAACGGTAACGATGAGGTAATTCAAAAATCAGTCAGTTCACTTTTCTCATTTTGTAAAGAAAGTAGGATACAGTTCCATTTGCTTATGAGGGAGACTTAAGAGGAACAGTAGGAGACTGAGGCGAGAGGAAAAGATTTACAGTAGCCCCTTCCCATCTTAAAATCTGTAAAACTCTACTAGGTCTCTGAACCTCAGTTTTCTCATCTGTAAAATGAAATGTTAAGATAAGACATTCTTTCCAACTCTCAATCTTGCTACCCTGTTATCCCAGCAGGAGGGATACTTTAGAGGGTTAAAAACAAGATCTCCTTAGATATATGACATCCTATGATCAAGCAAACAATTTTCAAGCAATTATTGTACAGAGCCCTGTTCTCTGTGTAGGAGAAATCAGACAACAAGGAGAAATTCCAGAAATGGCTAATATGGGGGCTGGCAGTGGTTGGTGGTGGAAGCAGGGCTGGGTTTCCATATTTTTTCCTCCTATAATTTAAGCAGCTTTATGTGAATGGGAATCAAGTGAATAATTAATGGTCCCTTTGAACAAACGGCCGAGTAGAAATGCTGCACACAGCGGCGATTTATAAATTGCCTTCTCGGGATGGAATGGCCCACGCAGACCGGGGGAGCTCCCAGAGAGATGCCTCTTGAATTCCCTCTCCCCATATTCTCCCAGTCTCAGCAGAATCAAAGAGTCACAGCTCCCCAAATCCAGCTGTTCCTGACACCTGGATGTCAAGGCGATAGCAATATGACAGTAGCAGCACAGTCATTAACCAAGAAGCGTCCAATTATGACAGGAGAAATATTTATATTGCAAAGCATCCTCCAGTTGGGGGGGGGGTGCTGCTAATTAAACAGAAGAAGACTAAGCTTTCCTAGTCTCCTATTTCCCTAGGTATCTATCACTAAGAAATGACTGTTCATTCCCTAGTGGAAGAGAAGGGACAGACCCCAGTCCCAATGGTTCATGTGACATGGCTATACCCCTTATTGGCTGAAAATAGTTCTCTTTTCCTTATTCTATGCTAATATGGCTTCTTGTGAATTCCCAGCCTTTAATGTAGGTTAGAGATGAATGGAGAGATGTATAAGACACAGGACAAGTTACTGCAAATACCCTCCAAAGGGCACTGAAGTGTGAACAATAGAAACTGACTAGGGAAAGAACAAAGAAAATGAAAAAAAAAAGTAAATGAATAGGGCTCTAAGTGCAGCCAAGGCTATAAAGAGAGGAGATTGTTGCAAAGGACCTAGGTCTCCTATGCCATTTCCACAAGCTTCCAGCCCTATAAATGGACGGCTTATTGTGGGCTTTGGAAGAGGTGTACTGAAGAATATTGGGGGACCATAGATATATTACAAAGGCTTGGAATAACTTAGAGAGGAAGACTTGGAGAGGACGTGTGCTGAAGAAAACTGAGGGATCATAGATGCATCCCAAAGGCTGCAACTTGGAAAGGAAACATCCCAGGCCCAACCCCTTGGTGTTAATCAAAGATAAGACATAGCAAATCCAAGAATTTAGATACCTGATGTAGTAGAGAAAACCAGAAAAGTCACTTGCCCTCTGGCTCTGTTTTCTCATCTCTAAAATAAAAGGTTTGGACTTAATATCTCTAAAATAGATGACCTGTAAGGAGCCTTTTAGATCTAGGTTTGTGATCCTAGGGGAGAAAATGTGATCTGTTGGATCAACCAATCAACCAATCATTACTATATGACAAGAACAAAGGTTAGGTCTTCAAGGAAAGGGCCAAGGATATAAAGAAAAAGTAAAAACATTCTTGCCCACAAGGAGTTTATGTTCTAACAAAGTAGACAGCCTGCATAAATCAGTACAAGCAAAATAAGTACAATCTAAATGGAAGATAACCTTAGAGGCAAAGGAAATAGCAGCTCAAAGGACTGAAAAAGGCTTCTGTAAGAGATATGTCTCTTGAGCAGTCATTTGGAGCACATAAGAACAATATCAATATTGGCTTGTTGTCTATGATGTCTTTCCGCATAACGTGGCTTCCTTGTTTATCGTTTTTTTTTTATGTCATTAGTGTTGTTTTTGCTTTATCTAATAGTGTGACTGACTGCAATTCCTGGTTTTTTTGGATTCGTGATAGCAATTTTTCTTCCAACAAATCATTTTTGTTCTTTCCATGTCTTTATTTTCAAGTGTGTTTTTATGAGATTGTGAGGTTTTGTTTTCTTATCCAATCTGTTGCTCTTTTTTGCTTTATTGGATTGCTTACTCCATTGACAGTTAAAGTTGTGAAAGTGAGGTTTTTATTTTTCTTCACTTTTCGCTAATATTATTTGGGGGTGGTTTTTGAGAATTAGATGTTTTCTTCTTTTTCTACGAAAACAGTGCTTTGTCTTTTGAGTTGTTTTAGTTTAATTTACTTAAGGCAAACCCAGTCCCAAGGTTATTCATTCCATCACTCTCAAGACCATTGCATTCTCAGTTGTTCTCTTTTCCCTAGATTTGAAGTTTTGCTTAATCTATTAATTTCTTTTTTATTAATTTAATTCTTCCCCTCTGTTTTTTCCTTTCCATCAAGTAATATCTTCTTTCCTTTCTTCCCCTTCAACTTATTTTGTGCCTTTTCCTAAAAATGACTTTTTCCTCATTCTCGTTTAGTCGTTTTTTTCCTAGACTAGACTTTTATTCTTTAATTCATTGACCTCATATTTATTTATTCCTTTTTTTAGCTTCTGTTCCTCATGGAATTATAATTTCTGAGATATTTTCTTTGGGTTCTCTCTTGTAAAGTTTCTATATTATAGCCCTGTAAATCTTTCCCCTTCTTCCTTTTTCTGTTGCATATTAGACTCAGAAATGCCAATTACTGCTGGCAATATAGAGGATAGAAGAAGAACTTTATGATACGTATTTTCCTATTTCTCTAATTATGCAGTTCACAATGAACTTTTGCCTTCCCCATAATAATTTTCCCATTTACCATGAAATCTCTTTTCTGGATTCGTGGTTTCTATTCTTCTGACTTCAGTTGCCCTCTGGAGTTCTGATTTCCCTTATCCTGAGGCAGGATGACTGGTCTAATGATGGCTAATTCCTGTAGATAATAGCCATTGTATGATCCCCATCTCCAACTTCTCCCACCCCCACCCCATTGAGACCTACTTCTCATCATTGAAATAATATTTCATCTTTTCTCCAACTCCTTAGTCTCTCTCCCTTATTTTATGTCTCTTCCCATTCTGCAATTTAATCCCACAAAAATAAAAACATTTATTCACATGCAGTCAGGGTGGGTTGTAAGATTTAGTCCATGATGTTTCAAGCCTCTTTCTCTGCTATCTTTTCTTTTTGATTTCCACTTTCACTTTTGTCTCCTTCTGTACCTTTAGAAAGAAATCTCTTAATGCTCTGTCTGTGTTTCTCCTGATGGCATCATCTTTGGATGCTGTATTTATTTCCCCTTCTTATATTTCTGTTGTCTGAGGTATTTGCAAAGAAAATAATTTGTCCATAGAAATTATTCAGATGCCCCCTTTTATTGAATGGCCTTTTCAATTAGTGGTTATGCTCAAGGTTGCAGAATATGCCATATTGGACTGCATCATGAATTCCTTTGGTAAACATTGGAACAATTCTTCCTGCAGTTCCTAAAGGTGTCAAATTATCTTGTATTCTTCATATTTTCTTTCTCTTATATTCAAAAATCTTTCTTTTCATCACTTGCAGAATTTTTGATTTGTCATTGGAGGTGTTCAATTTAATCACCACATGACTTGGAGTGTACAATGCAGGGAATTTTTCCGGTGGTGATCTGTGGATTCTTTCAATTGACACTTTTTATCTGTGTTCGGAAGTTCTAAGCAATCTTTAAAGTATGTTTTGCATTATGGCATTAAAGTGTTTTTTATTGTCATGTTCTTCTGTGATTCTTAAGTTGTCTCTACAAAGTCTATCTTCAAGGTCCATGTGTTTTGCTTATATAGAGCTCAAGTTTTCTTTTAATGTTACTATTTTTGCTTCTCTTCTTATAGAGGACCTGGGAGAAAACCTAAATTGCTTTATCTCTTGCATTTAATTCCTTTTATTGGAGAGATCTGAGTGGTTATAAGGACTGGGGGGAAAATGTCTAGTCCACCATAATTGTTGGTCTTATGAACAAGAAGTCTTGACTTTAGTCTAAAAGGAAGTCAGGTATTGTAAAAGTTGGAAGTATGAAGGTATAAACAGTGCAGAAGCATAGAGACTAGAGATGGAGCACATTATTTAAGGAGTAGAATGAATAGATTAGAGAGTACATGAGGGAAGAATATATGAGATGGGACAAGACCTTGGAGAACTTATGAGTTCAACAATATATTATATTTGATTCAAGAGGCAATCAGGAATCATCAGGGTTTATGAATAGAGTGAGGGTGAGACCACTCCAGTTTTTCAAAATCATTCTTAAAATATGGTGCTCCAAGTCAAATGTAAGACTCAATGTGACTTCTAACAGGATTCTACGGGATTATCACTTTCCTCATTTTGAACTCTATTCTTTTCTTAGGTAGTTTATTTTGGCTCCCATTTGCATCCATGTCTCCTCTCCCCAGCACCTAGTATAGAAAGGAAAGTACCTGTCCCATTCATTTCATTTTGTCTGAGTGAGACCAAATATGTTCCCTCCCAGAAAGGTGTAAGAGAAGGGACTACTTGCTGTTCCTTGCATGTGATACTTCCTCTCCCAGTTCCAAGCCTTTGCATTAACCTCCATATTCCCACCAGGTCTAGATTCACTCCCTCTTCATTGCTACCTCTTAGAATTTCTGGATTCCATCAAGACTCAGTTCAAGTGATATGTTCCATATGAAGCCTTTCCTGAAACCCTTAACTACTAGTGTACTCCCTCTTCAAACTACCTTGGATTAATTGTGCATATTTTTAAGCATATACTTATACATGGATTTGTCATCTGTATCAGAATGGAAGTTCCTTTAGATCAGGGACCATCTTAATGTCCCTGCACTTAGCCCAGTTTCTAGCACATAATAAACATTTACAAAATGCTTGCTGACTGATTAATTGGAGAAGATGATGAGAAATGAAATACTAATGAGAGATCCCAGGCATGGGATGTGGGGGAGGCAGGGAGACCAGTGGTAAAGACATTTCTGGGCAAGGAGGAAACTTTCCCCACCCTTTTAACATGATACCAGTAAGGCCAAGTATTTGCTTTTGTTACTCAATCACCTGCTCCCAGAGACCAGAAGAGCATCCTTGATCATCAGAACTAAGATCTAAGGGATGCTCTAGGTTAATTTCCTCGTTTTACAGAATGAGAAAGTGAGATTTCAAGAAGAGAATCATCCAGGATCAGCTAGGTAAAATACAGAGCTGTAAGTTGAACTCAGGCTTTATGACTCCAAACTCTGTGCTCTTTGGGCAAAACTAGAGCTGGTCCCTAAAGGATGGTAGGACTTGCATAAATGGGGAGGAAGGCATTCTGTGATGGAAAATTGTATGAGAACTGTGCCTCACACATACTAGATTCTAATGAATGGCTCTTGTAAAAAAATTTAATTAAACGTATTGGAACGAAAGCCTGGAGGAAAAGAAGCCCAGGGTTAATTCAGAGGAGTCTAGACTGCAAAGAGGAAGAAGGTTCCCTTAAGGAACAGTGTGGAGCAAGCTCTGGGCAGTATGGCAGGCTTTTCAAGGAGAGTGTAGTAGAGTGGAAAGAGTGTATAATACTTAGATTCAGATTTAAGTTCTGCTGTGTAATATTTCGGGGCAAATCACATCCCTTTCTGAGCCTCAGTTTCCCCATCCATAAAATAAAGGGATTGGCCTAGATGGCCCCAGAGGTCCCTTCCAGCTCTAAATTTATGTTACCAGAAATTTCTATTTGCCAGCTCCAACCAGCCTCCCAGACTCAGTGATTAACAATTTTGCTGGGAGGAAAAGGAGCCACTAACCCCCCCCCCCCTTCTCCCTGTTTCTTTTCTCTTCCCCTTTTTCAAAGGCTGAGCTGAGTTAATCAGATAAATTCCTCAGCCGGCAGCACCAACAATTTTTCTAAGACTGAGTCTCCCCGGAGCGACTCATAATTACTCCAGACCAAGACATTAAAGCAAAGGGGGAAAGGAGGGAAAAAAGAGATGTTTTTAATTAAAAAATTAATTTTTCTGACAGACCCACTGTTGGCTAACCTGCTGTGGTGCTTCATTCATCAAGAGGAAAATCCCAGAAGATCCCTCTGGTCCTTGTTAAGCTTCTAGAAAAAAAAGGGCCTGGGGGCCAGGGACCCTCTACTTGTGCCTCTTCAAGGGTCTGGGACTTCATCACTTTCAGAGAAGAGGACCTGGGGCTTTTGACTTTTCTTGCTCATTGTCTGAGAGACCCAAGCTCTGGAGGACAGGCATGCTAGGTGGGCTTATGAGGCGGGGGAATGGCATAGGGCAGCCTTTGAAGACTGGCTCACCGGGACACAGTCAAGGATGGTTAGGGGGCTAATGTGTGGTTCATAGAATCATAGGTTCACAGAATGTTAAAACTGGAATGTACTTTAGAAATTATTTAGTCCTTCTCTCTCATATTATGAAAAGGCCAGGAAAAATGGCAAAAACTGTACATTGAGCCTAAGTCGAAGAGGTGGGGATGGTGACAGAAAGATCAGTGAACTTGGAGTCATAGAATCGGAATCTAAATTAGCCCATTTCTACCTAGTTGGTCTTTCACAAATCACTTCCCTTCTCTGGGTATTGCTTCTTCTACTGGAAAAATGAGTCAGTGGTATTAGAGGGGTCCAGCCTAGAAGGAGAAGATCAGTTTGGGATGTGAAAGACCATAAAATGAATCTCTGTCTCTATCTCTGTCTCCCTGTCTCTCTTTGTCTCTCTCTCTCTGTCTCTCCCTGTCTCTTTCTCTCTCTCTCTCTCTCTCTCTCTCTCTCTCTCTCTCTCTCTCTCTCTCTCTCTCTCTCCCTCGATGACATTCTGCTGATTATATCAAGTCCTAGAATATTTACAGAATATTCTCAATGAGATCTATGGTCATTCACAAAAGATCATCATGTTACCTAGACTATGACATGTGGTTGGATAGGCAACTCATTGAGTTACCCCATCAGCATATGACAGTTTGGAAGGATTACAGATGAACAAATGATTGAGGTTCCAAACTGAATAAGAGCAGAAGAAAATGGGCCAGATTACATTTGAGAATATGGTATAGCACTTTTAATCAATCAAAGAGCAATTATCAGAACCCTATTATACTCTAGGTTTATACTAGGTATTAGGAGCATAAATACATGGAATAAAACAATCATTATCCATAAGGATCTTATATTCTAAGAGAAAACCTTAAAATTCTAAGAGGTTACTTTCAATCATTCCAGATTGCTTCCTGACACTAAAGGATTTTAATCTCTTTTATGCCAATATTTTCTTGGTGATGAATATGACTAAAAATTAAGGAAAATCATAGTCTTAGGGGTCACACAGTCACCAGTAAATCAAAGAAAAGTTAGAAGGTGAGTGTAAGCAAGCTTCAGCACATCACCAAGATGATCTGTATACAAGAGTAACTGTAAGAGATATCACAAAAAAAATGTAGGGTTCAAGCCAGAGTTGGGCCGGCCATGTAGTAAAGAGTGAAGGATAACACTTAAGCAGTCTGAGTCTTACATTGAAATCCAATCATTAATAGAACTATCCAACAAGCCTCCAGTGCACCAGGCTGATCTTTGATAGAAGAGGCATAGACCATAGAAGTCAAAGATGACAGTCATGGAAGAGCTGCAATCTTTACTAGAATGATTAAAACTCCAAGGAGATCATAGAGTGGCCCAAGGATAAGTGTTACCAGCAAATGAAGACCCAGAGTGGGAGAGTGACTTTTCTAGGGGCACACAACTAGCTAGCAGCAGAGCTAATTAGAGCTCCCCTGACAAAAGACTGCTGCACTGGGGATCAAAAGTTCTCAGTTAACAATCTGACCCTTCCATTGACTATGTGACCCTCAAGAAAGCCACATTCTCTTCTCTGAAACTGCCCCTCCCACCACCCCTATGATCAGATAATTAAATTAGATGAGGAAACATGGTATAACGAAAAGAGCCCTGTCTCTGGAGTCAAAAAACCTGGGTTCCATTCCAGTAGTTGGCTCTTACTGATAAATAATATTGGACAAGTCTCTTAGCCAAGGACAGCCTCCATTTCTTCATCTGTAATATAAGAGCATTGGATTAAATGCTGTTGAGATCCCATCTAGATGATGATGATGATGACATCATTGTTGTTAATGATGGTGATGATGATGTCTTTGTTGTGGCTAAGGATGGTGATAGTTTAGAGTTATAGCATCTATTTGATCCTCTTAACAAACCTGGGAAGTAGGTGTCCATTTTTACAGATGAGGAAACAGACAAACAGAAATTAGGTGACTTGTCCAGGGTCACACAGTAAATGTCTCCCTGACTCTAAGTCCAGCAATCTACTCATTGCGACACCCGATCCCTAAGGTCCCCTCTCTAGTTCAGATAGCCACTGTAATTCCCAGGGTAATACTCATTCCATCACCCCACATTTCCCCAGGGTCAAGTCCCCATTTCCTTGAGTGGGGAGGGGATTTCAAGCACCAGAGCTGTTTCAGACTAGAAACAAGAGTAATAAGGATGGCGGGATTTCCTTTCTCCTCCCCACATCTGCAGTGAAAACGTGTGAATTTGCTTGCCCCGTTTGGAGTCTGATCAATGGCAAGCAGAGCAAAGCAGCAGTGGGAGATGCTGCTTAAACCACGGCTCCCCTGGGTCCCATCACTCAGTGCTATGGTAATAAAATGGCCAGGACTAAAAAAAAAAACCCCTATGAGACTCTAGAGAGTTCAGTCTCATCTCACTGGATTATAACCCTGTTATCTAACCCCCCGGGGCTTGTTCCGGCTCCTTCAGAACCGATGTGGGGAAATGAAAGCCTCACCAAGAAACTATACCACAAAAGAGGAAAGAAACTGTGGGAGAAGGAGAGGAGAGGAGCAGCCCAGGCAGAGGCAGAGGAAGAAATGAGATGACATCTGGAGGGCACTCTCTGTCCAAGAAGTCTTGGTTTTTGGTGACGGTCTCTCCATGGAAAATGCCATTTTCCTACTTTTGTGTTACATATAAGTGCTGTTACATGATTCTGAGTTTCTTCATCAATCCGTAAATCAGTCAACAATTTTTTTTTTTTTTTGCAAGGCAATGGGTTTAAGTAACTTGACTAAGGTCACAAAGTTAGGAAATTATCAAGTGTCTGAGGTTAGATTTGAACTCAGGTCCTCCTGGCTCCAGGCCTGGTACTCTTAAGAAACCCTACCAGTTGTGCTAAGAACTAGTAATACAAAGAATGGTCCAAAGTATAGACTTGGGGGTAGGGAGTAGAGGACAGCCCCTACCCTCAAGGAGCTTACATACATAAAATAGGTATGCACAAAACATACACAGTAGATGGAAAGCACTGAGGGAGGGCAAAGCATAGCAGTGGTGGGAATAACCTCCTATAGAGGGTCAGATTGGCGATGAGTTTTAAAGGACCCCCAGGGAAATTAGGAGGCAGAGGTGAGGAGGCAGATTATTCCAAACATGGAGGAACAGACATTCAATGCAAGGGTACAAAGACAGTAGTTTCTGCCTCACAGGGGAGTCATGAGGAACAAATGAAATAATGTAGTAAAGCCTTTTGCAAACCTTCTAGCTTTACATAAATGCGAGCAGTTATTCTTAATTAATAGATTAATACAACTTGACTTAACCTCCCTGGGGGCTCAGCTATTCTATGGAGAAGAGGGAACTGTCCCCTGACCTTGGAGAGCTCCCAGGAGGAGTTGGCAAATAGGATGCACAGGCATAGCCATCTCAGAAAAGATTTCCTGTCATTTCTGTCTCTAGTATCTCCCCCATCTTCCCCCTTCTCACTATCCCCATGGCCCCAGCCCTACTTCAAGCTCTCATAACCACCTGCCAAGGCTCTTAAAATAGCCGCCTCAAAGTTCTCTGCCTCCATTCTCTTCCTCCTTCAGCTGCATCCTTCCTACTGTGACCAGAATAATTTTTCTTTGGCACAGATCTGGTCATGTCCCTCTTCGGCTCTTCATCCTCCAGTGACTTCCCAAGTCAAGTTTGAACTCCTCTGCCAGTCATTCAGAGCTCTCCAAAATTTGGCAGAAGATTTCCTTTCCAGTTCTGTCTCATCTAACTCCCTTCCACATACTCTTCCAAGCAAATTGCACTCTCTAGCCCCTGCACAGCTGTTGTATAGTGGGAAGAACAGTGGACTTGGAGTCAGAAGGCCTTGGTTTAGACTCTGGGGTCATTCAGGCTGAAGGGCACACAGCTGTGTGAGGAGGATTTGTGTGGGGATAGCCTGTAGCTCCTAATTATCTCTGCAAATTCCTTGGCTACTCAATGAGTGTCAATGCACTCCTTAAGGTTGGTGTGGGACTTGGCAGAGAGTCAGACTTTTGGCTCTGGGGTAGGTTTGTGAGCTGTTGTTTATTGAGGGAGAGGAGAAGAAGGGGGAAAGAGAAAGAGGAGAATAGAGTAGGAGTGTTGCTTTATGATAATATTAATCACCATCACCACAATCACAGCTACTATTTGTATAGGGCTTTTAGGTTTACAAAGCATTTTACATGTCCTATAGTTTATTTGTTCCCTCACAATAGATTCTTGAAGTAGATTCTATTAATATCCCCATTTTACAGATGAAGAAACAGGCTGAGAGGTTAAATGACTTGCCTAGGGTCATACAGCTGGCATCTGAAGGTTTCCTAGCTCCAAGTCTAAAACTTTCTACTACTCCACCTAGAATATGAGAGTGCATGTGAGAAAGGAAAGACATGCACATAAAGACCTCTGAGGTGAATTTCATGATCCGAATGAGTGACAAGAGGATATCCAATTCTAACCGTCTTGCACCAGAATGTGGATAGAGCACCAGACTTAAAATTAAGAAAACCAGGGGGTCAAATCTTGCTTCGGCTAAGAGTGGACAAGTGGAGTATGGATGGACCACTTAATATTTCTTGAGCTTCAATATTGACAAGTATAAGACGGGGATAATGACACTGACCTCACGGGGCTAATGAAAATATATATTAAAATAATAATATAAAGTACTATGTGAATGTCAATTATGATTGATTCATAATTAGTGAAAGGAGTGCTTGAGTATGGACTCTTGGGTCTGATTCTGTGTTCAGACCGAGAGAGACCTGCTTCTTAGGTTCAAGGGGCAGGGTGGATTTTAGGATGGGGATCCCATTAACATGTAGATGGAAGGAAAGAGTTCAGGTCCCCAAGTCCCAGTGGTGAAGTCCCAGAAGGATGTCAGCATTTGGGAGGCTGGGACAACTAAGTCCTGGCTAATGTAGGTATTGGATTGGCAGTCCCTAGTGGTCTCTACATGGAAAAAGAGAGCTATTGGGGAGGATACCAAATGCAAGTGAAAGTTGTGACAAGGGTGAAGTATGTGTATGAATGGGTCTGGGTCCCTAGGCTCAAATCCCAGCTGGAGTCTAGAGAAGGCGTCCCTTCCCCGTCCCCCCCTGGAAGCTGACTTCCACCTCTATAAAGTGACAGGACTGGATTAAATATCTTCCTGGCTTCCTTCTAAATCTAAATCTTGTGATCCTTCCATTCTGGATGTATCTTCTATATACACAAAAAAAATCTCCTTCAAAACTCTTTGAAGACAGGCACTGGTTTTGCTTTTTCCTTTGTGATACCAGATTTAGCACAGATTGATTGATTAATCCACCACACTTCATTCTCCCACCATAAGATATTAGACCTAAAACTAGAAGCAATCTCACAGATCATCTAGTCCAATAGGCAACCTTTCACAGATGAAGAAATTGGGCTGAGAGAGGTAAATGACTTGCCCAAGGTCACACAGCTAGCCCTTGATTGAACCAGGGATCAAATCCAAATTTCCCGATTCTCTGACCAGTGCTGAATCCTCATTTGTGACATGTCTAGATGAGAGGTTGGTTAATGTCCAACCAAAGGTGACCATTGCAATCTGAGATCCCAGGAAAGATGAGCTACCCCAGGCTGATAAAATAGCAGATGGAAAATTCTCTCCTTTATCTTGGCAGGTGCCTGCCAGCAGGCATAAAACTGACCCATGTCTCCCTTTGCTCCAAACTTCTAGGCAGCCATAAGGCTGCAGAGAGTTAGTTGGGAGCTGTCTCCCTTGCTCAGAGTGAAGTTCTCTTGCCCTGGCATGCTAATCCCTTGGCCTGACAACTGCCAATCAGCTGAGGAGCATCTGGAATACCCCTGACATGGGTCCTGCCCAGCCTCTGGGACTTCCAGAAGGGAGTTAATTGTTAATTGGATGAAAACCATTTCTTATAGAATTTGGCTAAAGAAAAATCCCCATAAATGCTTAGCTGCCTGGCTGGCAAAGCTTGTGAATTATCACTACTATTAATGATAATCATGATGATGTGTTCCCTTGATACATGCCAATAAAAGACAAGTCCCACGTTGATTATTATTGTTATTATTATTATCATCATTAATTTCTGAGTCGCTTGATCCTAGGATCTAACACTGGAGGGTACCTTAGAGATCATCACCCCCTCATTTTATAGATGAGAAGACAGTAGGAAGTAGTGGGAAGAGCATTAGGTTGGAATTAGAAGCCATGGCTCCAAATCAGAGAAATTGTTACCAGGCACTCCTGATGCTAGTCTTAGCTTCCACCTTCTCTTGATAGATCTAGTGTCTCCCTATTGATTGAGAAGTTGTCTCACCCTTAGAATGTAAGTTCTCTGAAAGCAGACACTATCTTTCTATTTGCATATGTATTTTCAGGGCTTGGAATGTTTGAAATAGAGTAAAAGATTTTGACTTGACTTTATGTGACTTGAATAAACCAAATTAGTCTTGGAAGCCAATCCCAGAGTGTTTGGCCTCAGAGACTATGCCACTGTCTTTGACTGAGATGACTGTGGGTTCCTCTCATCCCCATTTCCAGAGACAAGCATCAGAGAAGGAGAGGGGGTGGTCAGTCTAATGTATGGGTTAGGAACGAGGGACATTCATTCATATTGTAACTTTGAGAAAGATCTTTATTAAATCAATAAATCAATACCCATTTCTTATAGTGCCAGGGACTGTACTTGATATAGATGATACAAAGACTGAAACAAAACTCTCTTTGAACTTCTCCCTTCTTCACCTCTCTGTGTCTCAGTTTTCTCACCACCATTCCTTAAAGCACCACCATGGGGACCAACTGAGATAATCATTAGAGAACAATATAAATGTTCAGCTCAATTCAATAAGATTTTATTAAGTTCCTCCTATGTATGTGCCAGTTCTAAGGGCACAAAGACAAAAATGAAATAGCTTCTTTCCTCAAAAATCTTACCTTCTATTGGGGAACCAATATATATGAAATAAATAAAAGATTAATGGTAGTGTTAGAACCAGGGAGATCAGTTCAACCACCCCATGCTCTAAACTCAACTCACTGGTCTCCTTGTGCTGTTTACAGTCAGGTCTTGCCAAATTCTAGCCCTGAATTATTTCCAACATTCACTCATTCTGCTCTTAGTCTGTTTAGAATTAGGGGGAATTATGCAACTGAGCTACTTGAATACACTACAGAGTTCTCTTACCAGACTCCAATTGGGTCCTTACTGCAGCAAAGCATTCACTCCTCACTAAAGATTGTTATCCCATTCCTAGGAAAAAAGCTTTCTACACTCACTGCCTTTCCCTTCATTCCTCATTTTTTTAGCCATAAATTGCATTCACATTTTACAAATTAGAAAACTGAGGCTCAGAGAGGTTGGCTATCTGTCTTCCCTCTTCATCATTCAACTGAAATTTCTCCAAAGTTACCAGTAATCTCTTAATTGTCAAACCTGACAATCTGGTCCCTTCTTCAATTTCCATCCTTCTTCACCACTCTGTAGCATTTGACATGGTAGGACCATTTTTTCCCTTCCTTATCTGGGTTTCCATGATACTGCTCTCTCCTCGTTTTTCCTCCTGCCTGTCTGATCACTCTTTCTCGATCTCATTTGTTGTATCTTCATCCATGTCACATCACCAACGGTGGCTGTATCTCAAGACTCTGACCGGAGTCCTTCTTTCTCTCCTCTAGACACTCTCTCTATGACCTCGTCAGCTCCCAAGAGTTTAATTATTAGCTGAATGCAAATTACTCATAGACCTAGTCATGCAGCCCACATCTCTTTCCTGTGTTGCTTCAACAACTACCTTTAGACCTTTCAAAGAAAATGTCCCATAGGCATCCCAAACTCAACAAATCCAAAAGAGAACTACTCTCACCCCTCCCTCCTCTATTCTACACTTCCCTATTTCTTTCAAGGGCACCATTATGCTTCCAGACTACTGAATCTCTCCTCACATATTCATTCTTGGGTCAGATCTTATCTTTTCTACCTCCTGTTTTGACTATTATCTCTCACACCCCTTCCCTGACCTCCATCTGTGTATAGTCCCCTAAACACTTGGAATGCTATGATAGCTTTCTGCCTCTAGTCTCTCTCCTTCCTCAATCCATCCTCCACATAATTGCCTTACATGCAGGTCTGATCATGTCACTGTCCTCTGCTTATTAAACTCCAGTAGCTCCCTATTCCCTCCAGGATAAAAATATGATCTTCTCTGTTTGGCACATAATGTCCTTCCGTCCCAAACCACTTTTACAGTCTTATTGCAGATTACTTCCCTTTACTCCATGGTCTAGCCAAACTGAAGTTCTTGGGGTTTCTCACACATGATGCTTCAATTTCCACCTCCATGCCTTTTCTCTGGTTGCTCCCTGTGCTTTCCCTCCTCACCTCTCTCTTAAAATCTTTTGTTTCCTTCAGGTCTCACCTTCTACATGAACCTTTCCAGGTCCCCCATCAGGAACCTTGCTCCTGTGCCATTCCTTCCAAAACAATTGTGATTGGATTTCCTATATAGTCTGATTATACTTATCTATGTATTATCTCCCTAATGTGATGTAAGCTCTTTGAGATCTGAATTGGTTCACACTGGATTTTGCTTTCGATCTGTGAATTATCTGTAGCATACAGGATCCAACCCTTAGTAGATACTGAATAAACATCTATGCATCTGATAGCTTGGTGTGTCAGAATCATAGATGTAGAGACGGAAAAGATCTCAAATGAAATCTAGTCCTCTCTCTCTCTCTCTCTCTCTCTCTCTCTCTCTCTCTCTCTCTCACACACACACACACACACACACACACACACACACACACTTCACGTAAAATTGGGTTTTGGCCAAAGTCACAGGGAAAGTAAGCATCAGAGATGGGATGTGAACCTAGGATCTCTGATGCCAGACAGAATGATTTGTTTACTTGAACCATTCTGAGGATGTAATTGAGCTGTAGCCTAAATTAAACTAGGGATTTTCAAGAAAAGGATGTGAAGAGAGAATGCATTGTAGGTTTGGGGAATAGACTATGTAAATACCCAGAGATAGGAGATGAACTGATGGTGCAATATGCCTCTTGGCTCTTAGGGGTGTTGGACAAAACCTACAAATGCAGACACAACCATTGTATTGCTTGATGATATCACCCTCTCTCCTCTGACGATGGCATAATAATAGTGGGTCTGATAATAGCATCACAGACCTGTATCACATAAATAATGTTTGCAGAGGACTTCGAGACTGGGGAAGTGCTCATGTGGGTCAGTCATTATTTTTCCCAAAATATTTTTTGTTCAAGCAAATATTCCTGAATTACATGCAAAATAATTTTTAACATTTTTAAAAATAATTTTGCGATCCCAATTTTCTATCTCCCTTCCCCCTTCTTTGAGAAGGCAAGCAGTTTTATTTGAATTGTACATGTGAAGTCATTTTGTTGATGTTCAGTCATTTCAGCTGTGCCTGATTCTTTATGACCCTATTTGGGGTTTTCTTAACTAAGACACTAGAGTGGTTTACCATATCCCTTTCCAACTCATTTTAAAGCTGAGAAAACAGAGGCAAACAGGGTTAAGTGACTTGCCCAGGGTCACTCAGCTAGTAAATGTCTGAGATTTGAACTCGTCCAAAAGAGTCTTCCTGACTCCAGACTGGGCATTCTATGCACTTTGGTGCCACCTAGATCCTCACATATGAATTCATGCAAAACATATGAAGCATGTTGCAAAAGAAAATACAAAGGTTAGTAATTTTTTAACATCACTCAAAATAAGACAAGTTCATCTTTCTTGGTCTTTTCACTGCTTCTGCAAAATTTCTCATATGTGATATGTTGCAGCCTATTTGTGCCCACCATGACCCATTCCATTGCCATTCGGGGTGTCCTCAATTTCATTTCCTCTGAGTCTATCATGATCCCAGGTTTACTGGCATATAACATGAAATCAAAAAAGGTTGACATTTATGACTGTAAGATTTGCAGTTTTCTACAAACATCATATAATTTCATCTTCTTAACAACACTGTGAAGTCAATGCAGTAGATATTATCTCCATCTTGCAGATGAAGACACTGAGGTTCAGAGAGGTGACTCATAATGATTTACCACAAATCACACAGGCAGGATTTGAAACTAAGTTCCTTCCCGATAGCCTTTTCACAGACCTCTCTGTCTCTCTCCTTATGCTAGCCTGTCTTAGATAATTCACTTTTTTCTGGGATTTCCTGATCAAAACTCAGTATGATTCATTTTCTAGATCTTTGTTTAATAGTGGTAGAGAAGAGCTGGACTGGCTCGTCCTATGTTGCTCTCTTGGATGAGCTCTCCTCATCCTGTCTCACCTTCCAATTGCTGGGGATCTCCTTCCTTAATTGCCTGATACTAGTCTTGTATTTATTCTATGTTCACCTTTTTATGGATGTGTCATCTCCCTTCTTAGGCTATGCAAGCTTCCTGAAAAAAAGAATTCTTTCTTTCTTCCTCTTTCCTTTCTTCTTTTTTTCCTTCCTTCCTTCCTTCCATCCTTCCTTCCTTCCTTCCATCCTTCCTTCCTTCCTTCATTCGTTCTTTCCCTTTCCTTTCTTCTTTCTTTGTTTTTCTTTTCTTCTTTTTCCCTCTCCTTTCTCCTTTCTTTCTTCCTTCTCTATTCTTTCTTTCTTTCTCTTTCCTTCTTTCTTTTTATTTTCTTTTTTCTTTCTTTCTTCCTTCCTTCTCTTTCTTGTTTCTTTTTTCTCCTTCCTTCCTCCCTTCCTTCCTTCCTTCCTTCCTTCCTTCCTTCCTTCCTTTTCTTTCTTTCCTTCTCTCTTTGAGTCTTTCCTATTTGCATCTCTAGCACCTAGCACAATAGGTACTTAATAATTTTCTACTGGATTGGCACTGCACTGCCTTTATATAATTCTCTGGTCCTAATTACTCTATTATTCATTAGGTAGGAGTTGGGAGAATAGAGGGGCAGGGAAGGTAATGGATTGGACTGAAAAAGTATTAAGAGAAGGAAAGACTCTTGGAAGGGGTTCCTTTGATTGCAGCTTGTTGGCCAGGGAAGTGCTGGCTGGGCCCAAGGGGATGAAGAGCTGCCTCTTCAATGAAGTTACTGAAAAGCAGATGAGACAGTGAGCTGGTGACCACAGCCCAGGAGGCAGGCTAACCCTTCCAGTCACTGTTGCATGGATTCAGGGTCCAGGTTTTGCACCCCGCCTCATCATGCACCATGAGCCTGATGGGGATGGGTCTCTTCCTGGAACAGGTCTGGCCACTCATCTCTAACTCAGTCACTGGGCCCTGAGCCAGGTGCTCTGCTGACTGATGGGCCCTCTTCCCAGACCCTGCATGAGATTAAGGGCATTGATCAAGTTGTAGCCACCATTGATCACCCCTCCTCAGGTTTCTTATCTGAAGTACTTTAGACTCTGGACCACTCATAGGGCTATCCAATACCAAAGAGAGAATGCAGAGAATAGTGGTCATCACTGACCCCAGTCCCCAACGAGTAACATGTTTTCCCCTATTAAAGGCAGTTAATGGTTCCCTAGTGGATTCAAGGTCATCTAAATTCAAATTTGACCTGATACATTTACTAGCTACATGACCCTGGACAAGTCACTTATCCTTGTTTGACTCAATTTCATCAGTTGTAAAATGTAGGTGTATTATAATAATAAGACCTACAATTGTGAAGATTAAATCAATTATTTGAGAAGGGCTTAGCACAGCATCTGCTTAATAAATGCCTATTCCCTTTGCTTCTATTAGAATATAAGCTCCTTGAGTATAGAGACAGTCTTACTTTTGTGTCTAGATCCTCAAAACTCAGGATGGTGCTTAGAACATAGTAGGCACATCATAAGAGCTTTTCATTAGTTCATTCATTCATTCATTCATCTATGTACCTGAGCAGAGATCACCCATACAACAACACTGATCAGTATTCAGTCAGTTTTTCATTGGAGAATTCTTGTGAGGGGGAACTCATCACTTCCCAAATCGACCCATTCTACAGCTGGACAAGTCTAGCCAATCATTAGAAATTATTTTCCCAGTCTACTTCGTGGCACTGTTCACCTATTGTTCTCTCTGGGGCCAAGTGAAACAAACCTGATCTCCATTCATAATATAGCCTTTCAATATTTGGAGACCTCTAAAATGCATGTCACTGCCTCATCCCACAACCAGATCATTCCTTCCACCAATCCTTGAGTTGAAGATATGGCATCCAGCCTTCTCTTCATACCAATCATCATCTATGAACTCTCTTCAGCTGTCAGCTTACTTATTAAGTTATGACAACCAGGATTAAGCACAATAGTTCAGGTATAGATTATTCAGGGCAAAGGACAATGGTCCTGTCACCTTCACTCTAGCATAATATTATTATTAATGTTGTCTAAAATCAAAATAATTTCCCTCTATCTTGTCAATTATTATTGGACTTGCAGTGTGCTGAGCACCCCCCCAATCTTTTTCATGTGAACTGTTGTATAGCATCCATCCTTCACACACACACACACACACACACACACACACACACACCCCAGTTCTGTATTTGTGCAGTTCATTTTTTCACCCAAAGGAAAGTCTCGGGATCTAGAGAGTCAGACAGGTCAGCAAAGTTATATAACACCCATGGGAGTTATCCCCCATATTTTGAAGGAAAGGCTACCCCAGGGTCAAGGTACTCTTTGGTCCAAACTCCTAAAAGTATTGCTCACAAGTCCCCATCAATATGTTTGCCTTCTCTCATGAGCCAAGGGACATAATTAGTTCAAAACTAAGGCATTTACTGAAATGATATCATAAAAAATTAGCAATAAAACACGCTTCCCATAAACCTCGGGAACCATCTCCCATAAATAAACCCAGCAGGTCAGGAAGACACACAGAGAAATAAAAGGTAGACAGACACATATTTAGGGAATGCCTATAGCCGTGGCTTACTGGGGGCAGGGGGAAGGATGCACACATAGCAAACACATGGTCAGGGCATGAACAAGGACAATGGGCTGTTAGGGTTGCTTTCCCATTGAATAAGATTTTGTTGCTTCTTATCTCTGATGTCCAAAGGAGCTACTTGGCCTTTGGGAAGGCTCTATAGCAAGGGATACAGGAGATTCTAATAAAGGAACATAATAGGAGGAAGGGGTATGTTTAGATCAGTCATCTTCAAGAAGGACTAGCCCTGGAGAAGTACAATTATTATATTTAGTTTTATTAGATGTATTCATTCAGCCAATATCTAATAAGCTTCCAGTTGCTTCACCCCTTGTGAAACACGTCTAGGGAGACAGAAGAAAATAACACCCCAGATGTTGAAGAGCTCACAGATTTATTTCATTTGTTCAATTTTGAGACCAGGTCCCCTGTCTCACTCAGGTTAACAGTGATGCTACTACTAATGGACATGGAAGCTCTAACTAGCTCCAATCCTTCTGACCTGGCCAGTTCATCCCACTTTTAACAGCCCAGTGGTTTCCTGTTCCAGGGAGCTTGCCATACTGGTGCCAGATTTCGTAAGGACACGCGATCTGATCAGAACCTCTCATCCCCACCCCAGCAGTGGGGACCATGGAGTATGACCCAGCACCACAGACTTCTTAAGGAGGCAAAACTAAACCCTAGAAACAAAATTAAATCATACTATGAGACATTTTTAAAAGAAGCCATAAGACAGTTTAAGATTAAGTGCTAATTGTATAGGGGTTCAGAGAAAACATCACTGTAGGCTAAGGGAGGTTCTTCTCAAAACTCCAAATAAATGAATTTGATATGAATAATCAGGAAAAATTCATGGTTTATCAAATGAATGGAAAGAAATAAGCAATCATTAGTGACCATGGTTTCACTAAGAATAAATCAGCAAGGGTCTCATGACAGAAAATCCAAGGAGGTCTATGGACTCTCCCCATAAATAAATGAAGATGACATTGTATTTTCCATTTGCCTCCTTGCATGGAAAGCTCTTTGGAGTCTCTAACTTCTTTCATGTCTCAGTCCAAGGGCCACCTCTTATAAAGGCTCTCCTGGTGCTTCTATTTTTGTTGACTTCCCCTGAGATTGCTTTAAATATATTTTATATTTATTTATTTATATATTTATTACATAAGACCAGAGGATCACAGATTTAGGGGGAAAGGGGATCTTATGATTGTTTCCCCTAGAGAAAATGTAAGTTTTCTAAGGGCAGGAATAATTTCAGTTTTATTTTTGTATCCTAGGTGCCTGATTCAACCTCAGGGCTTAAGAAATATTTGTTCCATTGAATTGTGAAATTGCAGCAATTGTGATATGCAAAAAGACCCCAATGGCACAATAATTAATGTTCAGCTGATGCAAAATGGGAAGCATTAATAGCTCTTGCAATGGATAGCAAAAATTTGAATTCTCAAAAGATTTCAACATGCTAAAACAAAGGCCCTAGTCAATACTCCAATATTCCTAGGGTCTGTATTTCACCAGTGTCAAGCTCCTTCTACATCATTCTACAACTTGTAGATAATCTTTGAGTGATTTTGCGGCTTAAAAAAAGTCAGTGTCCTGGGATAAGCCTGGTAACAAACCTCTCTGAATGGACCAGACGTAGTCCTTTAATAGACATATACTCCCTCCCCAGATCCATGTTTAGACCTTTCAGCCTTGGTAGGATTTGCCTGGGTTCAGCTGCAGTAGATCAGGGTCAGTCCATTCCATGATAGACATTAGAATAGAACTTTAGTGAAGGCCAAAACAAAATTCAATAGATAAATATAAAGTCCTACCATCTGGTTCAAAGAATAAGTGTAGAAACATCTGTTTGGAGCAATGTGGGTTGGTTGGTTCTTGTCCTTTGTTATCAAAGAATGACATCATTAGTTTGAGACAGATTACAGTGTGTCCGACCATGGCTAATAAGACCAATATGAGCTTGGGATGCTCCACCACAGGTTGAACACAAATGGTCCATGTGAACCCCTGGGTTGGGTGCTCTAAACTTATGCATGTAGCAGATAAAACTTAGTGTGAAATAAGTTTAGGTCAAGGAGCCGGCAGATAAATCTAATTTCCCTTCAATGGTTTTGGCATCTCACTGGGATGAGAGCATACTCTTTGACAAAGATTGTAACCCAGATCTTCCCAACTTGGTCCCTTTCTACCTTTATAGACTTCTTCCATTGCCCCTCCCTCCTCTAGCATCAAGCTTTGCTGTTCACATGAGAGACACTCTCTCTCCAGACTCTGTGCCCCATTCCAAGATTACTCTCCTGACTCTTTTTGGGACTCCTAACTCTCCTGGCTCCCTTCAAAAGTTAACTCCAATCCTACCTTCTCCGAGAGACATTCTTCTCTCCTTCCCCAAGTACCTTCCTTCTGATGTCTTCCATATATATATATATATATATATATATATATATATATATATATACCATATATCTTATGTGTGCACAACTATTGTACACTCCTTAAGGGCAGGGACTGTGCTTTTGCCTTTCACTGAATCCCCAGAGCTTTCTGACACAAGAAAGAACTTTATAAATATTTAGTGACTAATGAGCTTCTAATCCTCAGTGACCTTTGTACATATCCTCCCATAAATCTTCCAAAGGAAGTCCTTCTAAGATGATGGGAATCTTCCCTCAGGAGATAGACCAGGTGTCTATTCCTTACCTCTTACATGCTTACGTCACGTTGAGTTCATCTCTTGTTTCTTCTCTGCTCACGCCTGTCTCTGGATGCTCCATCCTTTCTCCTACACAATTATGAGTCTATGTTGCAGCCTTCCCTCACCAATTATGGGCCTTGTCAGGGCTTTTGGGGAGCTTTTAATTATTTGAAGTCTGGTTTTCCAGGCACTGTGGAATATAGTATCACCAAAGAACAGTAATGTGAAAGAAACGGACCTTTGTTTCAAGATATCAAAGGCAGTGATGAAACACATTGCCCAATTTCCAAAGGCAAACCAGCCTACTACCCTCCTCCTCCTGTTCAATTCTGAACCCAATCATAGGACCATGAATTTAGCTCCAGAAGAGTCTTGAGAAGGTCATGGAGTCCATCCCTTTCATTTCACAGATGGGAATACAAAGGAGCAGAGAGGAAGAGTGACTTACTCTAACTAACATAGCCTTCAAGTAGCAGAACTGAGATTAGAGGTCCAGTTCCTCTGACCCCAAACACTATCCTATTTCTGCTGCCCCACCCTGCCTCCTCACATTCATTTTTAAGGCTTTTTGGAAGGCAATGGGTTTAAGTGGCTTGCCCAAGGCCACATAGCTAGGTAATTATTAAGTGTCTGAGACCAGATTTGAACCCAGGTACTCCTGACTCCAGGGCCAGTGCTTTATCCACTGCTCCACCTAGCCACCCTTCACATTCTTTTGTTTTTGAAAGATTTTTATTTATTTTTGAATCTTACAATTTTTCCCCTAATCTTACTTCCTGCTTCCCTCCCCCCCACCCCTGCCAGAAGGCAGTCTGTTAGTCTTTACATCGTTTCCATGGTATGCATTGATCTGAGTTGAATGTGATGAGAGAGAAATCATATCCTTAAGGAGGAAACATAAATTATGTGATATGGCAGAATTCTTTATTCACAATATACAGGATACATGAGCAAGCTCTCTCTCCAACTGAGGGAATCATAATCCAGACAAGGCTACTTGATTTTTCTTATATAGCTCATTAGAAAGACTTCTTTTGAGTCTTCATGGATCTCATTGAGAAGCTCTGCAATGTTCCCAAGCTTCACTCAATCAGCATCATCCCATCTGCAAACTGGAAACAATCTGGAGCACATCACCATTGACAAGGAATCTCTCTTCCATTCTGACTTGCACTGGGATTCTTCTGTGACGGCTGCAAATACAAACTTGGGCAAGCATGCATCTCCCTGTTTTTGATTTTGCTTGATATAAATAATCGATGGATCATTAAACAACATTTTCTCTGTTCCATCTCTCAAGAAATCTTGTCTGATTTAAACATGTGCATATGAAACACCTTGCTGGAGAAGAGCCTTTAAGAAGACATTTTTCTTGACCAAATCAAATGCTTTTTTTATAGTAAACAATCAATCAACACAGTGGGATCTTGTATTCTCTGCACCATTCAGTCAATTATAGGACTGCAAAGATGTGTTCTGCTGTAGAATAGCAATTGAGAAAGATAGGCTGTCTCTTTCCTTGTCATGCCTTCATCAAGGATGCCCTCAATTTTTGTGTATGTTATCCTCCCATAAATTACATGGAGGTGGAAGGAAAGACAAAAGCATTTTTTGATATATCAGACATGGTCCTAAGTCCTGGAATTGAATATACAAAATATTGACAGTCTCTGCCCTCAAGAAACTTACATTCCAATAGAGTTGAAATGTGAAAATAAGCATGTGGATCAGTAGTTATTGATTTTGTCTTGATGGAATCTTTTTTTTAAGCTAAACTGAGGTTAAAAAAATAAAGGGAAATGAATGATTCCCCCCCCCCAATCTTTTAATATCTTTTCATCTTTCAAGTATCTTAAAACTCAGTGCCCTAGGGGTCTGAAAATTGTGTCACTTATAGCACTTCTCAATGTTATTTAGTTGAATCTAGTATCTTTTCCCAACTTTTTTCCCTTTAGTGTCTAGTCTTTTGATGTTGTTTTGCCATTTTTCAGTTGTGTCTGATTCTTTGTGATCCCATTTAGAGTTTTCTTGGCAAAGATACTGGAGTAGTTTGCCATTTCTTTCTCCAGTTTATTTGGCAGTTGAGGACACTAAGGCAAACCAAATTAAGTGACTTGCCCAAGGTGACACAGTTAGTAAATATATGAGGCCACATTTGAAGTCAGGTCTTCCTGACTCTGGGCCTAGCACTCTATTCACTGCTTCTCCTCGCTGCCCAATGCCAGTTCTACTTCCTGATAAAAGTACATTAAGAACTGCATACAAATGTGGTGGCTTGTGTGGATAAAATTATTTCAGAAATCTTGATAGTATTTCCATTTTTGACTTGTTTGTGATTCTCCTGCCAATTTCATCATTAAATATTCTCAAAAAAAAAAAAAGATGTGTGTTAATTGGGTCTCTCAGTCTATAAATTTATTTCTCCCCTATTCTTTTTTTGAGATTACATGTTCATAATTCTCCATCATTATCATCTGAAATTTTACAATAGAGTTTATATTCTAACCAGGGATTCTTCACCCTTTTTGAGTTCTAAATCTCCTAGATAATCTGGGGAAGCCTATGGATTCTTCTTAGAATCAATTTTTAAAATATATAACATTAAAACACAGAGAATTAAAAAATCAATGGCATTAATATTATTATAGTCCATATATTATATTTCAAGGAACAACTTTTTAATTAAGTTCACAGACCCCAGGGGTTGAGATCCCTTGTTCTAAGTCAATGTCGTCCATTGCTGCCATATTTGTCAAC
Source organism: Macrotis lagotis (assembly GCF_037893015.1). NCBI lineage: Eukaryota > Metazoa > Chordata > Mammalia > Peramelemorphia > Peramelidae > Macrotis > Macrotis lagotis. Next base: position 32,469,739 of record NC_133661.1, on the reverse strand, counting down.
TTGGTAAAGAGAATGAATGTTTGCCAACAGAGGTGGCTTGTAGGCTTTTTGTCTCATGGTGATTGATTTATATTCCTTAATATTCTTTCAAATAGTGATAGTCTATATTGAAGATGGTTCTTTTCCCATTATTTAGAATGAAAAATTTATCTCTATAACTTAGGTTAGAGCTATTGCACCTGCATACAATAGCATCTCATTTTTAGTCTTCTAGTTTGACACTGATCTTGGTCTTGGCTTTAATAATGGTCTGACTGTAAAAAAGACAGCTGATTCGGAAATGGCTTCCGTTTCGGGAACCAATTACAATAGCAGAAAATCTAGACCACTGGGTGGTGTCATAGTGCATAGAGAACTGGACCTGGAGATCCAAGTTCAAATCCTGCTTCAGACATATTTCAACTCGATGACTCTGGTAAGTAACTTCACTTCTACATGCCTAGGGACAATAATAACATTTGATATCCAAGGTTATTCTGTTTGTAGAATACTGGGCAAATTTTAAAGTGCTCTAAAAATGCTTGTCATTATTATTAATTTCATTTTATTCTGATGCTACTAAAAATGTATCCAACCTCTCTTTTTGAAGAAAATATTCTTCATACTGGGTGCAAGTTTTCAATATGAGAGAAGTTTTGGCCTCTTTCCTTGTTTGGTCCTAAGCCATGTTTTCCATATTTCCCTACACCCACATTTGCACTCAACTCACTAAAAATTAAAATACATGAATGTAGCAGGCTTTCGGAGGCTGAGTTTGGAGAAGTCAAATTTCTACTCAGTCTATGTGAACGTCTCTGAAAGGCCTAGTCACAAAGCAGTGGTCAACCCAACCTAGAACAGAAGGAGAGAGATGATCCAGGTTCTAAATGAGGCAGAGAGGCAGCATAAGCCAGGCCGGTGGAAACTGGGAAACTTTTTGGTAGAGAGAGAATTTGGTGCCATTAGAAATGCATGTTCAGGATCACTGTCACTCTTTTTCTCTCTCTGTCTCTCACTGTCTCTCTGTCTCTTTCTGTCTCTGTCTTTCTGTCTCTGTTTCTGTATCTCTGTCTGTCTCTCACTGTCTCTGTCTCTGTTTCTCTGTCTCTGTCTCTGTCTCTGTCTCTCTCTCTCTCTCTCTCTCTCTCTCTCTCCCCCCCCTTCACACACCCATACACATACTTGCAGTCAAAATGGGAAGAAATCGCCAAGGTTGTCTAGTCCAATTTCTTTTTGAGTTTACAAAAGAGAAAACTGAGGTACAAAAAGCATTAAGAAATTCTCCAAGGGCCACACAGCTAGAAAATGTCTGAGGCTATTGGTCTTTTCTACTTGACCCGAATGTGGTGCCCCCTCTCCGCCATATTAATTTCCTATCTGGATGGGAATTGCCTCCGTCTCATTATTCCAGAGAAAATGAAGCGAGGAAAGTGAATGGAAAGCTAACAGCCCTGTCCATGAGAGTCTCAACTTTAGCCCAGTATCACCTGGGGATCAGACACTGGCACAACCCAGTCACACAATCAAACCGTGTGGACAGTGTCTAGGAACATGACCTAGAAATCTTGCTCTGTATTGACCGTTCCAAGAAGTAATTATCTGCAGGGTCAAAGGCTCAGTCAGGAGATGGTCTGGTGGTCCTAGGCTGGCCAGTGCTTACAGCAGTGGTGGAAAGGCCAAGGTAAGGACCCTGTATCCAAGGTATTGAACACAACCTTTTGGGGTCTTCCTAGGTGTCAGCTTCTTTCTCCATGTTTGAAAGTGCCTTGAGAACACATACCCTCAAGGATGTTGAAAACAGAAAGAAAGAATTCACATATGTTAAAATATTTACTGTGATACTTTCTGTAGTTCTTTAGTTGGAACCAAAGTAGGTGCCCACTGACTATGGAATGACATGGATGGAATGGAATATTACTGTGTTAGAAGAAACAATGACCATGAAGAATTCAGAAAAGCATGGGCAGACTTATGTGAACTAATGCTTAACAAAGTTTCGAGAACTGGGAAAAATAAATAGGCAATGAACATAACAATGTTAAAAAAAATTAAACCCTGAGCCCTAACATTATGATGACTAAATTTGGCCCCAAAGAAATTATAAAATTCAACTTTTTCCTTCTTTTGTAAAGATGAGACACCATGGGTGTGGCCCATTTAATACTGTCAGAGTGAATTCCCTTTCCCCCCCCTTTTTTTTGTTTTAATTTCTTTCTATAGAGTCTAGCTCTCTGAGTAGGGTTGGAGGAGGAATATATTGGGAAATCAAGGTGATGAGAAAAAAATATCAATCATTCTTTGTTTTAAAAGAGAAAGTTCTTGATATCTCTTTAAGACATCCTCTTTCTCAGGGTTTCAGAAGAGGCAGTGTGGTGCAGTGGATCTCAGAGCACAGAATCTTGAGGCACAGCCTCAGGGCAGAGTCCTTCTTTTCACTGTGTGACCTTCTTGTGTCCTTGAACAAGTCATTTCAACATCTCTAACTCTCAGTTTATTCACCTATAAATGAAGGGATTTGGACTTGATCTTTAAAAGCCTCCTTCCCATTCTAGCTCAGAGGTCATTTATCAAGTCTATTAGAGAAAAGGCCCTTGGCTGACTCTGTTCTCCTACTATATGGTTCGCTGTCATTTGTCATTGCTGATCACTAGTGCCTAGCACCTAGCACCTAGCATACAGTTTAATGAGTGTTTATTGGATTTCACTGAAAAACAACTGAAGAATTGGAATACAAAAAGCAGAGTCCTCCACCCAGGCCTCTTCCTCTGGGTCTTAGGAGAGAAAACATGCTGAGCACCGGCCCACCCAGGCCAGGGCTAGCCATCCAAGTCTGGGCCACTGCTCAGCACATCCCACTCTCCTGTCTTGGACTCCTCGGGCCCAGAGAGATTGAGATAGACGAGGCCATTCACCAGGCAGGAGTTGAAATGACTCAGAGAATGGAGCTGTCGCCCAGCAAGAAAAGATGAAGAGACTAGCCTGTCTAAGCAGAGCTGAGCCAAAAGGAGAAAAAAAATAATAATCGAGCTCTGGTGGAGGGAGAACTAAAGTGAGGAGAGAAAAAATTATCTGGGCTTAGTCAAGGAATGGCAGAAGATCAAAGAACCTTCAGACTTATTTGGGAGACTCGATCCCCCTCACTATGGAACTGAAGGGGCTAATAATGGACTCAATCCCATATTGACCAATATGGAAGCCTTAACCTTGCTCCATTTGCCAATACAAGCAAGTTCACCCCTCTTTATGAGGAACTTTGTGCACCCCTCTCCCCTTCCCAAGAGTTTGCCTTATTTAGGCCAAACGTAGTGTGGGCTCGCCATTGGTTCAGTCCATCCTAGCTCAGAATTCAAACTCCCCCAGTCCCAACCTCCCAGGATCTAGGATTCTAGGTATGTACTACCACACCTTACCATTAGAACTATTTGAAATTGGGAAGAACTTTGGAGATGATCAGATCCAACATATTTTTAAAAACTCATCAACGTCTTTAGTTTTGTACCGGTCATTTCTACATGAGCCTTCCATTGGAGCAAAGAGAAGAAAAAAATCAAGCAATGCCAATCACATCAACCAAATCTGGCAGAGCACGCTCCACTCCACCCCCTCTATTGCCAACATTTTCACATCCCTTCTAGGAGACAAAGCTCGGTCATGACTAGTACTTTTGAGTTTTATTTTATTCTTGGATTCGGCAAGTCTCTCACCATCCCCTAGTCTCAGTTCCTCAGCTATTAAATGAGGCAAATGGACCAGATCAGGAATCCTTAACTGGGATTCACAAGTCCTTGAACTTGGGAAAGACTACATCTTAGTTTCAATATAATAGGCTTCTCTATAATCCTGTGCTGTGATTTATGCATTTGACACCATGGTTCTAAGAAAGATGGCCCTTTTATCAGCTCCATCCATAAGACACAATTAAGCCAAGAACCCCTGGACCAGATCAAATCTAAGGTTACTTGAAATCTCACTCTATGATCTTATGATCTTGAAAATACATATTCCAAATGCTAAAAAAGACATCATACTTTCACTTCATTTGGCAGACAAAACAACTCCTGATCACAATCTTTACATCACTGGTCTCTTTTAGAATATGGATCTTTTTTATTCATTCTCTTTACATTGTCATTGTGTATATTGTTTTCCTGGTTCTATCATTTCTGCAGATGGTTCTAAGATCTCCATATTATATCTCTATATTAGACTCTTGCATCCTTCAATAGCCATGTTCCCTTGAACATCTCAAGTAGATATACCATAGATGTCCCAGACTCAACAAGACCAAAATGGAGGTCATTACTTGGCCCCCACCAACCTTCCCATCTTCTCTGCTTCTGAGAAGGGTATCACCATCCTCCTAATCATCAAGGCTCTCAACCTCACTGTCTTCATTGATTCCTCACTCCTTTACCCCACACATCAATTGCCAAAATCTTATTTCTATCTTCACAACCCCTCCATTATCCAGTCCTTTCTCACGGTTCACATGACCACCATAGTAGCAGCATTCTCATAAGCACACAGATGTATTCATATGAGGAAAGGACCACATGTAAATATATGTGTGGAGAGATATACACACATTTTCGCACATGTGAATCTGCTGAACATACTTAGGCAAGTCAGTAAGACTGTGTCATTTACCCAAATGACTTTTGACTGAATGCCTCCCTCTCTCTCTTCTTCCCTGGGGATCTGATTTCAAGCTTCAGTTGTGTTTCCTTCCTCCTCCTAATATTCAGGCAAATCTTACCACCTGTGCCCCATCCTATCCATCATGCTGCCCCCCCTCCTGCTGCTCTGTCCTCTTTCTATCCATGTTGGGAGATAGCCCAGTACAGTGGAGAGAGTCCTTAGTCCCAAGAAAAACTGAGATAATGTCTCAGTTCCATCTATCCACCCATACCATTCATCCATCCAACCACCCACCACACCAAGGCCAGCCATTGAACTGAGAACAAATTACTGAGCTTTTCAAGACTCAGTTTCCTGTTCTCTAATTGGAGGATAATTATATCTACACCTCTTCCTTATCTCACAGGATTGTCATCATGAGAAAAGTACTTTACAGATGGTAAAACACTATAGAAATGAGTTATTTTTAGCAGAGAATGTTAGAGTTGAATGAGACTTTTAAAAAGCATTTAGCCCAACTCCCTTATTTTGCAGAGAAAATTGAGACCCAGAAAGGGAGATTTATTTGCCCAGGTTCACAGAGGAAGGTAGTAGCAGTTCTTGGATTTGAATCCGGGTCTTCTCAGCTCCCACTCCACCATGCCACATTGTCACACACAGGCAATGTAGACTACAATTGGATAGTCCAGTGAATGTTATGATGGAACTGAAGACAGAAAGACCTGAATTTAAATCTAGCCTCAGACAATTAATAGCTGGGTGACCCTGGGAAAATCATTTAGTCTCTGCCTTGGTTTCCTCAGCTATAACATGGGTAAAATAATAACACCTACCACTCAGGGTTGTTGTGAGTTTGCAAATAATTATAAAGGGACTTGCAAAACTTAAAGCACAAAAAAAGTCAGTGATTATAGAAATTTATCATTATTCATTTTTGTTTGCATGTTTGCTTATTTTGACCAGATCTATATTTTCATCAGTGTGAGAAATTCTACAAATGCAGTGTGATAACTCTCTGCAACTAACTTAAAGGCCCTCAGGAGTTCACTGACCTGAGTATCCTGGCTTCCATTTCTAATTAGCATATGTCACAGGGAGGACCGGAATCCAGGTATTTCTGCCTAAATCACTATCGTCTATCCTCTGGGCCATGATGCCTTTTGTTTGTAAATCATATAATAAGATATATCATATCACATTATAATACCATATGATATTAACCATATATATGTCATTATATTACATTATATTTTATCATATCTACCTTATATTTATCATTCCTATCATCATCGTCGTCATCATCACTTTGACATTATTACCATGTTAACATGGACAGTCACTTACTTCTCAGTGACCCAGCTAACTCTCTTGGGATTCTATATGTTGCAGAGATGATGCTAGTTTTTGTTTGGTTTTTGGTTTTTTTCAAGGCAATGGGGTTAAGTGACTTGCCCAAGGTCACCCAACTAGGTAATTTTTAAGTATCTAAGGTCAGATTTGAACTCAGGTCCTCCTGACTCCAGGGCCAGTGCTCTATCCACTGTGCCACCTAGCCGCCCCAAGATGATGCTAGTTGACAATGATAGTGGGAGTTTGCTATGTCAATGGAATCCTCAGACCTAGTCCTATCCTCATCTTCCTCAGTATTTATTAAAGTCCCTACTCAGAGACAAATCCTGAATAAAGAAAGACAAGATGGACAGTTCCTGCCCTCAAGACCCTTACGTTCTTTCAGAAGAGACAGCATGTCATAAGTAAATATATGCAGGCCACTGGACCAAATGAATATAAAACAACTTTAATAAAATAATTTTGCTGTTGTTGCTCAGTGGGCATTTCATGGCCATATTTGGGCTTTTCTTGGCAAAGATAGTGGAGTGGTTTGCCATTTCCTTTTCCAAATCATTTGACAAATGAAGAAACTAAGGCAAACTGGGTTAAGTGACTTGCACAGGGACACACAACTAGTAAATGTCTGAGCAGATTTGAATTCAGGTCTTCCTGAAGCTAGGTTCATTGAACTACCTAGCTGCTCCATTTCTCTCCTTTCCTTTCCCAGAGTCATAACTAGGAATTCTGATGCCTGGGGCCAATCTAGTAATGAGGGACTTGTCTCAGGTATGACATGGTTGAGTTAGCCAAATGAAATAGGTCATGGGAATTCAGGAAGCTGAAGGTCCGAATGCTTGAATGGGATGAGAGTGGAGACCATAAGGGAGGTACTAAAGGTATCACAGAGGAAGGACAGAGAAGTGGCGGAGGGCCTTTGGAGACTGGGGAGGATGGAATGAACCTTACAGGGGCTTGTTCAGGAATGACAGCAAAGGATGGTGGCAGGGAAGGGCAGGTAAACATCCCTGAACATCAGAGGCCAGCAGAGAAGGTACAGACATCCCTGGAAGAAAGCCAAGGGATGTGGTGGGTCTTCAGGAGAAAGCCAGGCTTCAAGAGACAGAATGAATGTAACAACTAGAAGTCTAGAATAAAGGATAATTGGTTAATAATTGAGAAGAAAGGGTTCCAGAGAGCATCATGGGAAAGGAAGGAAGAGGAGAGAGGCTAAGGCAAGGAGTGTGGTTTGAATTGAATATGATGGAGCATGAGTAGGGGAAACAGAAAAAAGAATTTCAAAGAAGGGAGGGGGAGACTCGGCAGAGGAAAATGGGAGAGGCTGACAATAGAATCAAAGGGGTGACCTCTTCCCTTCCCCTCCCCACCTATCTGCTCCCCGGCTATTTTTTTCTTCCCAACCTACACAAGGGCTGCCAAGACTTACAGCAAACCAGAAGGTGAAGAGTTGTCTGAACTAAAGAAGGGAAAAACTGGCAGTCCCATACCCCTCGCCCAGGTTAATGCCCAGGTCAAAACCCCAACTGCCCAATCTGGCTAGTACAGTTTATAACTTTTCTAAAGCCTCAAATCTATGCTACTTGGTACTCGCCAGGCCTTTTTTTCTTTCTCTCTTTCTAAGGAAGGCACAGCTGAGGCCTCTCTTTCCACTGAGTCCTCTCTTTCCACTGAGTCCTCAGTCTTCCCTAGGAGCTGTCAGTCAGCCAAACTCAGGACAGCAGCCAGGAGAAGGTCCCTGGGGAGGGACTAGACAGAGAAATCAAAGCCACATTGTTCCCTGGCTGCTCATCAAATCCTGGCAGGACCAGCTATGCGGTCTCATTTCAATGAATTTGCATGAAATGTTTTTCATCCTCAAAGTGTCCCCAACACACACACATCACACACACATATCATACATGCACACATGCACACACATGCACGCACACACACATGCACCCTTTCATCACAGAGCTTGAACCAGCCCTGGTGATATCATCCTTCTGCTCTGAGCTATCGTAGCAGCCTTGACTCTCCAGTCTGAGCTAGTGAGGACATCAAAGAGGGTAGATTCTGTCCACTGTGACCCCTGAAAAGCAGTTTTTTAACTGGAAAAGGTCACAGGAGCATATTTGTTGAATGAAACTGGTATTTACTGAGCCCCTGCTATCTGTTCCCACTTGCCCCTGGGGCTCACAGTCTGGTAGGGAGACAAGATACACAGAATGGATTTAGGTTCAGCAGCTTTGGGTTTGAATCCAGATTCTACTATTAAGAACTTACTCTGACCTTGGGCGACTCATTTATCCTCCTAGACTCAGCTACATGAATCAAGGAAGGAAGGCATCTTCGGGGTCCAAATTCAATAATCCCCTGACCTGAAATATTGACCAATACAAAAAATATCCAGGTGAATGAAATCAAGTGGAGGGAAAGCAGTAAATGCCAAGACACTTTGCTAAGAATCATCATCCCAAATGTAAGGACAAAATGAACCTTAGATCTAGTCCAAACCCCTCATTTTAGAGATGAGGAAACTGAGGCTCAAGATGCCTGACTAGTGTTGGAGGAAGGATCCAACCATCAGGCTTTTATCCCTATTTTGATGGCCCCTGTGCCATCAGAGCAGTCAGGGAAGCTCTGAAGCTTGAGTAGGGCCCAGAAGGCTGCCAATGGACCAACAAGATGAAAGTTATCTCCAGCATTGCTGACCAACATGGAGACCACCCTGGTCAGAAGCAGAAGGGAGAAGGTGGGGCTAGATGTTCAAGGATCAACATTCCCTCATGCTTGGCTCTGACAGGTAAAACCCTGAAAATTGATATCTCTTTGCCGTATCTTGATATCATAGATTAAGGCATGGAAGGGACTTGAGAAGTCACCGTACCTGATCCCCTCATTTTACCAGGCTCTGAAAGGGCCTTCCCAAGGTCTAATCGGTTCTAAATGTTAGAGTTAGGACTCAAACTCAGCACACTTGACCCTAAATCCATCTCCATTCTGTCATCCTGGGTAAGATAGGTGTGTCTATGTGTAGACATACATGTGTGCATATTGTCTTCCTCAATAGAATGGGAGCTCCCTGAGAGTAGGGATTGTTTCAAGTTTAGCTCTGGCACCAAAATCCCAGGCTAACCTCCTAGTTTGAGACATGTGTGTGTGTGTGTGTGTGTGTGTGTGTGTGAATGCATGCATATATGCACAATGTATGTATATGCACACAGAAACATAGATATCTATCTTTACATGTTGTCTTTCTTGATAGAACCCCTGCTGGATATAATTGCTGGTTCCTTTGATTGATCTCCTAGTACCTTGGGTTTCTCCTTTTCATTTCTCATTATCATTTTTAGGGTTTTTTTTTTGCAAGGCAACCATGTTAAGTGGCTTGCCCAAGGTCACACAGCTAGGTCATTATTAAGTGTCTGAGCCAGATTTGAAATCAGGTGCTCCTGCCTCCAGGGCCGGTGCTCTATCCACTGTGCCACCTAGCTGCCCCTCATTTCTCATTCTTAATATAAGGCAAGGGAAAGAAAGAGAATAGGAATAAGCATTTTTCTAGTAGCAACCATGTGCCTGTCACTGTTCCAAGTGCTTTTTACAAATATTATCATATTTGATCCTCAAAACAACCATGGTGATATTATTATTCTCATTTTACAGGTGGAGAATCTGAGATCAATAAGGTTAAGTGACATCCAAAGTCATAGTTAGTAAGTGTCTGAGGTCACATTTGAACTCAGGTCTTCCTGGTTCTGAGAATGCAATGCCCATGTCTTGCCTCCTCTATCGGGCTTCACAATGGCTAAGGTTAAGTTTTATTCATTGTTGTACTCAGTAAAATGCCTCAGAAAGGCTAACTACCTAATAGATATTTGTCAGGTGAATAAATTGTATTCCTCTCTCTTATTAGTATCAAAAGTCTGCCTATCAAAAGTTTACCTACAGTTCCACATCCTCCATGAAGCCCTCCCTTGATTTCCCCAGAAATCATTTCTCCCTCTAAGAAATTCTCATAAAACTGGGTATGTGTTCCTGTTTTTTTAATCACTACTTTCCTAGGATCATGGTTATTTTGTGACCCTGTCTTTCAAGGCATTTCACTATGATTTTCTTCCTCCTGGATCCTTTGGACCATCTTGCCAAGTCCAGGGTTCTTGGACCTTGACAAATGCTGCTCTAAATTTCTATTTTGCTGAGTACCACAGACTTAAGGTCTAATGCTGCCAAGGCCCCATCTCCTTGAATAGAGAAATCAGACCTTTGGGAGGTATGGGGTGAAAGGACTGAATTCATCTGCACAATCATCACTGATTTTTCAAATGTGGATGTGCCTAGAGAGTTCTGAAACCAATTAAAGACCTTCCCTGCCTGGAGGTATTTGCTAACAATGTACTACACACACAGCCCTGACATGGATGAACATAGACACATTTAAAAGAATCCAATAAAAATGACAGCTCAACCCCATTAAACCATAGAGGAACAACCTCTATTTGCCTCTAGGGATTTCCAGATTCCATAGAGAAGAGTCCACAAGCTGCAAACATTCTGGGTCTCAGTTTCCTCATCTATAAAGTGAGGGGATCTGACTAAATGTTCTCTAAGGTCCCTTTCAGTTCAGACCTAAGTGTCTTAGACCTAAGAATTTTTCAAGATGTGACATTCAACATCCTCAGGACTCAAAATCCATCTCAGACCTGAACTTATAAGGTCTAAGATTCCTCTGATCTCAGGTGCTGTGAAAGGTCAGTCTTATATCAAAAAGATTAAAGAATCTAGCCCAAGAATCTAGGTTCAAATCTCTATTGTTCAGCTTATCAAGTTCGAGAAGCCTTCAACAGATCATTAGGCCTCTTTGGAACTAGATTTGTTCCTCTGAATAATTAGGGACTAGGAGGTGCGGCTAGGTGGTGCAGTGGATAAAGCACAGGCCCTGGAGTCAGGAGTACCTGGGTTCAAATCCAACCTCAGATACTTCATAATTACCTAGCTGTGTGACCTTGGGCAAGCCACTTAACCCCATTTGCCTTGCAAAAACCTAAAAATAAAATGATTAAGGACCAGGAAATGGAATGTGGTTATCATGACCAAGAAGCTCAGCCCTGGAGAAGATGAGTTTTTCCCTTCCTGCTTTGCAGAGGTAGGGGACCATGGGTGTATGATGGAGGTGGAATGTTAATTTATTTGGCTTTTCTCTTTTTTTCTTTGCTGCACTAGATAGTTTCTTAGGTGGGAGAGGAGGGAAGAATATATTTTTAAAATGAAATAAAAACAAAAGATGCCTATATAAATTTAAACTTAAACATTTTAATTTTAAAATAAACATTTATTGATCAATAAGACATAATCTTTTATAAATATACATTTATAACATGAATATATTATATGTATATAATATAAATATAATCATTTATATAATTATAAATTATGGAATAATATATGATATAAATAGAATTATAAAAATAAATATTTATAAGTATATTTCTAAATGTAAATAAATATTTATGAAATAAACATACATAAACATGAGAATTATTATTCATGTATACTTATATAAAAAGGGGGGCTGCTCTGGATAATCTTTGAGGTCCCTCCCAGTTCATAGTTTTACTATAAACATTCCAGATTCATGCTCTAAGATCACTCCCTACTCTGACAGTCCATAGTTTAGAGACTACATCTCTGATTGTCTTCTATGTCCTATCAATTCCAGCTTCAAGAAGAGATGCCAAATTCTGAGGAATGGTTTGAGATGAAGGTCTAACCTGCTAGACTAAGTTAATACATGAATTGAAAGGAACATAGCCCAGGTTCAGCAGCCCAACAAAAATTCCAGACAGACACTCACAAGAAATTCTCCCCATCTCCCCTCTCTTTCCTCCAACCAGTCAGATAAAAGAAACAGAATTTCCAAAGGAATTTAAATCAGGAGAGTTGGGAGGGTGGGATGGAGAGCTGAGCCTGGGCAGAGACTCAGCACCAGGAGGCTCCCATTCATCTGAGGCACCTTCTCTACCACTTAGTCATCTAGAACCTTCCTGCTCTCTCTGTACTCCCTTAGATCTGGTTCTTACAAAAGGAAGCTAGAGATCCACTAATCCAACCCCCACTCCAGTTTTACCAGTGAGGAAAGAGAGACTTTCCAAAAGGGTACCCAGCAAGTTAATGGTGAACATGGGATTTGAACCCATAGGCTGTACCATATATCAACACAGCTGAATGGATAGAGTTCAAGCTCCACTCTGATTCATGTCTATGTGATCCTGGGCAAGTTACTTAATGTCTGTTTGACTCAGTTTCCTCAACTGTAAAATGACAATAATCTTAGTCCCTTCCTGGCAGGATTGTTATGAAGACCAAATAAGAGTATGTATATGAAGTATCTAGCATTCTATGGATGCTTTATAAATGGTAGCAGCAGTAGTAGTAGTAGCAGTAGCAGCAGCAGAAGTAGTAGTAGTAGTAGCAGTAGCAGCAGCAGAAGTAGTAGTAGTAGCAGCAGCAGCAGAAGTAGTAGTAGTAGTAGTAGTAGTAGTAGCAGTAGCAGCAGCAGAAGTAGTAGTAGTAGCAGCAGCAGCAGAAGTAGTAGTAGTAGTAGTAGTAGTAGCAGCAGCAGCAGAAGTAGTAGTAGTAGTAGCAGTAGCAGCAGCAGAAGTAGTAGTAGTAGTAGCAGTAGCAGCAGCAGAAGTAGTAGTAGTAGTAGCAGTAGCAGCAGCAGAAGTAGTAGTAGTAGTAGCAGCAGCAGCAGAAGTAGTAGTAGTAGCAGCAGCAGCAGCAGAAGTAGTAGTAGTAGTAGTAGTAGTAGTAGTAGCAGCAGCAGCAGCAGAAGTAGTAGTAGTAGTAGTAGTAGTAGTAGTAGTAGTAGCAGTAGCAGCAGCAGCAGCAGAAGTAGCCATAGCAGTAATAGCAGTAACAGTACTAGTAGTGATAGTGGTAATAGTGGGGGTGGGGGTGGGGGAAGGGGTGGTGATAGTGTTAATAGTAATAAAGTAGAAAGAGAACTGGCCTTGGAGTCAGGCAGAATTGAATTTCATCTCTGATATTTACAGAGATATTAGATCAAACTCTCTGAAGTTCAATTTCCTCATCTACAAAAATGATAATAGTAAGACCTACCTTTAGTCATCTCCTTTATAGGGTTATTGTGAAGACCTAACGAGATTGCATGTTAATGTTACTTTTATTTTCTAGGAAATTCACTGTTCACAGCTCTTAGAATCACACAAAATGTTAGCACTGCATAGAATCCTAGAGGCCAGCTAATTTAACTCCTCATTGCATGAACTGATACTGAGTGAGATGAACAGAACCAGAAGAACCTTGTACACCCTAATAGCAACATGGGGGTGATGACCAACCTTGATGGACTTGCTCATTCCATCAGTGCAACAACCAGGCACAATTTTGGGCTATCTGTGATGGAGAATATCATCTGTATCCTGAGAAAGAAAGAATTGTGGAGTTTGAACAAAGACCAAAGACTATTACCTTTAATTAAAAAAAAAACATTATCTTATTATGTAATTTTGCTATCTTTTATACTTTATTTTTTTTTCCCTTAAGGATATGATATCTCTCTCATCACATTCAACTTAGATCAATACATACTATGGGAATGATGTAAAGACTAACAAACTACCTTATGTGGGGGGTGGGGGGAGGGAAGCAAGATTGGGGAAAAATTGTAAAACTCAAAAAAAAACCTTTCTAAAATTAAAAAAAATGAATTGGAGAAACAGAGGCTCAAAGAAGACACTCACACAGTTCTTGTGACACATTATATAATGGCAATTTAACTGCTTGGCAGACTGTCAGGTCTTCAAATTCCCTGGCAAGGGGACTTTGCATTATCCCATCTCTTTCTTATCTCTAATGTATGTCCTTCATTCTCAAAGCAGATCAGGTGATGCCATTTCAAGCACACCAGATATGAATCAAGATGAATGGATGGGAGGCAATAAGGGTTAAGGGACTTGTCCAAGGTCACACAGCTAGTTGGAGTCAAGTGTCTGAAGTTGGATTTGAACTCCTGTCCTCCTGACTCCAAGGTCACTGTTTTATCCAATGCACCACCTAGCTGCCCTTTCTTATCTCTGCATTTTCTCTAGTCATCCCCAATAGGTGGAGATGATGGAATAGCTTTGACAGGTAATCAAGGTCTATTGTCCTACCTGCATGATCAGGGGAGACAATCTCTCCAGGTGCTGCCCATATAACATTTTGTCCTGGCCAATTCGTGATGGAACCAAAACCCACCTGCCTCAACTCAAGAAGCAATTATTTTCCTAGGATTTTGAATGCAAGTTTCTCTACCAGCCTTGTACCAACTTATCCCATAGACCTTTGCTCTTCAGTGAATAAATATTTAATATCAGTTCCTCTCTTCTCATAATGCCCCAAATTGGAAAAGAATTTAGAGGCACCATGGCAAGAGCCCCAAATCTTATTAGATCTGATTTCAGATCAAGGCATCTATACTGTATTTGTATGACCTTAGGAAATCTTTATACCTCTTCAGGCTTCTCTTTCCTAATATTTGAAATTAGATGGATAGTTTAAATGATCTCTTGGCTGCTCCTAACCTAAATCCTGGCCATAAAAGACCAGGACTCAGAGTTTGTTGACCACAGAGACTGTTGGGTCACAAGATTTAAGACTAAAAAGGTGACATCTAGCAACACCTCCCTCATTTTCCAGATGAAAGTCCCCTGGGATGTCTCTTGCCCAAGGACACATGACTGGTATGTATCAAGCAAGATTCAATCCAAGGATATTTGATTTCATATCCATTATTCTCTCTAGCATGCCTTGGGAACTGATCCAAGGAAACTTACCCTTGGTCTAGGGCTCCCTCCTATATTATATTTCAAGGGAGGTAACAAGGCTCAGCAAAAAGAGCATTTGAAATCAAAAGATATGGAGCAACAAAAGAGAACCGTAGCCCTGCCCTTCCCAACTCTGGACACTATTGTTGTTCAGTTATTTCAAGCATGTCTGACTTTTCCTGACCCCCATTTGGGCTTTTCTTGGCAGAGACACTGGAGTAATTTGCCATTTTCTTCTCCAGCTTATTTTACAGTTCAGGGATCTGAGGCAAGCAAGGTGAAGTGACTTGCCTAGGGTCACACAGTTAGTGTACGAGACCAGATTTGAACTCAGGAAGATGAGTCTTGCTCCAGGCTCAGCACTCTATCCACTGTACCACCTAGCTTTCCCTCAGGTGCTATAATTCTTGTGCTAGAGGCTCACGTAGGGATACTTTGGGGGATTCTCAGATCTCTAATACATTGACCCCTCCCAAGAAATCTGCCATTTTCTCTGTGTAAGACACTAGTTAGTGTTTAGTCATCAGCTCCCCTTGCAAGCACAAGGTTCACAAAGAAGAAGAGAGGGAGATGTTGTTGGTTGTAAAGAAAACAAAACTCTTACCAGAGCTTAAGAAACCTGTCAACCCTCTCTCTACAGGTAGTCATGATGTATTCATTACTTATAGTCATCTCCTCCTTGGAGGAGACACCTTCATACTCAGAGCAAAATGCTCTGAGTATGTTCTCCATAGCTCCCAGTAGAGAGCATCATCCTCCTGGGACAGAAGCTTCATCAATGTTCTCTGGTCCATTACTACTCACACCAACCTAGACAACTACCAAGCCCCTCTCTGGAGGGAAGGTTTCAGTAGGTCTCTGGTCTCCAAAAAATGTGCTCAGCAGGCAGATACATTATCTTTTACCAAGTTGTTACCACTGACTCTGGCTTGGGTCATTCATAGCATGATTGTGACCTCTTTTCTCAAACTCCCAGACTATGGGTTCCCTTCAGTTTCTACCCCATTCACATTCCACAGGATCACAGAGTTTAGGGATGAGATCATCCAATCCAACCTAAACCTAAATATGTTATGAATAAGACTTGAAGGCAATGGGACCACTGCTCTCCTAGCTCTGGGCTCTACATTATTCTTAATACAGGCTAAGATTGCTTCTGCAGTATTGGCTGCCATAAGCCTACATTTCTAGAAGCTCAATTTTTTTTCCAATTGTCCCTCAACTCCAAGAGATTAAGTGATTTGCCAACGCTCACCCAGGTGGTAAGTATCAGAAGTGGGATTTAAGCCTAGGCTATCTGACTTCAGATCGGATGTTCTTTCTGCCTCCTCTCCTCAGTTTCATTGCTGCTGATGCTGTAAGTTGATCCCCTAGCCTAGCATCCACACCTATTTTTCTTTGACATGTCTGACCTGTCTTGAGTCTAAACAAGGATATTTATTTAAAAGGGAAAAGGAATACATAAATTCAGGTGTATTGTGGCAAGGACAAGTAATCCAGAGAGCCAAAAAAAATTATTAAGCATACGCTGAACCAGTCTTAATGGACTAAGCTCTTCCCTAGCTTCCCCAGTTGGACCCCAAAATGTTGAGTTTACTCTGTAGTACCCCTAGTCCTCAAATGAGAACATCCTTCCCCCTAAAAGACCCCCCTACACACACACACACACACACACACACACACACACTTATTTAAATATGTTGCCCTTTTCTTCATAACCATTATGTGATTCTCGAACAACTTAAAAGTTTCCAAAAGTGGAATGAGCTGCTTTGGTAGGGAATGACTTTCTCATCACTGAAGGCCTCCAAGACAAGGTTGCTCAGGAAATCTTAGAGACTCTGTATATGTTTCCAACTAAACTGAATCAAGTGACCTCAGTTTAAAAAAAAGGGGGAGGTAGATGGGCAGCTAGGTGGTGTAGTGGATAAAGCACCAGCCCTGGAGTCAGGAGTACCTGGGTTCAAATCCGGTCTCAGACACTTAATAATTACCTAGCTGTGTGGCCTTGGGCAAGCCACTTAACCCTGTTTGCCTGGCAAAAAAAAAAAACCCTAAAAAAAGGGGGGGTAGGGAGAGGGAGGAGTTTTGTTAGTTGACTTTGGAGTAGATAGACAGACAGATATCAGGATGAATTATTTCTTTTTTCTAGAGTAGGGATTCTTAACCCTTTGTGTGCCCTGTATCACTTGGATAATCTGGTGAAACTTCTAGACTCCTCACAATCATGTTTTAATGTATAAAATATATAAATGTCAATGTATAAAATAAATGTAGAAACCATAAAATAAAATATATAAATGTATAAATTGGATAAATGTCAATGTACAAAATAAATGTAGAATGCATAAAATAAAATGCAAAAAGTATACATTTTCAATGTATAAAATAAAATATAGAGGATTGCCAGGGAAACCAATTATATTGAAAATAATATATTTGTAATTGGAAAACAAATATAATATTTATATAACAAGAAAACCATAGCCTGAGTGTTGTGGCCTGTGAATAGAGCTTTAAAACAATCTAGTAAAAAAAACCCCACCATTTCAGAGATAAGAAAAATAGGAAAATGTCACATAGCTGGTAGATAGCAAAGCCTGGTCTTTAGCTCAGATCTTGGGCCTCCAACGGCAATTCTCTGGTTATCCAGAAGGCAAAATGATTACATATGGAAGTTTTATTCTCCTCACTTTGGAGAGACCTGCGATTTCGGGGAAAAGTCGCTCCTAACCCATGAAGATCTGTGACTGAGAATCTTAGAAAAAGCCCTGAGGTAAGTGACCTGTCCAGGGCCACACAGCCAAACTGCATGTTAAAGGCAAGCCTCAAATCTAGGTCTTTCTAGCTTCATGACTGGTTTTCTAGCCATTATTTTTCTAGGGAACATAAGCCAAAACCAAAGTTTTAAAAAATTCAGCTCCAGGGTAAAAGGGGAGGGACTTAAGGAGCCACAGAAATGAAAAAAAAGAAGTCTACTCCTCCAAACTGAGCCCAGTTGGAGAGGAGAGTCAACTCCAGATCAGCCCCGTTGACCCCCAGAGTAGTTGGAGTTAAGCTTCCATGATTCTCCGACCCTTGAGGCCCCTCTGAATCTGTTGTCCTCAAATCTTGCCTTATGCAGACTGACCCTCAAGTTATTTTACCATGTGATGCAACCCCACCCCTTCCAGGTCATTTCTTCCTAACATAGGCTCAGAAAGTACCACATAATCATCGTCTCTCTAGTCCTGGCCATCATATCTCTTTCAATGCGGTCCAACATGACTTTAACTTAGGCCTTCAGGGGTAGCTTCTGTAACTGGACACAAGGTGGGCAGAGGAGGGCCTGATGCCCAAGTTGAGCAGCCCCCCACCAAGGAGACACAAAGTGCCCTGCTGACCCACTGCTTATGGGAAGGGGCACCAGATCCTGGGGTTCCTAGCGTGAAAGGGGGCTAACAGATTTCAAGCCAGAGGCTGGAGGCTGGACCTCTAGCCCAGGGGGAGAGATATGTTTTGTTCGGCATAAGGAGTGTTGTTACTGTAGCAATCAGTTGTAACCAGTTCTCTGTGGCCCTAATAGAGGTTTTCTTGACAAAGACGATGAAGTGGTTTGCCATTTCCTTCTCCAGCTCATTTTACAGATGAGGAAACTGAGGCACTCTGGGCTAAGGTACTTGCCTAGGGTCACACAGCTAGAAAGTATCTAAAGCTGGATTTGAACTCGTGTCTCCTTGCCCTGTCTTCTGTACACTATGCTGTCACCTAGCTGCTCTTTGTGAGAAGCTTAAGGATTCGTTAATAGGTATCCCATCCAGAATCACAACATCAACAAATGATAGAAAAACAAAATTCCAGATCCTTAGAAACCAAGTCACCAGGCCTGAGAAAACGTTCAAAACATCCCTGAGGTCACAGTCAGTTTTTGCCGGGGAAGAACTCAGGGGATCAAGAGTTCACTGCCACCCAGGATGTTCCAGTATACTTTAACATACTCTAATTGTTAGAAAGCTCTTACATCCCGGATGACAACTCAATATGGCACCTCATTTCCAGAAAATGGTTTTCTCCCATGCCTGGAATGTCCCCCATGCCCTGTTCTCACCTCCATCTTCTGGTTTCCTTAAAGATTCAGTCGGGATCTTGCCTATTAGTGTTTTCTCTATGAGATTACTTTTGATCTACTTCAAATGCATCTCAAATGTCCCAAGTTCTTTGTCTATGGTCACCCCCATAAAGATTCATACTCCTTGGGGGCAGAAACAGTGGGGTTTTTTTTTATTTTTTCCTTGATAAGCCCAAGACTTAGGCTACAGGCAGGAAAGAAGAGGACTGTTCCTTGCCATATAAAACTGAGGGAACAATTCCAAGCAAAAGCAAAACAGACAGACCCTGCCCTCAGTGAGCTTACATCTTAATGGAGAGAAGCCAAGGCATAAATAGTAAGTGAAAAGCAGGAGGAGAAGGAGGAAGGCACGGTATCTGCTCAGGGTCATGATGGTGAAATCTGGAGAGGCAGAAACAGGGCTGGGAGGTCAAAGAAGCCTAGTGAATCCAATCTTCTTCCCACAATTCACCAAAGGAAGAAAGAAGTCAGAGAGGCTGAGGGAATGTCCAGAATCAGAAGAAAACTCTGGCATTAAGGGAACTTAGAGTTCTTGGCAAGACCTCAGCGCAGTGACTCTTTATTAGAATGGCAAGTGGCAAACTGGAATGGGAAAGTAAAAATTAGAGGAAATGGCTGGACAAGTATGAGAACTTGGGGAAAATTCCCGACTCCAACACTGGTCAGCTTGGTGATGGTGGGCAAATTGCTCCACCCATGAGTCAATAAAATGAGCAGGGGAGAGAGGGAAGGATGGAGGGAGGGAGGAAGAGACATGATGAATAGATAGACCATTTATTAATACTCTTTGAATTGTCTTTTTTCAGTATTGTTGAAAGAAAAGTGCTATAGATATATGAGTTAAACGTAGGAGGAAAATTTCATATATTGTCAGACATGGTTGACTTGTTGATTGGTATTACTGAAATTCTTTGTCTTTTAAAAAAAAATCTGTTCCAAGGATCATAGACACAGAGTTGGAAAGAATTTCAGAGACCATCTAGTCCAGTTCCCTCATTTTGCAGATGAATGTACTAAGGAGCCACAAAGAACAAACAAACTCAGAGTTAAAGTGACTTGTCTAAGGTGACATGATTAATAAAGATCAGAGGTGGAATTTTGTAACCAAATCCTCTAACTCAACAGCTGGCAATCTTCCCAGCATAATTCAACTTTCTCTTTTTAAAGATGAGGAAGCTGAGGCCTATAGAGATTAGGTGTCCAGGATCACACAGACATAGTAGTCATGGGAGGATGGAATTGAACCCAAGTCCCTAGACTAAGCTAGGGATCTAGCTTGCTTTTTTACCTCACTCTTTGTATAAATGCGAGGTTCTATATTGAGAATGAAAGTGATATAAAAATAAAATTTTATTTGAAAAATGAATGAGTTGTGATCTGCTTAGAGAACAAGTAGTGAACAACTATGTGACTCAGAGTGCTGGAACTTGGAGCTGGGAGTCCTTGACTTAGAATCCTTCCTCAGACACATTGGTCACCTCCTGAGAGAAGCCCTCCTATGCAAGCTCCCAAAAACATTGGAGTCAAAAATCCAAAGTCTCTGACTCAAAAAATCAAAAAGTGCAAGGAGCCAGAAAGAAGGATCGAGGACCTTAGGATATGATATTGTAGAAAGAAAAAGATAACAGACTTAACAACCAAGAATGATTTGCCCATAAAAACTGAATCTAAACCTGCAGGGGGTAAAGTAAAATAGAGAATTTCTAAACGTTTCTGTTCAAAAATACATAATCTACTGAGGGGTCACAAAGAATCAGACATGACTGAAAAAATGACTGAACAGCAACAAATTGAGATTCAGAGTTAAAGTGCCTTGTCTAAGGTGGCATAAGTAATAAAGATCAGGGATGGGATTTTGAAATACAAGCATGAGGCAAAAGAAATATAAAGAGGTAAATATAGCAGATCAATCACAATGGACTATACAAGAATGAACTGTTTATATTCTAAAATGAAGAGATGATAATTTATCTTCTCTAAGAACTCTATTATCATCAGGAATCTTAGCTAGAGTCTAATAGAACAGAATGAAAAGTGTTTTTTATGTTTGTGAATAAAACAAGAAAAGAAAGGGAAAGGAGGGAAAGGCAGAGGAAAGGAGAAAATTACTTTGAATAATCTGAGAGGGCAAGTAGAAGACCATACTTGGACCTCATTTTCTTCAGAATTGGTGAAAGGTAGGAAGAAAACACAGAGAATTGGGTGCACAAATAGATTTTACTCAACAAGGATATAAAAGGAAAAGGGAAGAATAGTGGAATCATTAGGGAGGGTAGATTAAGGAAGGATTAGTATAATATAAAATAAACTCTAACTGGAAGATAGCTCTTAAAAAAGGAATTTTAAAGGAAAGGATAATAACTTAAGATTGGTCTCTAGCCTGAGAGAAGAAAAGAGAAGGAATGTAGAAAGATTGCATCAAATCTAGAGCCCTGGTACTGAGCATAATTTTTTACCTCTCCTCTTTTATGAAAAGGAAACAGGAAACTCTGATCAATGCACACAGGACTTGTGATAAAATATTTTACTCACTTCTTGGACTCAGAGGACAAATTACAACTTTTTTAAATATATCTAATCTACAAATTTGTTTTGTTTAACTTACATATTTGTTATGGGTTTTTGTTATTTTTTCTTTTTCTCAAAAGTGGGGAGGGGGAGAAAATTGGAGGGAGAGCAGATTTATTTTCATCCATTGAAAAGAATAAAAAGGGAGTATTGATTGAATGCAACTAAGACCAGAAGGGGAAATAACTAAATGGGGCAAAATATCTGTATAGCACATTTCTATGAAAAAGAGTTCAATTCCAACATATATACAGAACGGATTCAAATTTATTAGAATGTTATAGAACATCAATGAATCTCAAGAAATGACTATGGGGCAGTTTCAGAGAAACCTGAGAGAATTTGTTTAAACTGATGCAGAGTGATTAAATTTATTAGAACAAAGAGAACCATTCAGCAATGACATTGTAAAGACAAATAATTTTAATGACTTATTTGGACTATGCAATAACCAACCAGGATTCCAGAAGAGCGATATTGAAGAATGCTACTATTCTTCTGATGGACCTCAAGATACAGAAGGAGATCTACATTTTTATACGGCTAATGAGGGAACCAATTTTTGCTGTAATATACAAATTTATTACAAAGTATCTGCTTTTTCCTTTTTTTATTTTTTTAGGAGAGAAGGAGGAAAAGAAAGAAAAGAAGTGTTTGTTAGTTTAAAAATATAGTAATTTAAAAAAATAATAATAAATGAGGATGCTAATATTTGAACTACCTGGCTCACAAGGTTTCTTGTAAGGAAAATGGTTCCTAGCCTTAAAGTGTCACAGAACGTGAATTATAATTGTGGTTGCTGTTGTTCCTGTTGTTTGTTGCTGTTATTCCAAGTCAGAGTCCTTGTTCTTGGGGATGATCCAGAGGTCTAGTTCTGGCAATTGAAGGGAATGGTGCCCAGCCTGTGGTTTCCCAATCAGATGGCTTGGCAGTTCTCCCAAAGCATATCCCAAGGCCGGACACTGGAGGAATAGGAAATCATAAAGGACCAAGAGAAGTATGAACCTCCAGATCTTAAAAAATAAGCCTCCTAGCTCCTATTTTTGTAAGGTAAGATTAATGAAAGGATTTCCCCTATGAAAACCATACGTTGTTCCAATACGATTGCCCTCATTTTACAGGTGAAGAAAACCAAGGCTCTGAGAAGTGATATGATTTAGTCAGAGACACACAGCTAATCAAGATCACAAGATCAAAGATTTCTAGCTAGAAGGGACCGCAGAGGTCACATAATCCAAGCCTCCCCCATTTTATAGCTGAGGAACCCAAGGTCCAGAAAGATTAAGTAACTTTCCAGTGATCTAACACAGGGGTTCAGTGGCAGAGGCAAATTTGAACTCAGTTTTCCTGGATCCAAGACAAATGTGGGACCCAATCAGCTCTCAGTTTCATGGGAACAGAGTCTATGTCTTATCTTCATTTACTAGCTCCCTCAGAGCTGAGCAAAGATACTCCATACATAGTGGGTTCTTTGCATTTGTGTAATTGATATTGAATTGAGTTGTCCTACCTATATCTGTGCAGTTGCTGATTCTCATAGAAATAGTGTTTTTCAACTATTGTTCTTGGACTCCTCTGGGACCCACAGAGGGGCAGATCCTTTTGAATTCCAGGACTAACTATATATATTAAATTGTCTCTGTCTGATCCGTCTTGACTCAGGCAAGAACTGACTCTACAGAAGAGAGGGATGGTTTGTTTTTGAGAAATTACAAAACACTTCTAGCAACCCCAAGCTTCCCTTAGGAGCAAAGATTTGTCTCTTCGATACCAAACATCTTACTGGCCTAATATCCAGCTGGGAGGTCTGGAACAGTACTGCTTCCATAGAATTAAAGATGAACCTCACATAGAGGATGATGAAGAGGCATGCAATGGGTGTGAGCAAGCTGTCACATATAATCATGGAACTCCAAAGAATGGGTATTGAGGATGTCATCAAAAAAAAAAAAAAACCAATATGACACAAAAAAGAAGATGGATTGGTCACATAATGAGATCAAGGAATGACAAGGAGATGGCTTCAGTGACACCCTTAAGATTTCAGGAGAAAATAAGGAAAGCTTTCAGCATGTTGAGTGGGTACCTTGGTGAATTTCTTGGAAGGACAAGGATGGCGGTCACCCAGAATGAGCAGCCATGGTTGGGTAGTGATCTGCAATTTTAGATGGAGCTCCCGAATAGATGAGATGTATTAAAGTATTTGAGAGAGTATTGAGTTATCTTGAAATTGCAGCCTACCTTTCATCAAATGAACTCTTGTCTGACCAAAACTCCCCCATCTTATCCCATTTCAATTGGATTTTGTAATTCAAGTATAGAATTTTACTACCTGGAATTTCTAATAATTTTCACCCAATTAGATTGAACCCTTCACTCTAATCTGTTGATGTCTTTTTTTGTAATACTGATTTTCTGCCATTCAAATTCTTAGCAATTTCTCTCAGTTTTCTGTCTTTTGCAAATCTGATGTGTTCTGTCTATGATCATTAAAGTCACTGGCAAAAATATTAAGCAGTAAAGGGTCAAAGGTGGATTTCTTAAGGTCCTCTGCTAGAGACCTTTCTCCTAGTCAACTGTGATGAGTATTAATGACTCCATGTTTAATCATTTATTCAGTTCTGAATCCTCTTAATCATATGATGGTCATGTTGATTCCTTGGACATAGTTCACTGGGAGTAAAATGACAAGGGGATAAGGCAAGGAAAGAGAAGAACTAGGATTTTGCATAAATTATGGGGAATCTGATGGTCAAAATTATTAAGAACTTTTTTTCCTCTTTTCAATTTTCTATAGAGTTGTTCAGTTCAACAGAAAGTAGTAGAAACAAAGGTTAACCAGGGAAAGAGATGTCAGATCAAGGCAACACAGTATCAAGAGACAGGGGATGGCACCAGGAGTAGACTGGTAAATGTTTAACAACCAGCTCTCATTTTAAAAAGTACCCACAATACACTTGGATGTTTAACCTACAATTTAAACATTTTTCCTTTCACTATCTTAAATCCAGTCAACAAAATGACAATTTAAGCCTGATTTGCAGAAAACTTCAAACCAGCCCTCTAGCCATCAAGCAGCTGCCCCCTGTACCTGGGTTCAATTCCTGCCTGTTACTGTGCAGCCTTGAAGCAAATCAATTAACCACCGGGAGTATCAGTTTCCTCATTTGTAAGATAAGAATGATTATACTCTTAGTACCTCCCTCCCAGGGCTGTGGTGAGGATCAAAAGAGACGATCAATGCAAAGCACTTCGCAAACCTCAAAGTGCTGGAGAGACCATCCCTTATTGTTGAACTCGACCCTGAAGGCAATGGGGAGCCATTGAAGTATTCTGAGCCAATATAGGGGGAAGGGCTGAAAAATGATTAGAGTTTAAGGAAGATTAATCTGTCAATGAGTGCAAGAGGAGTGGAAAGAGGGGGTGAGACCAGAGAAAGGAAACCAATTAAAGGTTGTTGAAATAGTCCAGATGAAAGAATGTAGGTGATGCTCCATGAAAGGAGAGCTGGGGGATAGATGCCAGAGACAGCAAGAAGGTAGAAAAGACAAGATCCTACAATCTATTTAACATAAGCAACAAGGGCATCTTAGGTGATAAGAATGACCCTGGGATTGTTGGTCTGGATAACTGGGAAGATGATGGCACCCATGACAGAATTAGGGGAAGTCAGAAGGAAGACCTGGTTTGGGGAAAAGATGAGGAGTTCAATTTTTCATTCTAAAAATACTCCTGAAAAGTCAAGACTACCCTTTTCCATAGTTATTACTCAAAGAGAGTCATGACATCAGGGATGTGATGGCATGACCTGCAAGAGAACTGGATTTTTAAATTTTTGTTTATTTAAGGCAATAGGATTAAGTGACTTGCCCAAGGTCACACAGCTAGGTAATTATTAAATATATGAGGTTGGATTTGAACCCAGGTCCTCCTAACTCCAGGGCAAGTGCACTATCCACTGTGCTACCTAGTTGCCCCAAGAATTGGATTTAAATGAGGGAGAATTGTGCAAAATCACTAGCCTCACTTTCTCCTCTAGAGCCATTTGGGTCTAGTGACCAGACATAAATCAGCCTGGGGATGGTTCTGGTTGCAGTGGGAGATTGAAGCCATCTACACAGGTATCATAAGAATTAATGAAAGGCACCCAAATAAATTAAATCATTGTGTAACACAGTGAGGAGAAACATGGATTTTATAGCCAGAGTACCTGGGTTCCATCCCTGGCCATGATGGGTGCCCTTAGGCAAGTCATTTGGGCTGCAGGTCTCAGTTTCTTCATCTATAAATGGGTTAGATGATCTCTAAAATCCTTTTAAGTACAATTTTTCAATGATCCTAGGAGAAGATCACAGAGATGGTGATGATATATAGTATGACAAGGACAATCATGTGGGAGATGGAGAATGAGAAAAGAGTCAGGAGGAGAAAGAAGTCCTGGAAAAGAAGTAGAGAGGTAGGAGTCAGCTGAGAGAGGTTGGTGCTCCAGCGGCCAAGAGCAAAGAGGGAATCTAGAACGAGCGTTCCATCACCAGCCTCAGATACTGCAATGGAGTCAAGGAGCACTGGGATGAAGAAACAGCTTGGAAGATATTGACCTGGGGTCACAACAACTACTAATTAGATTTAAAAGTGTAATTCCTAACTCCGTCAAGGTGCTTGTTGCAGTCCTCGTGGGGAATTTGTTAGGCAAACAATAAAAAATTAATAAAAGGAGAAACGAGGGCCCAGCTTTGGCCTTCACTGTTGGGGTTCCTTAGAGCCCTTAGGCAGAGGAGAAGTCGGGGTTAATGGAGGAGGTACTGGGGAGGCACAGCTTGGCTCATCCCTGGCTTCCCCCTCGATTCCCCAGCCGTCAGACGATCTCAGGATATTTTTAGTTCGATCACTGCTGCCAGCCGTCGGCTTGGAAATGCCAGTTGCAATTTGGGTGATATCTCCCCCCGCAACGTTCACAGCTTTTAGCTCTCGCAGGGAGGGATTCTCGCACCCAGCACGCTCCCATTACCAGGGTGAGCTGAGCAGATGCCACTTTTCTCTTGTCTCTGCTCAGACCCTGTAGGGAGATCACACTCAGGGAAGGCATGCCCAGAGCTGGCCCACCCATTTGTGCCACTCTCATGCCTTCTCCTAATCATAGGCTGTCTTGGGACTTGGCTTGGATCCTGGCTTTGTGCTTCCTATGCACATACAACTCCTAGTTTATTTGGGGGTAGAGAGGTGGAGAGGATAGTTAGAATCTTTAACAAATGAAAGGTACTGGACCTGGACCTGAACAGGATTCTAGTGGCTATTTCATACAGATCCCTCATTTTACACATGAGGAAATGAGACCCAGGGAGGTTGTCACTTATGAAAGCTCCTACAGATAGTAAGGGTCAGGGGTAAGATTTGCAGCCACATCTAATTCCAGAACTAAAGGCTTATAGAACTTTAGAGCCAAAAAGGACCTTAGAAAGATCTAGTTTAACCCTTTCCTTTTATAAGACAGAAATGAAGTCACTTGCCCATAGGCACATGGAGAGCTCAAGGCAACAGTAGGGATTGGAACCCAGGTCTCCTGCCTCCCTGCCCAATTACTCCATAGGTGTAGCATCTCCTGTATTTTCAAAGGGTGCTCCAGTGTTTCAGAGGAAGAAATTCAAGAATTATTGGGGCTCATCAGTGGCCCTTAACAAATTCTTATTAATTGACTGATTGCCTGGAAACCCTGAAGGAGCAGGTGAATCTTCTTATTGGAATGAAAAGCAGATTGGAAGGACTCTAGGCTTAGAGCTCCCTTTGCTGACTAGGTGGCTAGTGTCTTTGTTCCTATTTCCTCCTTAGTACAACCT
The DNA here is from genome assembly GCF_037893015.1 of Macrotis lagotis. Taxonomy (NCBI): domain Eukaryota; kingdom Metazoa; phylum Chordata; class Mammalia; order Peramelemorphia; family Peramelidae; genus Macrotis; species Macrotis lagotis. The sequence goes on along the minus strand of NC_133661.1, from coordinate 32,442,455 downwards.
GATGGGCAAAGAATCAGTGGAAAGGGTTAATGTCATACTGAAAATGACAATGGAGGCTTTTCATAAGGGCTCATAGAATTATCGGATTTAGATCCTGCCCCTGATTCAGCCTTGTTCTCATTGTATTCCTTATAGAGAGGGATCCATGACTCAGAATGTTCAGCCTGTCTCTGTTTAAACCTATCTAGGTTGAAGCTCCTCACTACCATGTCCCTGCCTTCTGGGGCAGCCCATTCATTCCACTTTCAGGCAGCCTTTAAAGTTAACAAAATCATCCTGGGCTGAAATGTCTCCCTAAAATCACTTCCCACTGCTCCTACTTTTGTCTTCTGAAGTCAAGTGAGATAAATCTGATCCTTTCTCTTCGTGATAGACCTTCTAATACTTGAAGGTAGTTATAGTCCCCCCCACCCCAAAATTTTCTCAAATTCAAGCTGAAAATCCTCATTTACTAATTTATCCTCATATGTTATTATCTCTAGAGCTCTCTCTCTGTCTCAATTATTTACCTCTAGATACCTTCCAAAATGGAACCTAAAAGAGGACACAATGCATCAGATGATGTCTGCCTGCTGCAGAGGATTATGGGACTAATAACTGGTTATGAAAGGGGCACTCATTCCTTTACAATTTTTACTATAATATTTTTTATAGTTCCCTCATTTCTAAGTATGCCTCTCCTTTTAGTCTACCATTGATCCATCTTTTTAATAAAAAAAAAAGAAAGGGGGAAACAAAGAAAATAATTCAGTAAAACTGACCAGCACAACAAATAAATTTGCCCTTATGTGCAGCATTCCTCCACCATTGCACCCTCTGGCACCTCTTCAACAAAGTTACAGAAGTTCATTGAATGTTTTATCACTATGAATTCAGCCTGAAAATCATACTGGTGGCCCATATTGTATTTGCGATCAACGAAGGCCTCCCTCTTTTTTTTTCACATTTATTACTGCCTAGGCATGTCTCCCCATCTTCCCAGCAGTGGTGCAATTGGTTTTTTTAAATCCAAATCTAAAGCTTTCTCTTTATTCACGCTGTATACAATCCATTCAATTCAATTCCAGCTTGCAGAGAACTTTATACATCCTAACTTAATCATATAACCTGTTAGTTACCAGCCATCTCCTTGGGTTATCCACTATTGAATAATCACACCATTGATTCTGATTGAATACACTGCTTATGATCAATTCAATCAGAGGTTAAATAGTTGCCATCAGGATGGGTATGCTTAAAAGGAGAAGAGGTTCCTGCTTTGGCCCGAGCTGACCAGTTCACCCTACTCCTGGTTCTGGCACTAATTCACTAGGATTCCTTGGATCATCCATTTCCCTCATCTAGGCTTCAGCTTCTGCCTATATGAGATGAGTTCTAAGTTTCAAATTCTGCTCTAAACTCCTATTAACCATGAGCCCCCAAAGGCAAGAACTCACTCTCCCTCAACCTTCATTTCCTCCTCAGTGAAATGGGGATAATAATAGCTTCTACCCTGCAAGGCTATTGAGAGGACATAACAAGGCGACATGTAGAGAATGCTTTCTTTACAAAGTTTAAATGTTATAGAAATGCAGATTATCATCATCATCATCATCATCATCATCACTATTAAATTCTTTCATCTCCAAATCTTGTGCTTCTTGCTTGTATGAATTGGTGCAGAGAAAGCTGGCAGAACCAGAAAAATAGCATAAATAGTAACTAAAATGATGTAAGTGAAAAGAATGATGAAAGAAAGCCAAGCGCTGCATATTTTAAAAAGTTAATACATGTAAACCTCTTGGCAAACCTCAAAGCGTTATGTAAATACAGCGATTGTGGTTGTTGTTGCTGCTGCTTCTGCTGTGGCTGGTATAATCGTAATAGCGGATCAGGAGAGTAAATGAGAAAATATATTTTCCTCCTTTTCCTTGAGAGGTGAAAGACTATGGGTTCAAAGAGTAGCATAAACCATTAAAAATGCATGTAGAGTGGGTTGGTTTCACTTAAATGTTTTCCTAGTTACAAGGGAAGGCTCAATGTATGAGTGTGAGATAATGTATGCACGAGTATATAAATTTATTTAAATATCAATTTATAAATATATATAAATGTGTGTAGAGATATGCATATATACAAATATACACACATATGTGTATCTGTGTGTATGGATATATGGCTATGATGAGGTGTAACTGCAATATAAAAAGCATCAATAAAATGCTAACTTTTAAAAAAATCTTGAAAAACTTTTAAAATCTTAACATTTTTTAACTTCCCTTGATTTACACTGGTCATGGGAAACTATCAGAGCTGGCTCTCAAGCCTGTCTCCCCGTGCCAAAAGCAGCACTTTTTTAGGCCCCAGAGGGGTTTAAGGAGACTGGTGGGCTGATTGCCCAGACGCCCACATCATGTCCCTCAGCCTCTTCTCCCAGGGAGAACTGGCAAGCTTCAGGCACATTTAGGACCGGGGACAGCCTGCCCAAGGGTTCCCATGGCAACCACCAGAGAGGAGATGCCAGCCACCCACAGAGGGAAGAGAATTGGGTCAGGGGAAAGTCCCCTCCCCTCAGTACCCCAGGAGATCTGACCCCGGAGCTTCCTTGACAAGGGGACAGACATGGACCCCAATCTATCGGCTGTAATACATGGGCCAAAGCTGGGCCATGACCTCCTTGGAGGGCTGGGCTCTAGCTGGAAGAAGTATAGTCAGTAGAGACATCCGTCTTTTGCACAGAGCCCCTAGACTGAAATATTCTAGAAGCAGCAATGCAGAGCTGGAAGGAACATTCTAAGTCAACTCATTGTCACATGAGTAACTGAGGTGAGGGAGAATAACTAACCCATGGCCCTAGTATAGAGAAGTATAAGTATAGAGCATCGAGAAAAGCCTAGTCCTTTCCCTCCTATTGCTGTCCTACCTAAACTCCACCTGGCAGTCACCTCTGCCCTGAATGAGTCCTTGATCTTTAGGAGGAAAGTCATTTCCCTTTTGCTGAGAGCCACCATTAAGGGCATGCACTCTGACTTAGGAACCAATATGAATACTGTCAGCATTCCCTTGACCTCCTGGCATTTTCTGAACCATTATTACCACACAACAGTCACATAAGTTCAGCACCTGAGAAGACTAATACCCCCATTACACAGGGGAAGACTGAAGCCAAAAGACCACATGAGTAGGATTTGTCAGAGCTAGGACTAGAAACCAAAGACTCTTTCTACTCTACTTTGCTGTGATATTTCAGGTCCACAGGAGATCTGCATTCTATAAACAGTATTCTCATCTCATCCTATATGACTCTTAATCACATCCTTGCAGTAAGAGGACGTTCTGCCCGATGCTCTGGAGATCTCCTTCTAGATACCTTAATAATGACCACAGGGTTATAAGGTCATGACTGTGACATTATTATCACCACCATTATCACCATCACCATCATCATTATTATCATCACTAGCATTGCCATAAGTACTATCCTCAAACCTTGGGAGGTAAGGCTATTATCCCCATCTTACAGATGAAGAAACGGAGACAGTCGGCAGTTAAATAACTTGCCATGGCTCATACAGTAAGTATCTGAGATAGAATTTGGACTCAAGACTTCCTGACTCCAAGTCAACACACTATTCACCACCACCTATACCTCCAAGTAATAAGGTCAAAGTCAGGATTGGAATCCAGGTCCTCTGACTCCTAACCAAGAAATAGTCATACAGTTCTCTCATCATTCATGCTGCTCATCCTACCTACCCAAATCTTCATTGGAAATGCCATGGCCTACTCACACCCATCAAACATCGTTCCATTGATCTTTGGTTCATCTGGGATTTAATCCTTTGGGGATTACAGTATTGAATTCCTTGAAGCCATATGGCATCAGTGGAATAATATTAATATGAAAAGATGAACTGTTGTTTCTGAAAGGCTTGGGACTAATTAAAAACACTGAGCAGTTTCCCAAAGGCAATTCACCCTACCCTCCTCCTCTTCCTCTTCATCCTCCTTTTCATTCTATTCAATTCTGAATTTTAATTTAATTTATTTCAACTTCATTATTCATCTGCAGCATCCCTCCAAGAATCATGGACATCTGTTGCTGATCTTGTGACATAATGAAGCAACATGGATGCTTTCCTCATTCTGTCTTTTAGGTTTCTCCATACCCAAGACTTTCGGCATGTCCTAAACAAACACAAGACTCCTTCAGGGATAATACACCCATGAAAACAAAAATCTACCTAGGGAGGGCCATTCAAAAGCATCAGATATGTTAACTTCCCACTTGATCAATCAATACCATTCATCTGCAATGAACATGGACTAGTTCTATGGGCTGGCAAAGTAACTGCACATAATAATGAGAAGCATTTTTCCACTAGGTTTTTCCAGTGTGCATAGAACAGACTCTTTGGTGTAATCATGGATCTCATTATAGGAGGCTTTGCTGTACTCCAGGGCTTAATACAACCAGTCCAATGTCATCCATAAACAGGGGAATTCTGAAGGACCTCACCATCCACAGGAAATCCCTCTTTGATCTGAACTGCACTCTGGACATTTTCTGTGACTGTGACAAACATTTTTATCAAAGACATCTTCATTTTACACTTTGCTTTATATCAATAATCAGAGAGCTGCTGAATAAATTTACCTCATTTGCATCTTTCAAGGAATCTTTTATTATCATGGCATGTGCATGGAAGACACTTCATTGGACAAGAGCCTTTAAAGAGTTATTTTGTTCTGCTAAATCAAATGCTTTTTTTATAGTCAACAAATAAGACACAGTGGGATGTTGTATTCTCGACATTGTTCAGTCAACTGTGGGCTGATCGAAATTTATTCTATTGTAGAATAAAGTTTCTGAATGCCTGCCTGCCCCTCTCTAATGCCTTCATCAAGGATTCCCTTGATTTATGTGTAGATTATTCTCATGAAAATTTTGCAAAGATGGAAAATTAGGTTAAACATCAGTAGTTACCAATATTTTCTAAATCACCTTTTGGGGAGGGGTAATAATAAAGTCTGTGGGGTTTTTTCCCCTCTAAAGCATTTGGTTTCTTCCCCATCATACATCGATTCTTCAACACTCTCAGAATGGTGTTGGCTCAGACACAGACCTCCTCTGAGTGTGCTTGTCTAGGACAGTTGCTTTTCCCATCTTTGTTTCTTTAGTACCATTTCTGCTTCCTCATATGGCACATTGGGGACTGTGAAGTTAGAGTCCAAATGTGATGGCTCCACTGTTATCAAAGGAGAAGAGAGTTTATTTCTAAAATCCCGACAAGTCTCCCATTTTTCATCTGTTCATTGCCCTTCATACAGTTTCGAGCTATAGCTTTGCAAAAGGAAAGACAAAAAGCCTCAAGATGGCCCTATCTATAAGGAGGACTGAATCTGGCTCCCAAACTCTTTATTACTCATTCCAGTCCTGCTCCTCCACCTTGGCTAGGATCAGGGGAACTCAGGTTTCTAGAATCAGTTAAGGACCATATCCAGGGCTGAGGGCTTTTCCATTGTCTCCCAGAACCATTTTAAAATTATATCCAGTGGCGGCTAGTTGGCACAGTGGGTAGAGCACCGACCCCGGACTCAGGAGTACCCGAGTTCAAATCTGGCCTCAGATACTTAATAACTACCTAGCTGTGTGGCCTTGGGCAAGCCACTTAACCCCATTGCTTTGCCAAAACAAACCCTAAAAAATTATATCCAGAAATACCAGAGCTGGAAAGGTTGTAAGAATAAAGAACACAGAATGCCAGGGATCATAGAAACCTGAGAATCTAGACTTTTTTAATTACAAGGGGCCTTAGACTATAGAACATAGAGCCATAGAAATAGAAGGAATATTTGGCTATAAAATAGAAAACATCAGCAGGGGGAGGAGGGCTCAAAATATAGAAAAGATAATACTAGAATTAGAAGAGAATTCAAAATTGAAAGGAACCTTAGAACATAGAATTTCAGAGTTAGGTGTTACTTTGGACTACAGAATACAGAATTACAAGATCTGGAAAAAGAGAATACCATAGCTGGAAGGGTTCTTATAACACAGAGAATACGATGTCAAAATTGGACACAACCTTAGAGCACAGACTATCAGAACCAGACAGAGTCTTAGATCTTACAACAGGAAATCTCAGGGATGATAGGGATCTTAGAATATAGAATACCTAGGCTTGACAGACCCTTAGAATATTGAATGTCAGAGTTGGCAGGAACCTTAGAGATGAACCAGTCCTTATCTGTCACTGATTCTCAATTTAGTCTTGTTCTAGGTTCTCTGAGCTGTTCTTCAACTTTTACCCATTAGATTCCTACTTCTGCTTTCTGAGATCAGACAGGCTAACTTTCTTCTCAAAACCAAAAAGGAATTCATGTGGATCAGGAAGGCCATAAGTCATAGAAACTTGAGTACAGCGGACCAGATTAACTAAGGGTTGAGTAGGCAGATAATCTGGGGGGGGGGGTACAGAGAAGAGGTTCCAACCCATTGGTCTTCAGCCAGACTAGCAAGCACAAAAGATGGGAGGGAGGACAGGATTATACCAGAGTAGAGACTTTACCACCAAGAAATCAAATCATCCTTAGGATACATTCTTCTAACTATGTCACCATGAAAAGAATGGCCAAGTGGAAGAGAATTTCAAGCAGAGAGAGACATAGATCACTATAAGTCATGGCCTCTGCCTGTCTCAGCTCCTGAAGATAGAAAGTTGACTTGGGGCCAGAGAGAGAGAGAATAGGGAGGAAGCAGTAAGGGACAAAAGGAAGATAAAGGAGCATCTCAAGGAGAGAGAAAACCAGAAAAGAGTGAGCTAGAAAGAGAAAAGCAGAGGCAGAGGGTGAAAAGCAGCTTGGAGAATCAAGAGACTGGTGTTTCAAATCAACCCTCCTGGGTTCAAGACACAGCTTCTCACATTTCAATCATATGGTTTTGGGCAATCTACCTCTATGAACCCTGGTTACCTCCCCTAGAACCAACCAGTAACACTCTTGCACTCCCCACCCCAAAAAAGAGTTATTGTTAAGGATAATACTCTCAAAAAATAAAACATACTATCAGTGGGATTTATTGTTACTAATAGGAAAGACTCTCTTTCCAAGATTAACTATAATTATCCTACTAAAAAGGGCTTCATCCCAATTCACTGGGGGTGGGCCAAGCTGGTTATGGGTAAGTCTCAAGCAGAATTTGAATATGAGCAAGGGTTTAGAATTGACGTTTCTTTCCTTGTGGAGTAAGATGGAGAAGCATGGGAGAGACATAGAATGTCAGAATAGAAAGGACTTTAGAGCATATAATACAGCAGTTCAGAACTAGGAGGTGGGGGTTGAGAACTCAGAATATGGGAGCTAGGAGGGGTCTTAGAACAAAGAATGTCAGACCTGAGAGGGGCCTTGACCTGAGGTCATGGAATCCAATGGAGTCTTAAGAGTTTGGGAGTGATTCTATAGGATATAGGAGTTCATAGTAGGATCCAGAAGACAGAGAAAGCGGGGGGGGGGGGGTCACAAGCAGGGACCAAAGTTGTGTTGATGGTCAGTATCAAGAAAAACTTCTTTCTGAGCACTGAAGGTCATTTCTTGAAAATTGTCATAAATTTACATTTAATTGGTTTTGTAACTATTCTGTTAATAATGAATTTCTTTTTGACATATAAAAGAAAATGAATTTCTTCCTCTAATACTGATGGGCACATTGTATTAGCAAATAAGTCCTTACTGTGTTTCAAGGTTCTATGATGAGGGTTAGGAATAAATAGCCAGAATCAGTCCCTGCTTTCAAGAATCTGCCCTTCCCAATTGGGGAGAAAACATACCATTAGGGATAAATGATATAGATAGAATATATTGTATATAACATCAGAGGGAAGACGTTAAGGTTAAAGAGGGCCTGAAATGGCTTCTTGGAGAAGGGGAAACACTAACTGAGATTTAAAGGAAACCAGGAGATAAAGTGAGAAAGACTTCCAGGTGCAGGGGATGGCCAGAGAGAGTCCAGAAATGGAGTGTCTTACGAAAGAAACAAAAAGAAGACCAGAGTTCCTGTAATGTAAGATATGTTGAAAGAAATAAAGAGACTGGAAAGATGTGAGGGACTAGACTATAAAAAGCAAACAGGATTTCATATTTCATCTAGAGCTAATAGGGAGCCACTGGAGTTATAGATTTAGAGGGTAATAGAGTCAAACCTATACTTTAGGAAGATCCATTTGACAGCTGAGTGGGGGATAGAATGGAATAGAGACTTGAGGCAGCACAGACACCACCCCCCCCCAGCAACTAGTGCAGTAGTCCAAGGTATAAGGATCTAAACCAGAATGCTGACTGTGCCAGAGGAGAGAAGAGGACATAGAAAAGAGATGTTGCAAAGGAAGAAATAACAGGACTTTGCAAATGATTGACTACAGCAGTTGAGAGAGTCACAGGTGTCATCTGGGTAGTACCCTGAATAGTAATAGAGAAAAGGGAAAGATTTGGGGGTAGAGATAATGAGTTCAATTTTAAACATATTGAGTTAATGATATCTATGAGACATTGAGTTCAAAATGTCCAACAAGCAATTAAGGATGCAAGACTTGGGATAGGGGAGGGAGTAGGTTTGGACAAATAGATCTGAGAATCATTTGCATAGAGATGATAATTGTATCCATGGGAGTTTGTGAGATCACCAAGGGAAATAATATAAAGGGAGAAGGAAAAAAATCCAGAGTATTAGGTAAGACTTGGGTAAACATCTTGCAAAGGAGACTGGCTATTGTGAGGGGGATTTTATAAATCTATAATTGGTTTTCTTTGGTGTGAATATAGTCAAGCACGAAGGGCAGCTGAGCTGGGGGAGCAGGATAGTAACTATTGCTACTGATTCCCTTAATGAGAACTCCAGAGTGACTTCTATTCTGAGGCTGCCTAAGACTCTGGCCTTGGGTTCTCTATAATAGGTCTCACACCTGTGACTGTTGAGCTGGTTTTCTGGCCAGGAAGGAGAGCAAGAGAGCCAGATAAGACTTCTCCAGGGTTGAGCAGGAAGGAGCAAGCCCCATCTGTAGAGGGAGTTTGGGGGGCTTTCTCTGTATCTTTGTTCCTCTGTGCTCTCCTTGGGTCTTGGACACCAGACCATGTTTGAAATCTGAGGCATAGAGAAAACAGGAATAATTGCGAGCTTGATAGGATTCAGCCTTTTCCTGTTCTTTGAACCCATGGTCAGTCAAATGACATTCAACTAGTGGTGTGGTGAAATAAGCTGCTATTGACTCAGAGAACCGGTTGTTTAATTTTTAGTGTGAGTCTATACACTGCAGAAGTTGGTGATGTTACACATAGGGGCTTAGTTCATCATTTGTTTGATTGCCTAGACTTAAGAAGGTGATGGCAAAAATGTTCATAATGCAAATTAAATTGAAGATGTTCATGGGTATATTTCTTTTTAGAAAGCTGATTATTGGGGCAGCTAGGTGGTGCAGTGAATGGAGCACTTGACCCTGGAGTCAGGAGGACCTGAGTTCAAATCCAAACACAGACACTTGAGAATTGCCTAGCTGTGTGACCTTGGACAAGTCACTTAACCCGTTGCCTTAAATATTTTTTTTTAAAAATAAAGCTAATTATTAAACATTTTCCAGCACATCCTTGCATGCAACCCTTCCAGGTATGAGTTAAGTATGATGTCACTATGGGTAGAACCTTTTATAATATGGACTAAAATAATTGGAAGAGGCACCCCTTTGGATTAGGAAACTAAATTCAGAGTTAGGTTAGGGGTATCTTTGGGAGAGGATTTATGAAAGGTCCATCCCATGATGACGTTGCCATGGGTTGAGTCTGACCCCTACTATAGCACCCATAGGAGGCAAGATATAAGCTGAACCAGGCTCAGAATATAGGATGTAGAGATGGAAAAGACTTTGGTATCATATAGTTCAACACCCTCATTTTCTAGATGGAGAGTCAGAAGTTCAGAAAGAGAAGGTACCTTTGGAAGGTATTTTGCTTCAGAAGAAAAAGCCTAGACTTTGAAGACAGAAGACCTGGGTACAAATCTGACCTATGAGATTCATTCCCATGTGACTTTGGGTAAGTCACTTAAAATCCTTGGGCCTCAGTGGATATAATGACCTCCAAATCCCTTCCTAGAATGAGATTTATCTTTGTTGTTGTTTCTAGCATGTGCTTATTTAAAAATATGTAACAAATGACTTTTGTGCAATGTAATTCTGTGCTTTTAGCACAACTCACCCTTTCCTTCCCAGTCTATTTCATCCACAATGTCAGTTTGAGCAAAATGATAAAATGCCAGATGTCTAGCTTGGTGCCCTTATGACTTCCTTGCCAAAGAAGAGCCCAAAGCCAGGAGAAATGAGTAATCTTTGTATATAAATCCTGATTTTAGCAACCTGGAGACATTAGAATCTGGAACAGTCCTTTAAGATCTCCTCAGACAACACCTTCATTTTACAGATGAGGAAACTGAGGTGCAGAAGTGCAGAAGACTTATCTACTTCCCCTCCTCCTTCCACTTCAGGACCAGATGAAGAAACGGAGGTCCAAAGAAGGGCAAACATGGCAGGAGTAGCAGGTGTGTGCATGGCTCTTAGGTCCTTGGACTCCCAGACCAATAATCTTACAACCTAAAGGAATGCAGGTCTAGTTAGAGTGTGGTTAAAAAAAAGATAGCTGAATATTGCATTATCCCAGGTTTGGCCCAAACTATCCAATGCAATCTAGTGCCACAGTTCCATCACTCCCCATCTGAGCTCCCAGAGCACATCTCTTCTCCCCCAGCCTAACTGGGGCCCATGTGATTAAGGTATGGGCCAATCCAAGCACTTTTATGAAGTTAATTCAATGCTTTCCTTCCCCATAAAATTTACTGATGGATCTGCAATGCAGCCACTGCCATGAGGGACTCATGCCAGCTCCTTCCATCCATCTCTCCTAGGGGCAGAGAAAGACACACCTAGAAAAAGAGCATAGAAAGAACCTAGTTTCCGTCCCCATCCCTCATGTTATAGACAAGGAAACTGAGGCCTTGAAGGCACAAGTGATTTGCTGATAGGTTGCCATTTACCCTATTCCTAGGAACTGAATGACAACAAGCAAGGTTTCCCCTTGGACAATTCAAATAATAACACTCACTAATGGTAAAAAAGAAATCCCTCTCCAAAAATGCACCTGGAAATGTAGAAGCATGAAGTTGAGGTTCTTTTATGAGTTATGTGACATTCAACATCCCTTAGCATCAGTTTCCTCTTCTATTAAATGGTCATAATAATATTCTCTCATTCACCTCAGAGGATTGTTGTAAGAAAAGAACCTTAGTTCTTCTCAAAGTGCTATGGAAATATTAACACCATACAGCACCACAGCAATATCAGCAATTTATGACCTTTAGGAAGTGCCTCAGATTTATACATTATATATACCATCCTATTTGAGCCTCACAATTACCCTTTGAGACAAATAGCCCAAACATTACACTACCTCCTTTACAGCTGAGAAAACTAAGGTTCAAAGATATAACTCATGACTTGTTCAAAGATATAACTCATGACTTGTCCAAAGTCTCTCATATGGAAAAGAGAGGAATTGAACCCAAGTCTTCTGACTCTGTTGTCCACTGTTCTTTAGACATCCCCATAATACTGTCCCCCAATGTCCAGCCATCAAAGAGAGATGCTGTCAGAGCTGGGGTCATAGATGAGGAGGGATTCATCTAACGTCCAAGGGATTCCGAGGGATTCACCTAAGATTCAAGGGTCATAATTCTTTTACTAGTCCTGCCCCAGTTCTGGAGGAGTAAAAGAGATAGTTATGATTCCCTTCTCTGGCTCTTCTATTGCATTGCCCCAATGGCAAAATGAATTGGGTTCCTGCTGAATGTGTGGACATGCCAGAACTAGACAGAAAGCAAGATGGTGGAAGAAAGGACATAGAAATAGAATTCAGGATTCTCAAATTCAAATCCCAATCTGGTCTGTATCTTGAACTTCTCATCTGTAAAATAATAGTCAAACTTTAAAGTTGAAAGGTACCTTCAATGCATTTTACATATAAGGAAACAGGCTAAAAAACATGAAGCAATTTACTGGAGAGACTGGATTCCATTAACTATACTCCCTACTCATAGAGTGGTTATAGGGAAAATCCTTCACAAATCTTGAGAAGACTCCTGTGTAGCCTTAACCAAAACACCCCACCTCTCAAGGCCTCTGTAGCCCCTTCCAACTGCAGACTGGAATATCCCATAATCCTCTCTCAAAGTCAGGTATCTTTAATATTACAATTAATAACAGGTCACTTAAACCTGTTTAAGTCTTTAAGACTTAAACCTGTGTAAATCTCAGTTTCCTCATCTGTTAAATGTGGCAATAATCCAAGTCATCCCTCCATTATTGGGCTATAACATAGAGCAAATGTGATCATTTAAAGTCAGTCAGCTAGCATTGATTAAGTGCCTGCTGTATGCTAAGCACTAGGGCTACAAAGAGTCCTTGCTCTCAAAGTCTAAAAGTATATTGGAAATCTGCAAAGCACCAGGCAGCTATAAAAGATTGATTCCTGTAGCAACTAGATGGCGCAGTGGATAGAGCACTGGCATTGAAGCCAGAGTTCAAATCCAGTCTCAGACACTTAGTAATTACCTAACTGTATGACCCTGGGCAAGTCACTCAACCCCATTTGCCTTGCAAAAACTAAAGAAAAAAAGATTGATTCCTTAAGCTTTGGTACTGTAAACACCAGGGGTCTCAGCTATAACTTCAGCCCGAGGGGAAGGAGAATGCCCCACCCCAGGTTATCTGAACTAGGAACTCTCTGTCATCATAAATGGATACCTTGAACCAGCTAAGTGGCACAGTGGATAGAGATTAGACCCTAGACTGAGGAGGACCTGAGTTCTAATTTAGTTTCAGCCACTTGGGGCTTACATGCTGTGTGACCCTGGGCAAGTTACTTAACCCTGATTACCTCGCAAAAAAAAAAAAAAATGAATTCTCCTTATCCAGTGGCAGGCCCTAGCAAAAATAGAAAAGGCAAGAAGTACTCTGGTAAACACATGGCAAGCAAATCACTCTTCTGCCCAAAAAGGAACATAATACCCACTTTTAAGTTTATTATGTTTTAATATTTTCTCCATCACTTTCTTAAATCTAAACAATCAAAAACAATAAATCAAGTCCATTTGCTCATTCCCAAACTCTTGGAAATTCAACAACTGACTTTAGAGGTTGGGTTTGAACTGACGCCAGCATACCCTAAGATAAGGCTGATTCTTCAATAACTCTCCAGTTCCCATTTTCCGTGGCTAATATATACACAAGCTTGTAGCCTGGATCCCTGATCAATCTACCCAACTCCCCTCCACACTCAGGGAGGCAGAGAAAATGCTCTATGGGAAGAAACTAAGACACTTTGTCTTCTTCAGCCAGAAGCTGCCTGGTCATGGTCTCTTGTGAGTCAGTGCTTCAGCACTGGGGAATGACAGGGCTCCAGTTCTACCATGATGCCACCTGCTTAGAATCAGCCCTTTCGCCTAGTGAAGGAGGAGGAGGGACATAGTGATACAGGCAGCTAGGGGAACTGATGACTACCCATAAGGGTAGCCTCTGAATATCAAGGCCTTCTAGCTATACCTCTGCTTGGCTTATTTCTAACTTCCTCATAATGGAGTATTTAAAGGGGAGATGGATATTTTAACCCTAGTGTAGACCTTGTACCTTTCTTGGTCTGTTGTGGTAGAAAGCTCACAGTTCCCTAACATCTGAGTGCTATTCAAAACCAAGGTTACTAGTTGGACTAAACTGCTTTCAGGAATTCAAGCAGCACATTTGACTTTGCTTTTCACCATCAAGTCAAAGGGAAGACCCTGAAAATGATATCAAGGTGGAAAGGAAGTATATCTTAGATCTTTTTTTGTCTGAATAAGCACATCTGCCAAATCAATTTTTATGCAGCCAATAAACCTACAGTGACTTAATGGGAGTTTTTGTTGGTCTTCCTTGAACCCCCCTAACCTGATCATCACAGGCTGCCAGTAGCCTCTTGATCTCCTTTATGTACACTAAGAATAGTGCCTACCCCCAAGGGGTGATGCTAATCTGCGGGTATTTCCATGGCTGACCAATTCCTTGCACTAAGACCCTCATCCCCTATTCTGTGCTGATTCAGAGAAACCCATCTCCCTTTCCCTTAACCTCCAAACCTGCTAACTTTCCAGCTGTCAGATTGCTAAAAATGAAATTTTAATACAGCAAACACTCACCAAATGCCTACTCTGTACAAAGCACTACATTGCACACTAGGGGAAAGAAATGAAAAATGATAGGCCTTGACCTCAACGAGCTTAAATTCTACTTAGTATGGAGTTAGGAGAGTATAACATGAACTGAACGTGACATGGTAAACCCTGAATATAAGCTCCTTGCTTGGCTGATTAGTTCATTGAAGATCAGGGATAAAATCCCATTCCTGAAGTTTACTACTCATAGGACCATGCAAGTTACTAAATGTTTCTGAGTCTCAGTTTCCTCCTCCAAAATAAAACAAAGTTCACAACACCTGCAGTAGTCTCCTCATGGAGTTTGTCTGAAATATAAATGAGATCATGTATGTCATTGCTTAATGAAGCACTATAAACTACTTATTCTTACGAGCTATGTGACCTTGAGTAATTTATAGGTCGCCATATAAGCCAGATCATAGATTTAGAGCTAGAAGAGACCTTCGAGTAGATTGGGAGGGACCAACCTACTTATTTTAAAGATGGGGAAACCAGGATTCAGAGTTTGAGCTACTTTCCCGGGGCCCCAATACTGAGTGTCTGAGGCAGAATTTGAACTCAGGTCTTCCTGATGCCAAATCTCATTCTCTATTCACTGAGCCACTTTTATCCCTACCTTCAAGGAAGTGAGATACCAACTAAAAGGGATATTTGGAAGGCAACAAAGTCTTTAGTTGGGCCATTTGATGGACAACTTCAGCCTTCTCTGATGATCCTTTAAAGTGTGGAGAGAGACAGGAATCTGAAGTCAGGGTGAATTTTTGGAAGAGGGAGCCAATGGATCATTTTCCCTGGGACCAAAGAATGAATTCAAATATGTCTCTAAGTATCTCCCACTACAAATCATAGGATTTTGTTTCCTCTAGTAAGGAAGAGTGAAATAAGAGAATTGGAGAGAAGAAATGAAGCACAAGTTTGTCAAGCCTATGAAGTCCTGGCGGGGGGGGGGGGTACTCAGAAGTCAAGAGGCCCAGATTCTAGTATAGATTCTGCCACTGATTGTGTGACACTGGGTGAATTCATTGACCTTTATCTAGGTCTTAGTTTCAATTTCTTCCCTTGTACCATGAGACAGATAAAATTCCCTCCCTCTCACCTCTAATGACAAATAATCTTTTTTCTTAATTACATCCTATTTTTTCTAACGTCAGTCAATGAGAAACAATAGAAAAGTGGGCTGAGTGAGTTATTCATCCAGTGCCCTCCCTACTTGAAGCAGGGTAGGAGCTTCAGAGATATTGACATCCCAGCCTATCATACCCAGCACGTTCTTCCCCATATAGACTTTCTCTCCTTCTCCCCCTCCCCAGGTGCCACTTTTCCTGGAAAAATGGCTCCCAAGTCATTCAGGGTGCCTGATGGTGATAAAGCCATCTCAGAAATCCCTTCTGAAAGTCAGACATAAATGCACACCATGTGGGGGGCAGGGAGAGCCTTGTAAATTACCACCCAGCCCAGCTTGGCAGGGCAATGTGGCACCTCGTTGCCTTTATTTATCTATGCCTCAAGCACCAGAGAATAGATATTTATGCGTTTTCAATATTAGGAGGCAGGCTCTCCATCATTCAGTATTCAGGCTGCTTAAATAATATTAACACTCACCAGATGGAAACGCATTTCTCTTCCAACAGAGAGAACCCCCAGCTCCTAGGAGCTTCAGGGGACTTAATAGGGACCTTCACATGGCACCTTATAGAAGCATAGGTATTGAGGGCATCTAATCCAAGCTATACCTGAGCTGAGATCCCTTCTAAAAGAGTCTTGAAAACATCTAGTTATAGGGAACCCATTACTTCCCAAGGCAAGTCATTCATCTGGTTTTTTTTTGCTTTTCTTTGTTAGGAAGTTTCCTCTTCCATTGAGCCTAAATCAACCTCCTTCCAATCTCTAACCACTGGTGCATACTCTGCTGTTCAGTACCATGGCCAGGGAAAGCAGCAAACCCTAGCTTCAATGAATATGGTTCAGTTCTAATGAATAACAGTAGCTTCACTGGTGTATGGAGGTTATTGAAAGGTCAGCCAGGTTAGATGTTTTTAGGAGTGATGAACATGGCCTGCCAAAGAATGTGTGCAGGGACAGAGTGTGGGGGGCAATGGCTTAGTTTCCTACTGAGACTGGAACTCTGATAATGGAATTTCCCTGAATTTGGTTCCAATAATATTTGGAGTTTGATGCAATCAAACCAAGGCAGAGGGACCTGTAAATGGCATCTTCATCATGAGCAGATAAGAAGTCTCCAACAGATAGAATCTATGACAGGGAAAGGAATGAAAAGAGGCACAAAAGAAAGCAGACAAGAACTCCTAATAGAACTGTGAGCAAATAATTTATGTATAACTGGAAAAACCACCAACAGAAATCAAGAGATGATCAAGGAGAAAGGACTATGAGAAGAGAGCAATAGACAGGGATGCAGATACATGCAGTGTGGATGGTTAATTATATGGAACAACCAGCTAAGAAAAGAAAAGGCATAATCAACAAAATAGATTTTACATTTATATATGTTGACCAATTTCACAATTTAGATGAAAAGAATGTTCACATCCATACCTTGTTAAAGTCATTTACCCAGTTATACGTCAGAAAACCTCTTTTCTCTCCTCCTCCTCCCTCTCTGTCTCTCTCTCTGTCTCTCTCTCTGTCTCTCTCTCTGTCTCTCTCTCTGTCTCTCTCTCTGTCTCTCTCTCTCTCTCTCTCTCTCTCTCTCTGTCTCTCTCTCTCTCTCTCTCTCTCTCTCTCTCTCTCTCTCTCTCTCTCTCTCCCCCCTCTGTCTCCTCCCTCCCAAAGTAGAAACAGAAATCTTAGAAGATGGGATACTGCCAACAGCTTAGTGAAGCAACATAAGTGGTACTAGCTAGCTAAGTCAGCACTATGGCTATAGAAAGGAGAATTGCTGGCTTCAACTAGCCTGTATTATACTACCATAGGTAGCAAGCACAGGACCTCTTATAATTAAATACATTTAAAGAGGAAAAAGGACTATTTTTGGTTGATTGCAGAAATTAGATTGACTCACTTTGGTGCCTCTAAATCATTTGGGTTACTTGCAAATTGTAGCCAAATCCAAATAAGCCTCCAGAACTTGGAGGAGGGGATAATGAATTATTTTCAGGTCCTAAAATGTATTCCTGACCTACACACATACATGCATGTATATGCTTACACATGCATTATACATGCATATATGTGTGCATATGTGTATGTGTGTTTTGTTTTGCTTTCCCAATATATGAGTAACAAGGAGAAAATGAGGGAGGCATGTGACTGTGACTATTTACCCATTTTGGGGTGTCATCTATGGCAGTTCACAGTACACATCCCTAGTGGCAAGGGATTAGTTTGGCAGTAAGAACTGAGTTTCTGATGATAATACTATCTTGAGATAACCTAAACTGCTCCTTTGAAAAGGCACAGTGCCTCCACCCCATCACACTAAGCATATGCCGAAGAGCCCATACACGATATCTGAGGCCAAGCGGTAAAAATCTTATCCCTCCTTCACATGACAAGCCTCTGAATAATTGAAGGCAGCTTTCTTGCCCTTCCTGTCTTCTCTCCCCCTCCCCCCATTTTCTATTGGCTGAATATACTCAGTTCATCCAGCTCACATTCATATGTCATGGTCTCTGGTCTCCTAATTATCCTGATCTCCCTCCTTTGGACCCACTCCAGTTTATCAATGTCCTTCCTAAAAGACAATTCTCAGAACAGAACACAATATCCCAGATGTCTGACCAGAGCAGGAGATGATGGGACCATCATCCCGTTCATACTGGATATAATACTGTTATGCTGTAGCTTAAAATTGAAAGCCTTGTTGGGGCTGCCATTTCCCATGCTGGCCCCATTTTAACCTTATTCACTAAAACCCTTTGACAGTTTTTTTCATATATCCATTACCCAAATACAGAACTCATGCTGTTCATTTTTTTTAGCCCAAGTTGAGGATTTAATATTTATTTATCTTAAACTTTCCCTCATTATGGAGGCAATGAGATAAAATGAACCTTTATTTTGGGCCAAAGGACTGGGATTCAAATCCTGTCCCTGACACTTGCTAGCTATGTGACCTTGAACAAGAAACTTATCCTTCCTTGGCCTCAGTTTCCTCATCTGTAAAATGAAGGGTAGGTTGATAAGCTGGTCTCTGTGGTCACATCCTGATCTGATGTTATAATAATAGGTTCTACACCACTCTAAGGAGTCATTAGGTCCTTCTGAAGAATTCCGCAGGACTAAGGTCTCCTAGAAGGAGGAAACTGCTGGCTTCCCATAGTGGAGGCAGTGGGAGAACCATTTGTTAAAATAACTAGGCCAGGCCAATTCAATTTTTTTAAAAACCATTCAACAAGCAATTATTAATAATCTAATATGTGTATGGCTCTGTTCTAGAGACACAAAGATGAAAAATGACCTGCCCTCGAGGGGCTTTCAGTAGAATAGCAGGGAAACAACTTGTATACATATAAATGTGATATGATACTAAGAAGAAGGTCATCAGTGCAGAGGAGAGATATGGACAAAACACTCAAGGAAAATGGAATGAAGCTGAAGCCCATTTCAGCTGAAAGGAGCAGAAAAAGCTTTGTGGAGATGAGATGATGGGATTTAAGCTTTGATGTGAAGGGGGAAAAAGAGGATAAACAGACAAAAATGACCTCTGTGACTATGCAGGGAGGAGGATAGAGGGAAGAATGAGATTGAGTGGTGGTTAATAGTTATTCTTCCTGCAGAGACAGCATGGCAGAGTAGATAGGACACTGAGCTTTGATTTGAATGCAGATTCGGTTTTACTTCATTCACTTGCTATGTTATCCCAGGCAAATCACTTCTTCTCTCTGGTCTCAGTTTCCTCATCTGTAAAATAGTAGGCTTGACTTGATGGCCTCCAAGTTCCCTTCCCACTCAAAAGCCATGATCCCATGATCCTTCCCAAACCTCCTTGATCTCAGAAAGTCCTATAGTTTTCCCTGGTTTGGAATTTTTCCAAAAGAAGGTACCGGTGGATGAGTCAGAGATGTTTCTCTTCTGATAGAGGGAAGGTCAGGTTTTCACTTTCCTCCCAACATTCAGATCTGCCACTAGTGGGGTAGCTAAGTGGCACAGAGGATAGAGCACCATCCCTGGAGTCGGGAGAACCTGAGTTCAAATGTGACCTCAGTCACTAATAATTACCAGTGTGACCTTGGACAAGTCACGTAACTGCATTGCCTTGCAAACTCCACCCCCACAAAAGAGATGCCACTGGAGATGATGTTTTAGGCTTTTGATAAAGACTAATCCCCTCCCCCTCCACAAAAGACTATCTGAAACATACACTAAAGTATTTCCAGAGGCTTAATAGCATTTAAACATTTAAAACTCCACTGTGACTTTTAGGAAGGAAGGAAGGAAAGAAATAAGTATTTATTAAATTCCTACTGTGTACCAGAGAGTAAGTTAAGCATTTTACAGATGCATTTCATTTGATCCTCATGACAACTCTGAGAGAGAGACACTATTATGATTGCCAGTATAGTTAAGGAAATTGAGGCAGGCAGAGGTAAAGTGACTTTTCTGGGGTCACACAGCTAAGCAATTATTAAGTGTCTGAGGTCATATTTGAATTCAGGTCTTCCTGACTCCAGGGCCAGTTCTCCATCCACTGTGCTACCTGGCTACCCCTAGTTAATGGATTTGAACTCAGGTCTTCCTGAGTCCAAAGGCTATAGTTCTAACCACTGCACCACT